>NC_080749.1:51387093-51690123 GCF_020826845.1 Diceros bicornis minor
AGAAAAATGCACCGTTAAACTACTTCAAAATAGCGTTTTAGTTTCTAGCTTTTTCCTTGTATAGGTATAGAGTGGTATAAGCCATTTCTGATTTGTGGTTGCTTTTAAGAAACTTTTTTATTGCCTTGATATTTTTATAGAAATCTCTAGAAGAAAAGATTGGCTGCTTGCTGAAATTTTCGGGGGACTTAGATGATCAGACCTGTAGAGAAGATTTGCACATCCTTTTCTCAAATCATGGTGAAATAAAATGGATAGTCTTTGTCAGAGGAGCAAAAGAGGTTTGGAAACCTTCATATGCTTTTTAGCAATCAGTTTAAAAATTCATAGAAACTTATCTTTTAGACAATAAAATCAGTAGAAAGAAAGTGATTTCTTTATTGTGTTTCTGAAAATAGTTTCTACTTGTTCATTTACTTTCTGTTTTATCATTGCCATCACTGGATGTGATGTCTGATATTTTCTTTCCTTTTTTTTTTTTTTGTAAGGAAGATCGGCCCTGAGCTAACATCTGCCAATCCTCCTTTTTGCTGAGGAAGACTGGCCCTGGGCTAACATCCATGCCCATCTTCCTCTACTTTACATGGGATGCTGCCACAGCATGGCTTGCCAAGCAGTGCGTTGGTGCGCGCCTGGGATCCGAACCCGCGAACCCTGGGCCGCCACAGCGGAATGTGCGCACTTAACCGCTTGCACCACCAGGCTGGCCCCTGATATTTTCTGAATTATTCTGTGAATAACTGTTGGTATCAGCGACTGCAAGTTTTGTAGTAACTTCCTTCCTGTGTTCAGTAAAATTCATTGAAACTGGTAATGGCATAGAAAATTTGCAGGTAGAAAAAATTACTTTGAGCAAAGGAATTAACTGTGGGACTAAAAACTTAAGGGCTTTCATTTTCTGTCTTTGGTGTAGGGAATAATTCTATTTAAAGAAAAAGCTAAGGAAGCACTGGATAAAGCCAAAGATGCCAATAATGGTAACCTAAAATTAAGGAACAAAGAAGTGACATGGGAAGTACTAGATGGAGATGTGGAAAAAGAAGCATTGAAAAAAATCATAGAAGATCAACAAGAATCCCTAAACAAATGGAAGTCAAAAGGTCTTTAGTTCTGATTTTTCTTTGACAGCTTGATATTTTAAACTCATTTGAGTAAAAATTTTAATCAGGTTCAAAACACACTGACAAGAGATTTAAAACATTTCTTTACTGACTTCTCAATTATGTCTCCACAGGTCGCAGATTTAAAGGAAAAGGAAAGGGAAATAAAGCTGCCCAGGGTGGGTCTGCTAAAGGAAAAGTACAGTTTCAGGGCAAGAAAACTAAATTTGACAGTGATGATGAACATGATGAAAATGGTGCATCTGGTAAGTTTTTCTAAAGTCCTTTAGTACTTTCATGAGAAATTATCTGTGGGAGAGAACAGTCATGTCATTTTTCAACTTCTGTATGGCTGACATTCTTGGATTGTGATTTACCCCGGTTATGCCCTTTTACAAGTGGAAAACAAGGATTTTTGGAAGATAAGTTTAGAGAGCAGCAAGTCTGTACTAAAGGAGAAGTCTTTTCTCATTGGTGTAGGGAAGTTGTTGCTAATCTTTTTGAACAATTATTTTTGATAATTATGCTCAATATTAAAATAAGTAATGTTTAAAGTGAACTTAACAAAAATTAATTCTGTTATGGTATAGGACCAGTAAAAAGAGCAAGAGAAGAAAGAGATGAAGAAGAACCTGCATCAAAACAACAGAAAACAGAAAATGGTGCCGGAGACCAGTAGTTTAGTAAACAAATTTTTTATTCATTTTAATTAGGTTTTAAGCTGCTTTTGTTTTTGGAGGCTTTTAAAAAGAAAACCGAATTAGGTCCACTTCTATGTCCACCTGTAAGAAAGGAAAATTTTTTGTTTAACTTGTCTTTTTTTGTTATCCAAATGAGATTTTTTTTTAATGTATAGATCTGTTGGTGTTATTTCAGATGATTCAAATATCAAAAGAAAAATTCTTCCACTGAATTCCCTTTGTAATATGAGACTGTATTAGTACAAACTAATAAAATATATACTGTATAAAAAGAACAAAAACTTAGTTTATTTTTCCTTTTTGTCCCCAAAGCATTTGAGAACGAATTTGTGTTAATCCTGGAGTATTGGCTTTTAATTATAGGCCCATCCCACAGTTAATTATTCTGTCTCCTAGGCTGGCTTTCTGTATGTATTCATGCAACTTGATAACATTAGAAATAATTACTTATTGCAAAGTTTTTCAGTACTGAATATAGATAAGTGAGAATCAAGAGACTTACTGATTTTTTTCTATGAAATTTGTATGATGCTGGCAAGTCGTATCGCAGCTCTATAAAACAAAAGCCATCTAAGGATAAAAACTATATTTCCAAACATTTATCAACCTTGACTAAAAAAAAAATGTACTAAATGCTGGTAAGCCAGACATTTTAGACCTGTCACTTTAACTTATCCAAGGACTGACTTGATATGTCCCCAAGATTAGACACGGCATGCTGAGCTTGGCATTTCTTCTATCTTGGTCATTTATACCAAAATTTGAGGTTATGGGGAAGAGTTTAGAAGGATGACAAGTGGACGAAAAAGTATATATCCTATCAAGATGATAGTACTTTCCTGTTTTTTATTTCCTAATCTACAGGTAGTAATCTCATAATAACCATGCTTATTTTAAAAATTTGTCTGGATTTTAGTAATGGTAGTAAGTAGTGTATTTTCCTACTAAGCTCTCAAATGAAACCCCACTTTTCATATTCTTACCTTCTAAAGAATAATGTAGGTTCTCCAAACTTAGTACTGATCGTTTGAGAGAGATGGCAGTGAGTCTACCTATCCTTCATATTTTGCAGCATAAATTATAACTCTAGATCACAGCTGTCAAATTTTAATCAAATCACCTTGAAATCAAATCTTGTTGAAATGCAGGTTATAATTCAGTAGATCTGGGTGGACCCTGAAATTTTGCAAGTCTAACAAGCTCCCAAGGGATGTTAATGCTGATGGTCTGAGGACCATATATGGAGTAGCAAGTATACTCGCTTGATATACTATTGGAACTGTTCTAAGGTGTTCTATGTTGCATATTATAATACCTTAAACCAGTAAGGAATGACAGTACTGAATATAATAGGAAGACTGACAGAGCTTTTACACATCACACTACTAATTATGAACAGTAATAGATCTAGTTATATGGTTAACACTACAATGCTAATCCATAGTCAGTTTATTATGTAAAAAACATTACCCCCTTATTATACTCTTATTTCCGGCTTTTCAGAATTATTTGGATTAAATGTTAGCTTTTAGTTATATGCTTTCTCCATTTTGATGATTTTGTATAATATCCAATTTACTAATAAAAATGTTATCAAACATGATTTACTCAGAGTGTAGATGATTATATTCTATCTCCTACTAAAAAAAGAAAAAGCTTCATGTTATTTTCCTTCAGGGACAATTAGAGATTTGAAATAGAATGGTAATCCAGGCATAATCTGGTGGTATTTTCCATGAATGGATTTTAAACTGAGGACTGACCACCTCCAAGTCCCAAGCTCTTAAGTCACAGTGATGCTATATATATATGTGGTTCTGTCTGAGCCTAGAGGGACCAAATACTTGGGTGCTATTAGAAATTTTGAGTAATTGGGACAGTCTTAGGCAAACACTGATACCCCTTCTTTACTCCATTTCCAGTCCATTACCAAGCACACATTTTGCCACACTGAAAAACATGATCTACAGTACATTTTCTCAGCACCCCTATAAAAATTCTGTTGGGCTAATGCATGTTGGCCACCTTAGATAATTAGGGTTGAGATTTATTTTGTGAGAAACTTAAAAATTGTCTTACCTGCAATGACATCTATCTTGATTTTCCATTCTGCAGCTTTCTTTTGAATATGCTGAACGTAAATAACACATTAATGTGAGCTGATTTTTAAATTTTTTAAAACTTGCTTTTTATTAATACTTGACAGTAAGTTTTCAAGCTTTTAAGAATCCATTAGAATTTAGACCTTTAAAAATTTTTCAGGGGGCCTGGCCTGGTGGCGTAGTGGTTTAGTTTGTGTGCTCCACTTTGGCGGCCCAGGGTTCATGGGTTTGGATCCCAGGTGCGGACCTACACACCACTTATCAAGCCATGCTGTGGCAGGTGTCCCACATATAAAGTAAAGGAAGATGGGCATGGATGTTAGCCCAGGGCCAGTCTTCTTCAGGAAAAAGAAAAGGATTGGCAACAGATGTTAGTTCAGGGCTAATCTCCCCCACCAAAAAAAAAAAATTTTTCAGGGCCAGCCCGGTGGCATAGTGGTTAGGTTCGTGCACTCTGCTTTGGCAGCCCTGGGTTTGCAGGTTCAAATCCTAGGCGTGGACCCATGCATCCCTCATCAAGCGATGCTGTGGCAGGTCCCACATACAAAACAGAGGAAGACTGGCACAGATGTTAGCTCAGGGCCAATCTTCAGGAAGATTGGCAACAGACGTTAGCTCAGAGCCAGGCTTCCTCACACACACAAAAAATTCAACTGGGTGGATGGTATTTTGAAAATAAGAAACTAAGCTATTTCAATATATTTAATAATCTGAACCAAATTACATAATTAAAGAAATAAAGCTATTAGTTCAGAAATACATCGAAGTGCATAATGCACTCATAGTTTCTGCAGTGTTGTTTCATCACTATACAGCTATCCTTCTGGAAACCATTCAGCAGAGATCTATGTTCTCAGGCAATTCAGGTATTGGTACAGTAGTTAAGAACATGGTCTCTGGAGCCAGACAGCTTGCATTTGAACTGCAGCTCAATTGCTACTCAATAGCTATATAACCCTGAGAAATTACTTATTCTTTCTGTTCAGTTCCTCATCTGTTAAATGAAGATAATAATGGTATCTCTCATCAGATTGTTGTGGAATAGGAAAAGTGCTTTGAACTGTGCTGGGACACATTATAAGTACTAAATGTTAGCTATTTATATGTCTAAAATTCTTGAGCCACTCAATAAAATCTTTGGTTATTAATTTGTTATAAAATTGGCTTTATGAATTTTAAAAAATATATATACAACACTCTAACATTAATAGAAATGGAAAAAAGTTGCCTATAATCCTCTAAATAAGTTATGTGCATAATTTGCTAGAAATACAATAGTAGAGATATCAATATTTGGTATTATAAGCATTTTGTTCATGTTGGTAGTGTTCATAAAACTTAATTGGCATCAAGCTGATTGATAAAATACTTAACTTTCCCTAAATTTTAGGTTCAAATATTTCCATTATAAACAATACTGACAATATGTTTGTGCTTGTAGTTTTTTCTTGAACTTAATAAATTATCGTAGTTCTGGGCATATTTTTTCCCCTACTTTGGGATCTAGAATTTCTGTATAAGAATACAGACTTTAATGCAAATAATAATGTAATTTAATGGAATCTTAGGGTCTTTGATAAATTTGTGAGAAATAAATTATGATGACATTTCCTTGCTATCTGAGCCCTGAAGCTAGTGAAAGAGGTTTTAGAAGTTAGATTATACAATGGAATGTAGTTGGTTCTGGCAGAGATGTCAAAGAATGAATGGAGTAAGCTTGGGATAAACACTGAAAGAACAGTGCCTGGCTTACCTACTTTGCTGTAACTATGAGCCAAGAACTAAATTCTCACAATGCCTACCGAGAGTCACACAGTTTATTAGCATATCTGCCTGGATACACTTACCCATTACCTAAATACTTCTATCAAAAAATTACTCTAGGGGCTGGCCCGGTGGCGCAAGCGGTTGAGTGCGCGTGCTCCGCTGCAGCGGCCCAGGGTTCGCCGGTTCAGATCCCGGGTGCGCACCAACACACCGCTTGGCAAGTCATGCTGTGGCGGCGTCCCATATAAAGTGGAGGAAGATGGGCATGGATGTTGGCCCAGGCCAGTCTTCCTCAGCAAAAAGAGGAGGATTGGCAGATGTTAGCTCAGGGCTGGTCTTCCTCACACACACACACACACAAATTATATCAAATGTTCTTATATTAATGAATAGTAGAGGGTCAAGCACTTTTAAAAGATAAGGGTCGGGCCGGCCCCGTGGCTTGGTGGTTAAGTGCGCGTGCTCCGCTGCTGGCGGCCCGGGTTCGGATCCCGGCCGTGCACCTACGTACCGCTTCTCCGGCCATGTTGAGGTCGCGTCCCACGTACAGCAACTAGAAGGATGTGTATCTATGACATACAACTATCTACTGGGGCTTTGGGGGAAAAAATAAATAAAAGATAAATGTCTATAGTTAGGGGATCTGGGGTAAGCTTCACTGACAAAGTTACTAATTATATAGAATACTTAAAACAAGCAAAATTGTCACAAGCTTATGGCAGATAGATCTATAGCAAAAAATAGGGACCATCTTAATATTAGAAGTTCATTTCTGGGCCAGCCCCCTGGCTTAGCGGTTAAGTGCGCGCGCTCCACTACTGGCGGCCCGGGGTTCGGATCCCAGGCGCGCACCGACGCACTGCTTCTCTGGCCATGCTGAGGCCACGTCCCACATACAGCAACTAGAAGGATGTGCAACTATGACATACAGCTACCTACTGGGGCTTTGGGGAGAAAAAAAAAAGGAGGAGGATTGGCAATAGATGTTAGCTCAGAGCTGGTCTTCCTCAGCAAAAAGAGGAGGATTAGCACGGATGTTAGCTCAGGGCTGATCTTCCTCACAAAAACAAAAATTAAAAAAAAAAAAAAAAAGTTCATTTCTCCTCATACTTCCTTCACAGTACGCACAGTACACACCAGATTAATTTCTTAAATTTACTTGCTGTGCTAATGGAAATACTGTACTGTCTAAATAAAAATGCACTTAATCAAATATTTGCTTAAAATCCAACTATTAAGCCTGTCAAGGCAATAGTGATAATGCTGCCTCCTAATGGTGGAACATGGCAAGACCAAACAAAGAAGATGGGAGATCATTGGTAATGTGGCTACAGGAATTCATTTAAATAATTAGACTTTGCTGCTTAATTGCGTTTTTTACTGGCATATTTTACTTGGTCTGCATGAACTGTATATGAGCAACATAAAATTTATGTTATGCCAAGCTGTGCAGAAGAGTTCATAGCAGGACTGACTGCTTATCCTTAGAAAGGCCTACATATAAGGTTGGCCCTTAGCTGGAGTATGAGAAGTTAGAATTTGGGAGGGTTTCCACTCCCCATCCCCTTAATTGGTAACAGTGGTTCACTGTGCTTAAACTGTTTATGCTGAATGCTTGTTTTGCTACTGGGAGTCTGGAATTTGGGTATGTGGCAGGCAGGGGGGTGGCTACGTGATCAGTCCCCAATAAAATCCTTGGGCATTGAATCTCTAATGAGCTTCCCTGGCTGACAACATTTCACATGCTTTGTCACAAAAATTTGCTGCTGGGAGAATTAAATGCATTCTGTTTGATTCCACTGGGAGAGAACTCTGGAAGTTTGCACCTGATTTCCCCTTTGCTGATTTTGCTCTGTATCCTTTAGCTTTAATAAATCATAGCCATGAGTATGACTATATGCTGAATCCTATGAGACTTCCTTGTGAATCATCAAACCTGAGGGTGCTTTTCAGAGACCAGTAATCACTGGTGTTTACTTTCACGTATCGAATGGGGATTTATTTATCAGTAAAGTTATGTTGTGTGCTACTGCTTACCTACATGTAACACTACTCATTGTTAGATGTATATATTTTTTTAGCCATGTAATTATATATTTTTAAGGAGTTATTAGATTACCATATATCCAGAACTTATTGTTTCCAAGGATTCCAGTATACTGTATTTACACAAATAAAATACTTTTCCTATAAAACTACTTTAAAATCTCTTAATACATGTATGATTTAAAGTAATATAGCTAACATAGCAATTACATGTGCCAGACACAATTCTAAGTGCTTTGTAAATATTAACTGATTTAATCCTCACAACCCTACAAAGTATAAGGTACTCTTAGTTCCTTATACTATAAGAGTAAAGGTGAATACAGTATAGGTGATGAAACAACTCAAGTACCTTGACCACGATAACACAGCTGGGAAGCAGCAGAGTTCAGACCCGAACCTAGGCAGTCTGGCTTTACAGTCTATGTTCTTGATCATTATGGTATATTGACACTAAAAAAATGTACCACTCCCATCCCCAATTTTCTAGGGTATATCTTATACATGCCCATGTGTTATCTCCTGGCAAGAATAATAATAGAAAAGGTAGTTTCTGAATTCAGATCAGTTTAGCTCTAGCTCAGTGTTCTTCAAAACCAGGACTTACTGCCTCCCTATGCACACCAGGCCACACAGGGACACTGGAACTACAGGCATCAACTAGGACTGACCCAGGCAAACAAGGACATATTGTAACCCTAGTTATACCACACTTCTCTACTCCTGAATTATAGTCCTTTCCTGGTAACAGTTTCTGCCTGAACATTAAATCTTTGACAAAAGAAGTTATATAGGCTGGAAGAAAGCTAATCACAAACGCTAGCTAGTTAAAGGGAAAATTCAGTTTCTAAGTGCCAGATGTTAAAAAAGTTCAAGAGAAATAGATACCCTGGTATTTAGTATTCACAGCAAAGCCTTAAAACACCATCATAAATTTAAAAACAAATGACACAGCAAGAAATAACAAGTGTTGGTGAGGATATGAAGAAAAGGGAATCCTTCTGCACTGTTGGCGGGAATGTAAATTGGTACAGCCACTACAGAAAACAGTATGAAGATTCCTCAAAAAATAAAAATAGAACTATCATATGACTCAGCAATTCCACTTCTGGGTGTATATCAGAAGAACACGAAAACACTAATTCAAAAAAGATATATGCACCCCTATGTTCACTGCAGCCTTATTTACAATAGCCAAGATATGGAAACAAAGTGTCTATCAATGGATGGGATGGATAAAGATGGGTAGAACAGAATACTACTCAGCCATAAAAAGGAGTGAACTCGTGCCATTTGCGACAACATGATGGACCTTGAGGGTATTATGCTAAATGAAATAAGTCAGACAGAGAAAGTAAAATACTGTATGATTTCACTCATTGTGGAATCTAAAAAAAAAAACTGAACAAACAAAACAAAAACAAACTCAAGATACAGAGAACAGATTAGTGGTTACCAGAGGGGAAGGGGGTTGAGGGGTGGGTGAAATGTGTGGAGGGGGACAACTGTATGGTGATGGATGGTAACTAGACTTCTGGTAGTGATCATTGTGTAGTGTATACAGGTGTAGAATTATAAAGATGTATACCAGAAACTTATACAATAAAAAAATAAATGACAGAATATCACAATGATTTGAACTTACTTCTCTAGTTGAGGATTTATGTAAAGAATATACTGCTGTTCTTGCCATTTCCAAAGCAGTCTTCAGAAATGCCATATCTGTCCCTGTTAAAAGAAGAAAAAGCTCCTATTTACATTATACACCTGTTGTCAAAACAGAAGATTAAATGAATACTAGGTATTGAGAAACATTTTTTTCCAAACTCCAAAACAGTCATTTCAAATTCTTTCTGCAACAAGACAGGGCACAAATAAGTAAAATATCTAAATACCTTTTAAGGTTGATAGACTAAAATCAGAATTATACTGCCTTGATTAAATAAGGCTAAAGTAAAAATTTTAGTATCATATTCCAAATTAATGACTTTCAAAAAGGAGAGAAGGGAAAGGATAGAGTCATAATCAGAATCAGGCAGGAGGTGGAGGCAGGACTTTTAAACTATGCATGTCTTTTCTTCCTCTTACTGACTTCCTACCCTCCTTGCCTGCAGCATACAAAAAATAAATAGCCACAGTGAGTCACTATTACTGATGGACAGATGTTGAAACCTGGGGTGTGGTAAGGCATTAAAAAGAGGTTCTAAAGTATAAAATCCTTGAGCCAGCCCTGGTGGTCTAGTGGTTAAGATTCAGCCACTGTGGCTGGAGTTCATTTCCCAGGTCATGGAACCACACCACCCGTCTGTCAGTTGTCATACTGTGGTGGCAGCAGCTCACAGAGAGAACTAAAAAACTAAAAACTAGGACACACAACCATACACTGAAGCGTAAAAAAAAAAAAACTACTAAAAAAAATAAAATAAGAGCCAGCCCTTGGGGCCAGACCTGTGGCTTATCGGTTAAGTGCACGCGCTCCGCTGCTGGCGGCCCAGGGTTCGGATCCTGGGCTGCGCACTGACGCACCGCTTCTCCGGCCATGCTGAGGCGGCGTCCCACATACAGCAACTAGAAGGATGTGCAACTATGACATACAACTATCCACTGGGGCCTTGGGGAGAAAAAGGCGAAAAAAAAAAAAAAAGGAGGAGGATTGGCAATAGATGTTAGCTCAGGGCTGGTCTTCCTCAGCAAAAAAGAGGAGGATTGGCATGGGTGTTAGCTCAGGGCTGATCTTTCTCACAAAAAAAAAAAAAGAGCCAGCCCTGATGGCCTAGCGGTTGCAGTTTGGCACGCTCCCATTCAGCAGCCCAGGTTCGGTTCCTGGGTGCAGAGCCGCACCACTCGTCTGATGGTGGCCATGCTGTGGCGATGGCTCGCGTGGAGGAACCAGAAGAACTTACAACTATACACAACTATGTGCTGGGACTTTGAGGGGAGAAAAGGAAGAAAAAAAAAGGAGGAAGATTGTCAACAGATGTTAGCTTAGGGCAAATCGTCCCCTGCAAAAAATAACAAATTAAAAAAAAGAAAAGAAAGTATAAAATCCTTTATAGGATTCATAATCATTCATAAGCATTAGGCAAATCATTCTTGAAAGCAGATGGAATATAAATAAATGAAAACAAAGACTTTATTCACTTAATACAAATTTGTGAAAACAAAGATTGAAAAATTCAATTCCCTATCCACACATTAAACAAACTGAAATTGAAATCGTAATAACTATACAGGTAAGAGATTGCTTTATTTAATAAACAGTGATAAAATCAGTTAATCCAAACAATCAATGAGAAAATGATTTTTAAAACTTGCTTTTTTATAAATACACCAGTATACCTGATTCTTGTTACTAACCTTTATTATTTTTGGTCCCAAAGGGAGGATTCATAATTACTGTATCAAATGACTTGGACATTCTGTTAGATAATGAGCACACATCACATTGAATCATGTCAATATTTGTTAACCCAAACTCTTCCACATTCCTATTAAATATTTCCAATGCATCTTCATCTATGTCAAATCCAACACACAATCTATAAATACAAAACACAGAGAGTGACTACTTATAGCTCCCAAGTCAAAACAATAACAAAACCAAAACCATATACCTTTTTAACCCAACTGGCAAAGTAAGAGTGAGTATTGCCTTTCAACAGCATGATTTCCCAACCCGGCAGGGGTTGGAAACTCAGGTTTGAATAAAAGGGAGGCATCTGACTAGGGAAGCAACAGGCTGTTACCGTTCTGTATTTTAGTTTGTTTTGATGCTCTGCCCATTCAAAATGTACTCAGTATCAGATTCTTGCTCCTCTTATCTCATATTCTTGCTCCTCTTATCTCATACTGTAGAGTCCTATAAATATAATTTAGTTGATCCTAATTAAGCTTCTTATTAAAGCCACCCCATACCCAAATAGTATATGCGGGATCACCTACCCTGCTCCTAACATTGCAGTCCCGATGCTGAGCACTCCACAACCACATCCTAGATCTGCAACCACTTTATTTTCAATGTCATCATATGTGTTATGGATTGTATAGAGCATACATGCTAAAAGATCAAAAAACATATTAGGGAATAAATAAGCAAGTTGATGACCAAAATCCAATTTGTGCAAATGACTCTTTCTACAACAATTTCTTGTCTTGCATTTTTTAGTCCTCCCCCAAACACTGTTACAGATTATTAAAAAAAATAAGGTATAATAACTTGGTATGCAGCAAGAGGCCCCACAAAGGACAATAATATATACCAGTGGTTCCCAAAAACTAGTCTCTGCTGACAATGCCAAGAATGAGAAAGCTTTGAGGTAAAATGAGAAAAATAAGGTCAAAATATTTTATTTTTCCTCAGCTTGTTCAAAACATTGCTATAGATACATACACATATCAGTTCTTTTTTTGATGTTGAAATATTATTTTTATGAAAGGATGCTTAAGAGTAAATAGGTTTTAAGAAATCTTTCCTTGTCAAAAAGTAAAAGGCACCCTATTATCAGTCTCCAAAATTGTTTTGAAATCTTACTGATCTGTGAAATCTGTAAGTCTGGGAACCACTAATATCGAACAAACATTAACATTAAAACGACACAGAACTTTTTTGCAACAAGTCTGTCACCGGAACATAGATAACATAAGTTAAAACTAGAATAGGAAAGAAGACCTACATCCACATACATGGCCTTTAGACATATATATTCATGATCTACAGACACATATATTCATAATCTACTAAAGAGACTTGATAAGAGAACCACTGAGGAGCAGAGCAGAAGCTGCAGAGATTGAAAAGGGATCTTTCAAATATACAAAGGTCTGGGATATACTGAAGGTTAAGCATGAGTAATACCATCGAGATCTCCCTGTGCATATCTGAACGCAGCAAGGAATACTGGCCATCACTGATGCCCCAGGATCCAGAGGTTTTATCAAAAATACAATTACAGGGACATCTCAGGCTGACTGTGCTGTCCTGATGATTGCTGCAGGTGTTGGTGACTTTGAAGCCGGTATCTCAGAGAATTAGTGCACCTATGTGCATATTACACACTGGCTGTGAAACAACTGTTTTTGTTTTTTTTTTTTAAAGTTGGATTCCACTAAGAAAACCTATAGTCAGAAGACATTAAAGAAGTCATTATCTAAAGTGAGAAAACTGGACTTAACCCAGACACAGTTTTGTGCCAATTTTTGGTTGGAATTATGACAATATGTTGGAGTTAGGTGCAGATATGCATGTACTTTCCTTGGTTTTCATCAGCAACTTAGAAACAGAACTATGTTGGAGCTGGAAGAGATTCTTCCCTGCATGTGTTTCCAACAAATTAATTTTCCTAAGACTCCCCAATCACTTGGTAATATGTTTATTAAATATGAATAGTTTTTCCTGTGTACTCTCCAGTATTCCCAGAATCAGTGTCTCCCATCAAGCAACCCTGCTGATTCTCAGATCATTTGTTAATACTGAAGTGCATCCTTATCTTCATATAGCACCTATTCTGGATCTGTTAAACTCAGTCCTTCCGCTACCAACTCGAGTATTCATTTCTAGGGCAGAGTATGGCATAGGAATCTTTGCATTGGCAATTCGTTGCAATAGGAAATTGATCCTTAGCAAATATTTACTAAGTTTTAGTGCTAATTTACTAAGTTACTAGTACTAATATTTACAAATATCTCCTAACTAGTACCGGAAACTCTTCTAGGCACTGGGAATTGTGTGAACAAGACCATGAAATTCTTTGCCGTCAAGTTTATCGCAGAACGAAAGGTGTCTGACAGTGTTAAGGGGTATACAGAAACCAAACAGTAAAACGTTAAGTTTGTGTCTGTGTGCGGGGTGTCTTTTGTTACGGTGTCGAGGAAGTTTTCTCTAATGTGATATGTAATCTTAGTGCAGAATTCCTCTAAACATTCTTCGTATCCAAATAACTGTTCTGTTTTCATTATGGAGGGAGCAGACAGGACTAACGCGCGAAGCAAGGGCGTGGCGACCAGCCGCCCTACCTGCAATGTGCGGCCTGGTCGGATACTGTTCTAGAAGTAGCTTGGGCTTTTCGAATCCATCCACTTGTTGCAGGCGGCTCTCTAGTTCCTTAAGCCTCAATTTCTTCATGTTTTAAAAACGTGTGGGCTCTCAGGGTTTAACGGCACTGGGAGAGAAACCAATTTAACTTGGATCTTCATCCCCCCGACGCCCGTTTTTCAGCACCGCTGGCCGGGGGCCGGGCAGAGGACCCAGGGCGCAAAGCACACACCCGGCCCAGGCCGTTCCCGCTCTCCTGCCTGCGCCACCGGCGGGAGGAGTCTTAGGCAAGCCTGTGACGCGCCTCTACGTATCCCGAGCTGAACTCGGCCTCCTCGGACACCTGCAGGGGCTCTGGCCTGGAGTCCCCGCTAGATTCCCCGCGCGGCGTCCCGGCACTTCAAGGGGCTGCTCTCTCCTCGGCCGGGGCCGGAAGCGCCGCCACGCACGCGCGTCCGCCGCCCAGGGCCCCTACGCCGAGCTGAAACCACGACCGGGCGCACAGGTTCCGCTGGCGACCCAAGCGCCTCATCCACTCCGCCTTGGCGGGCCCGCACCACCGATATAGGCCGCCCTTCTCCCAGTCCAGGCGTCCCGTCTGTCCAGTGGCCATTGCCCTCTAGCTTTTTCTTGACATCCTGCAGGTCCTTAAAGGATAGAGGAAGAAAGAGAGTGAAAGTGATGGGGAAGAGAGGGTGAAAGTCACGGTCACTTGGTTTTAATGCCCGGTGTGGTCCTCTCTGCCTCCTGTCTCCCAACTCCCCTCTCAGAAAGGAGCGATCTCCACTCACCTTTGCCTCCGTGGCCATTAGCATGTCCTACTTTAATGTAACTTTGTTTCCCTCTTTTTAGGTCACCTGTGTCACTTACCTCAACTCTCACAGAGTGGTGATGTCAGAGAAGCCCAACGAGAGGGTTTAAATGAAGGAATAGGTGGTAGTAGTGTCAAACGCTGGAAAAGAGGTCCGGCTTTCATCCAGTAGTGTCAGAAACCAAGTGGTAGTGGGTTGTGGGCTGAAAGGAAGTTTAGAAAGTAGAAAGAGTAAATGTGAACAATTCTTAAGAAACGTGGCTACGAAAAGAGGAGTGAGAATGGCTGATGCTTAGTAAGGTTGGGGGAAGTTTTTTGTTTTGTTTTGTTTTGTTTTGTTTTGTTTTCTATAATAGGAGGAGATGTGAACATACCTGAATTCAGACAGGATAAAGCTAATAGCAAGGCAGGGGTTCAAAATACAAGAAAGAGGATAATGGATGGAGTTAGGAACCTGAAAAGGTAGGATCCAGGGCTTAAGTGAAAGCATTGCCCTTAATCTGGGGAATGGACCCTTCTTTTCATTATTAAAGGAAGAAAAAAGAGTGAATGGATGAAGATGAAGTAGAGGGAGTGGTGTCTGAGGCTGCTACTTCCCATGAAAAGCAGAATTCGAAGTTATCTGTTATGAAGATTAAATGAGTTAATACATATAGAGTTCTTAGCACGTAAAGTTAGTACATAAAGTCCTTTGTCACATAAACGCCCAATAAATATTAGTTATTGTTGGTGGTGGTGGTGGTATCCGTTGAGAGGGAGGTGGCTGGAGTAAGGAGTTTGATTCAAATGGATGATTGAAATTAGCTGACTGTATGGAAGGAAAATTGACCCAATGAGGTTGAAGGCATTTTTTTTTCTATTTCTTAAATTAAAATATTTATTTTGAGATAATTATAGATTCATATGTAATCATAAAAAAATAGCACATAGAAATCCTGTGTATCTTTACTCAGTTTCCTCCAATGATAACATTTGGAAAACTATAGTACAGTATCTCAACCAGGATATTGACAGATACAGTCAAGACACAGCATTTCCATCACGACGAAGATCCTTCTTTTTGCCCTTTTGTAGCCACATCCACTTCACTGCAGCCCCTAGCCCCTCCTTAACCCCTGGCAACTACTACTATGTTCTCCATTTTTAGATTCTTGTCATTTGAAGAACTTTATATAAATGGAGCCATACAGTATGTAAACTTTTGGGACTGGCTTTTTTTCACTCAACCTGGAGATCCTTCCAAGTTGTTGTGTGTATCAATAGTTTGTTCCTTTTTACTGGTGTGCTATGGATGTACCACAGTTTGTTTAGATGTTCACCCATTGAAGAACATCTGGGTTGCTTCAAGTTTTTGTCTATTACAAATAAAATTGCTATAGAAATTCGTATACAGTTTTTGTGTGAACATAAGTTTTCATTTCTCTGGGATACATGCCCAGGAGTACAATTGATGAGTTGTATGGTAATTGCATGTTTCATTTTTTAAGAAAGTACCAAACTATTTTCCAGAGTGGCTATGCCATTTTACGTTCCCACTAGTAGTATGTAAGTGATCCAGTTTCTCTGCATCCTAGCCAGCATTTGGTGTTACTACTATTTTTCATTTTAGCCATTCAGATAGTTATATAGTGATATCTCATTGTGGACTTAATTTGCACTTCCTTAATGGCTAATGATGTTGAACATTTTTTATGTGCTTATTTGTCATCTGTATATCCTCTTTGGTGAAATGTCTGTTCATTTCTTTTGCCTGTTTTCTAATTGAATTGTTTTATTTTTTTACTGTTGAATTTTGAGATTTCTTTACATATTCTAGATACTACATCTTTTTCAGATATGTGGTTTCCAAATATTTTCTCTCATTTTGTAGCTTAGCTTGCCTTTTCATCCTCTTAACAGAGTCTTTTGCAAAACAAGTTTTTAATTTTGATGAAGTTTGATTTATCAAGTTTTCTTTTCATGGATTGTGCTTTTGATGTTAAGAACTCTTCGTCTAGCTCTAGAACTCAAAAGGATTTGCTTCTGTTTTTTTGTAAAAGTTTTATAGTTTTCCATTTTCTATTTAAGTCTGTGAATCCATTTTGAGTAATTTTTGTATAAAGTATAATGTTTAGGTAGAGGCTCTTTTTTTTTTCCCTATGAATTTCCATTTGCTTCAGCATCATTTGTTGAAAAGGCTATTCTTCCTCCTTTATTGCTTCTGTACCTTTGTAAGAAATCAGTTGAGTATATTTGTGTGGATCAGTTTCTGGGTTTTCTAATCTATTCCATTGATCTATGTATCCATACATCCTCCAATACCACACAGTCTTGATTACTGAAGCTATATAATGAATCTTGAAATTGAGTAGGCTGATTTCCTCCTACTTTATTCTTCTTTTTAAAAATTGTTTTAGCTATTCTAATTCCTTTGCCTTTCCATACAGATTTTAGAATAATATTGTCTATATAACAGAAAATTTTCTTGGTATTTTAATAGGAATTGGGTTAAACCTGTATATCCATTTGTGAAGAATAGACATCTTAACTATATTGAGTCTTCCAATCCATAAACACAATGTCTTTCCATTTATTTAGATCTTTGATTTCTTTCATCAGTGTTTTGTAGTTTTCTGCATATAAATCCTGTACATATTTTATTAGACTTACATCTAAGTGTTTACTTTTTATTTTGCACAAGTGTAAGTGGTATTACATTTAAAATTTTGGTGTCCACGTGTTCATTGTTAATATATAGAAACATAATAGATTTCTGTATGTTTATCTTCTACCCTGCAATCTTATTAAACTCACTTATTAGTTCTAGGAAGTTGTTTTTTTTTTTTTTTTTTTTTTTGGTAGATTCTTTGGAATTTTCTATGTAGACAATCATGTCATCTCCAGCTAGGGACAAATTTATTTCCTCTTTTCTCATCTCTATGCCTTTTATTTCTTTCACTTGCCTTACTGCCCTGACTAGCACTTCTATTGTGATGTTGAATAAGAGTAGTGAGAGTGGACATTTTAGCCTTGCTTCCAGTTTTAGAGGGAGAGCATTCATTCTTTCACCATTAAGTATAATGTTGGCTGTAGGTTTTTTGTAGATGTACATCATCAAGTTGAGGAAGTTCTCCTCTATGCCTAGTTTTCTGAGAGTTTTGATCATGAACAGATGTTGAATTTTGTGAAAGGCTTTTTCTACATCAATTGATATGATCATGTGACTTTTCTTCTTGAGCCTTTTAATGTGGTGGATTACATTGATTGATTTTCAAATATTGAACCAGCCTTGCATTCCTGGAATAAATCTTACTTGGCAAGGATGTATAATTCTTTTAATACATTGTTGAATTCTATTTGTTAATATTTTATTAAAGATAATTGCATATATATATAAA
Source organism: Diceros bicornis minor (assembly GCF_020826845.1). NCBI lineage: Eukaryota > Metazoa > Chordata > Mammalia > Perissodactyla > Rhinocerotidae > Diceros > Diceros bicornis. The sequence continues at coordinate 51,405,029 of NC_080749.1, forward strand.
AATATATTTTTTTGGTGAGGAAGATTACCCCTGAGCTAACATCTGTTGCCAATCTTCCTCTTTTTGCTGAGGAAGATTGGCCCTGGGCTAACATCCATGCCCATCTTCCTATACTTTATATGTGGGACGCCTGCCACAGCATGGCTTGATGAGTGATGTGTAGGTCCATGCCCGGAATCCGAACCTGCGAACCCAGGCCGGCTGAAGCAGAGCATGCAAACATAACCACTATGCCACCGAGCTGGCCCTGCATCTATATTTTGATGGATATTTCCCTGTAGTTTTCTTTTTTTTTGTACTGCATTTATTTGATTTGGGTATTAGGGTAATACTAGCTTCATAAAATGAATTGAAATATGTTCCCTTCTCTTCCATTTTCTGGAAGATTGTATAGAATTGGTGTTAATTCTTCTTTAAACATTTGGTAAAATTCTCAAGTGAAACCACCTAGGCCTGGAAATTTTGGAGGGAGGAGTATTTAAATTATGAATTTAATTTCCTTATTAGTTCTAGGGTTGTTTAAATTATCTGTTTCATATTGGGTAAGTTGTAGTAATTTTTATTTGTTGAGGAATTGGTGCATTTCATCTAAATTGTCAAATTTATGTGTGTTGAGTTGTTTGTAGTATTTCCTTATTATCCTTTTGGATCTGTAGTGATAGCCTCTGCTATATTCCTTACTATTGTCAATGGGGGTGGCAATGTAGGCTCCCTATGACATCTGGGGGTGGAAGGAGTGGGAGGTAGGGCCCTTCGTTCAACCTGAAGAAGGTAGAAGTTTAGACTTTCCACTGGCCCTTTGCTAGTGTGAATGTAGATGGGACCACAGTGTTTTCTATGGTGCTTGGCTGGAGAGAAGTAGTTATTGTCTAAAAGTTCTCCATCTTGTTAAGCTGCTCCTTTCCTTTTTCGTCTGTGCCTGTTGGCATTTATGAATTGCTGGCTTCTTCAGCTCCAAGTCTGGGATATATGAGGCAAAAAGAAAACCCAGGGAACTTACCCACTGTGTTCTTCCTTTGATCTCAAGGTCTCTAGCCAGTCTGCCTTATTCTCTTCCTTTTCAGAGTCTTCTTATATTTGTTTTATATATAATGTCCAGGGTTTTCAATTGTACTCAGGGATGAATAGGGAAAAATACATGTACTTTATCTTCCTGTAAGCAGAAGTACTATAGGCCACATACATATTTTTCTAATTTAGATAAAATTTATCATTTGAAAGTGTAAAATTCAGTGATTTTTAAGTATAGTTACAAGGTTGTACAACCAACATCACTATCTAATTCTAGAACATTTTCATCACTCCAGAAAGAAACCCCATACCCATTAGCAGTCACTCCCTATTCCTCCTCTTCCCCTAGCACCTGGCAATCACTAATCTGCTTCCTGTTTCTAGGAATTTGCCTACTCCAAATATTTTATATAAATGAAATCATATGAGTCCTTTTGTGTCTGCCTTATTTATTTAGCATGTTTTCAAGTCTCATCCATGTTGTAGCATGTATCAGAATTTTGTTCCTTTTTGTGGCTGCATAATATTTCATTGTATGGATATACCACTTTTGTGTATCCATTCATCAGTTGATGGACATTTAGGTAGATTTGACTTTTAATTATTATGAATAATGCTGATGTGGACCTTCATGCACAAGTTTTTGTGTCAATATGTTTTCAATTCTCTTGAGTATATACGTAGGAGTGGAATTGCTGGATCATAGGGTAATTCTATGTTTAACTTTTTGAAGAACACCAAACTATTTTCCACAGTGGCTGCACCATTTTACCTTCCTACAAACAATGTATGAAGGTTCCAACTTCTCCATATCCTCACCAACACTTGTTATTTTCCATTTTTTAAATTATAGCCATCCTAGCAGTTTTGAAGTAGTAATTCATTGTGGGTTTGTTTTGCATTTCTCTGATGGCTAGTGATGTTAAGCATCTTTTCATATGCTTCTTGGCCACTTGTATATCTTCTCTGGATAAATGACAATTCAAATCCTTTGCCCATGGGCCGGCCCCGTGGCTTAGCAGTTAAGTGCGCATGCTCCGCTACTGGCAGCCCAGGTTCAGATCCTGGGCGCGCACCGATGCACCGCTTCTCCGGCCATGCTGAGGCCGTGTCCCACATACAGCAACTAGAAGGATGTGCAACTATGACATACAACTATCTACTGGGGCTTTGGGGGAAAAAAAAAAGGAGGAGGATTGGCAATAGATGTTAGCTCAGGGCTGGTCTTCCTCAGCAAAAAGAGGAGGATTAGCATGGATGTTAGCACAGGGCTGATCTTCCTCACACACACATACAAAAAAAACAAATCCTTTGCCCATTTTTAAATTGTATTATTAGTGTTTTTATTATTGAGTTGTAAGAGTTCTTTATATATCCTGGATACCAGATAATTGTCAGATATATGGTTTGCAAATATTTTCTCCCATTCTGTGGAATGTCTTTTTACTTTCTTGATAGTGTCCTTTAACATGCAAAAGTTTTTAATTTTTGATGATGTCCAAATCTATTTTTTAAATATTGTATCAAAGAAACTGTTGCCTAATTCAAGGTCACAAAAATTTATACCTATGTGTTCTGCTAAGAGTTTTCTAGTTCTACCTCTTACACTTAGATCTTTGATCTACCTTGAGTAAATTTTTGTATGAGGTATGAGGTAGAGGTACAAATTTATTCTTTTGCTTGTGGATATCCAGTTGTCTCAACAAAATTTATAGACAAGGCTATGCTTTCTCCCATTGAATGGTCTTGGCATTCTCGTAGAAATTAATTGGGCATAGGTATATGAGTTTATTTCTGGATTTCCAATTCTATTTCATGATCTATACATCTCTTCTTATGCCAATACTGCACTGTCTTGATTACTATAGCTTTGTAGTGAGTTTTGAAACAAGTGTGAGTCCCTTCGACTTTGTTCTTTTCAAGATTGTTTTGACTCTCTAGGTGGCTTGCATTTCCGTATGAATTTTAGGATCAACTGGTAAATTTTTACAAAAAAAGCAGTTGGAATTTTGATAGGGGTTGCAATGAATCTGTAGATCAATTTGGGAGTATTGCCATCTTAATAATATTAAGTCTTCCAATCTATGAACATGGGATGCCTTTCAATTTATTTAGATTTTCTTTAATTTATTCAAAATGGTTTATAGTTTTTAGTGTACAAGTCTTGCACCTCTTTTGTTAAATTTTTTTTTATTTCCCCCTAAAGCCCCAGTAGATAGTTGTATGTCATAGCTGCACATCCTTCTAGTTGCTGTATGTGGGACGCGGCCTCAGCATGGCCGGAAGCGGTGCGTCAATGCGCGCCTGGGGATCCGAACCCAGGGCCGCCAGTAGCAGAGCGCGTGCACTTAACTGATAAGCCACGGGTCTGGCCCTGATCTACTGAATGCACCATTCTGCAAAGTTGTATTTTTTCCTCCTGAAATATTGAGGCAGGAGCAAGGAAGTCTTGACAGTTGAATAGATTCAAGATAGTAAATTTGACAGAGGGATACAATAGAAGCATGAGAGAGAAGAGTATGGGTGGTATTGGCAAGATAATGGTTGTAGTGATGGACCAGGAAGTCTGTGCCTACACGGAGAAAGAAGTGAAAAGAAAGGGGGTGAGATTGAGGGGAACAATGGTAGAGGGATGAGGATTTAATGATGTTAATAATAGGTTTAATGGAAGAAAGGGAGTGAGAGATCTAGAACGATAGAGGTTGAGGTCAAATAACAGGATACTGAGGTTTAAGATTTGTATTAGTGCATGGGGCTGGAGGTGGGAGCAGTGTTTGACTGCAAACAGCGCAGTGGATCTTCTTTCAGGTGGTGGAAATGTTTTAAAACTGGATATTGGTGATGTTAGCACATCTCTTTAAACTTACTTAAAATCATTTGTATGCTTAAAAAAGTTTGTAACTAAAATGTTGTAAAAATGGGTAAAAAAATTAGTATATGGATCAGTTCTAAGAGATGATAAAGTTGAGGGTGAGGCCATGAGAATGGATGGCTGCAGTGGAGCAGAGGGAGGAGATCAATGTCTGGTGGATTATCCACATGGACACTGAAATCTCCATAATGGTGGTAAGAACTTATGATGTAGAGAAAAGCTACTTTTCCATTGCCAACTTTTTAAAACAATGTAGGGGCAAGATTGATTTGTACAGGACATTGGTAAAGAAGGTTAAAGACTGATTTCAATGGATACCACAAGACTTATAGGCAAGTACTTTACCCACATCCCCAGGAGAACTGTTTGCTTAAACTTTAGTTGATGGTTTAGTAAAATTTACTGTTAGTTCTATGTAATAATGGTAATATATATATAATAATGTTCTAATGATACATGGGGACTACATAAGATGTGTAATCTCTTCCAGTAGTTAACAATCTACTTGGGAAAACCAAAGATAAGCATTTGAAAAGTTTGGTAACAACCACTAGCATCTATTAGAGTGGCTAAAATAGGGGAAAAAAGCAGAAACTCACAATGCCAAGTACGGGAGAGTATGTGGAGAACCTGGAATTCTCACACATTGCTGTGGGAATGCAAAATGACTCAACCTCCTTGGAAAATAGTTTAGCAGTTTCTTATAAAGTTAAACATACATTTACCATATGACAGAGCAATCTCACTTGTAGGTATTTACCCAAGAGAAATGAAGACATATGTCCACATAGAAACCTGAATATAGATGTTTATAACAGCTTTATTCAAAATTGGCAAAAACTGTAAACAATCCAAATGTCCGCTGACTGGTGAATAGATAAATTGTGGTACATTCATACATACCGTAGAATACTACTCAGCAAAAAAAGGAAAACAAAAAAAACGAATAAATGCAACAACATGGATGAATGTCAAAAACATTATGTTAAGTAAAAGAAGCCAAACTCAAAAAGCTACATATTGTATAATTTCATTTATATGACACTCTGAAAAGGCAAAACTATCAGAAGTTAATACGGATCAGTGGATGCCAGGGACTGGGAGGGACTGACTGTAAAGGGGTATGAAGAAACTTTTTGGGATGATGGACTACAGTGATTAGATGGCTATGCATTTGCCAAAATGCATAGAGTGTACCTAAAAAGAGTAAATTCTACTGCATGTAAATTATACTTTAATAAACATGATTTTACAAAAATGTTTAATAACGACATCAAACCAGTCATGTATACATTAATCTCATAGTTTTCAAACTTCTTGGTGTTCAAACTTTTGGTGGATAGTTTTATACTCTTTAAAATTATTAAGGACCTCAAAAAATTTTTGTTTATGTGGGTTATATATACTGATATATTTATATATTGATGTATCTATTTTACTGGAAATTAACACAGAAAGTTTTAAAAATTCATCCATTAATTCATTTAAAGCAATAATAATTCAATCACATGTTAACACAAGAACATATTTTATATGAAAAATAACTCTGTTTTCCAAAACAAAACACACTAGAGGGAAGAGTAGCATTGCTTTATATTTTTGTAAATCTCTTTAATGTCTGGCTTAATAGAAGACAGTTGGATTTTCATATCTGCTTTTGCATTTAATTTGTTGTGATATGTTGTTCTGGTTACAATATTTGAAGAAAATGCAGCCTAACAGATATTTGGAGAAGCAAAGGAGTATTTTCATTGCCTAGTCAGACGATTGTGGGTATGTTTCTTTGCTATGACACTACAAGTTGAAAGAGGCAATATCTTGAAGTTTAGTTGCAATGTGGAATCTTAAGCCATGTCAGTAAACTTCTCATGCTGTAAAACTACAATCTGTTGGTCTATTGGACTTTGAATAGATTTTTACCCATACATGATTATGTAACATTATGCATCAATCATTTGGAGAATATTGGTTCACTGAGTTATCCAAGTCTTCTGACATGTTTTATCCTACAATATCAGAAAATTACATTTATTCATGTCACTATTGATCTCCCCAGAAAAGTCTTTAAGTACTGGAAAGACTGTCAAGCTCATGGTGGCAGATACAAATTTTTCAAAATATTAATTTTTGCTTGAAAACATACTTTTTTCTTTGGCAAATAATACTTCCAGGTGTTTTCCATGATATGACAGTCTTCCTTCATTCATTTTTCAGAAAATCGCTGCCAAATACCAAGTCTGAATAACCATAGTTTTTCTGTCAGTCATACTTTCAAGTAAATATGTAAAGAATATGCAAAGAACTCCTACAACTCAATAACAAAAAGACAAACAAGCCAATTCAAAAATGAGAACGGACTTAAGTAGACATTACTACAAAGTAGATATATAAATGGCCAATAAGCACATGAAAGATGCTCAACATCATTAACCATTAGGGAAATATAAATCAAAACCACAATAAGCTCATACCCATTAGGATGGCTATTATCAATAAAATGGAAAATAACAAGTGTTGGCAAGGATATGGAGAAATTGGATCCCCTGTGCATTGCTGGTGGGAATGTAAAATGGTGCCGTTGCTGTGGAAAAAAGTTTGGTGGTTTCTCATGAAGTTAAACACATAGTGTTATCATATGATCCAGCAATCCCATTTCTAGATATATACTCCAAAGTGTTGAAAGCAAGGATTCAAACAGATACTTGTACACCAGTGTTCATTTTAGCATTATTCACAATAGCCAAAATGTGGAAACAACCCAAGTATACATCAACAGATGACTGGATAAACAAAACGTGAATACATACACTGGAATACTATTCAGCCATAAGAAGGAATGAAATTTGGATACATGTTACAACATGGATGAACCTTGAAAACATTATGCTAAGTGAAAAAAGCCACACACAAAATGATAGCTATTGTATGATTCCACTTATAAGACATATCTAGACTAGTCAAATTCATAGAGACAGAAAGTAGAATAGATGTACTGGGGGTCAAGGGGAAAGGAAATGGGGAGTTATTGTTTAACGGGTACACAGTTTCTGTTTGGGATGATGAAAAAGTTCCGGAGATAGATGGGGGTCATAGTTGCACAACATTGTAAATGTTGTAAATGTTAATACCACTGCAAATGTGCACTTAACAATGATTAAAAGAGTAAATGTTGTGTTATCTATATTTTTGCCACAATTTAAAAAAAAGCTGCCAGTTCAGCTTACAACATCACGCATGTGCTTGTTCCTGGAGACTGCCAGAATACCTCAGGATGCAATAAAAGTGCTTTCTATGTAATTACTAAGTCATTGAGAATTTTAAGATGTATCCTCATGGATTAAAATGTAATAAAATTAGTATTTTTTGCTGCTTTATTGAGGCCACTTTTAAGGGAAACTGGTTTGTTTTTCTGCAAGTACTTAGAGGCAAATACAATGTCAACTAGATAGTTGAGTGCCACTGCCTTGATTCATATTAAGTTACAAGCCGTTTTATCCATTGTTGCTTTTGCAACATCAGTGCAAATGTCAATGCAGTTGTTCCAGGATAAATCATGAGATTCAAGAAAGTTATTCAATACTCTGAGTGTTTCAACATGAAATGTGTTTATTGCCAAACATTCACGTAAAAGATCATGTGTGATGATTATTTGGCAGTTAATTCAGACAAATACAAGGCAAACAGCAAGTCCAGCCATGTTGTAGATTTAATTTCCCCTTGTTAAGCCAGAGTCTTTCTTAAATGTAAGAAACCTGTAAATGCTTTTTCTTCTATTTCAGAGTTTAAATAAGTTTTATTTAAAACTGTTGTGTTTATTTAAAACACAACAGTTTTAAATAAAACTTAAAATTTAGAAACGTTTACAAATTTTAAAAATTATTGAAAAATGAGACAATAGTATGACTTTTTGTGTTTGTATAGGTGTGATGAAAACTTCATCATTTCAAAATAACAATTTAGTCCATGATAATGAGATTACAGAGTCTATAGCAGATATAACTGAATATAGTCAGCAAGAATATGATTGAAGTACTGAGAACAAACTTAGTTAATCTCTGAAAATGCACATATTTAAACCCTAATCCTCCTACCTCAGAAAATTCTAAAAAACACGAGACTGTCAAGGGACACATTTCATTAATTGTCAGAATGATGACGTCGTCATATATCATGTAGTATCTGAAAAACTCCACTGTATGCTCCTGAAATAATGAGATTAAAAATGTAGAAAATGTCTTAGTATTATTATGAAGTTAATCTTGACTTGGTGGACTTTCTGAAAGGGTCTTGGCCCCCACCAAGGGTCTGCAGACCCTACTTTGATAATTGATTAATGAATATTCAAATATTGAATGTTTGGAATTTGTAAGATACTGTGTTATGTACTGGAAAATAATTAAGACATGCTTCCTAGTTCTGAGAAACTCAGGTTACGTTATCAAATAATATTTGACGAATTTCCCAAGTCAGTATGATGGTGCATATGTGCTGGGAGGTCAGGGCATTCCCTCAGGGACTCTTATATTAGAAAACCTATCCTGATCATTGCCTGAACATCCTTCGACAAATTCTTATCTCAGGCTTCGTTCTACATATCCTACTTGCTTCCCTTTCTCTTTCTAAACTAGTCCAATAGTTTAATATTCTTTCCTTTTCTTCTCTTTAGGGAACGCTACCTGCTTTCTGTAGCAGGCAAAAATAGGTGTTCCAAGTGTCTTTATGCATATGTCCGATAGGAATACACTGAAGATAGGAACTCTTTGAATTCTCACTCTGAATCTTGATCATATTGCATTGTTGTCATGAAATGAACTTTATGGTTTCTCCTCCATATGTGTGGAAGAGAGGCAGAGAGGCTCACTGAAATTTAAGTATAAACTATTCTAATATTTCTATTATTAGAAAGTATATTCTAATATTTCAATTTAAATACATTCACAATCACATTTAACCTTTAAATTTAGAATGTTTCTTATTCAGTGTTGAAGATTCATTCACTTATTCATAAATTATTAAGTGCAAAATATATATCTTCCACACTAATAGTTTTTTAAATAGTAATTTAAAAAACCTTTTTTATTGACATATAACATATATCAACACAAATTATAAATGAATAACAATGAACAAGTGAATACAGTGAACAAATCTGCATAATCACCTTCCAGATCAAGAGATAGAACATTATCAGCACCCCAAAAGCATCCCCCTGATGCTCCCCTCCAATCACTCCCATGCCCTCTCTCTGAAAGTAATCACTATCCTGACTTTTAACACCATAGATTTATTCTGCCATTCTTTTTTACTTTATATAAGCAGAATTATATTATGTCAGATTTCTTTTGCTCAACATTAGATTTGTAAGATTTATCCAGATTTGCTCACTTTCATTGTTATATAGTAGTCCATTATATGAATATACCTTAATTTATTTAATCTACTGTTGATGAATATTTAGCTTGTTTTAGTTTAGTTTTCTTTCTTTCTTTCTTTCTTTCTTTCTTTCTTTTTTTTTTGGTGAGGAAGATTAGCCCTGAGCTAACATCTGTTGCCAATCCTCCGCTTTTTGCTGAGGAAGATTGGCCCTGAGCTAACATCTGTGCCCATCTTCCTCTACTTTATATGTGGGACGCCTGCCACAGCATGGCTTAATAAGGAGTTCTTATATCCCTGCCTGGGATCTAAACCTGCTAATCCTGGGCCACCAAAGTGGAGCATGCAAACTTAACCACTATGCCACCGGGCCGGCCCCTGTTTCAGTTTTTAAAATTAAGATATAGTTTACATAAAATGCACAAATTTTAAGTGTACAGTTCGATGAAACATGAATAACACATAGACCATGTAAACACCACCCCAATTAAGATACAGTTCCATTCATCCCAGTAATTTCCCTTCTGCTCCTTGCCGGTCAATTGCTGCCATCCCACAGGCAATCAGTATTCTAATTTTGATCATCATAGCTTACTTTTGCCTACTATAAAACTTCACATAAATGGAACAATGCATACGTACTTTTTTATGTTTGCCTTCTTTTACTTAGCATAAAGTTTTTGAGATTCATCCTTGATGTAGTTTATTCCTTTTTATTGGTGAGTAGCATTCACTGTATGAATACCCCACAATTTGTTTATACATTCATCTGTTGTGGACATTTGGACCCTTTCAAGTTTTTGGCTAATATGAATAGCGCCACTATGAACATTCTTGTACAGGTTTTTTTTCTGGCTATACAGATCTTCCTCAACTTACCATGGGGTTATGTTCCGATAAACCCATAGTAAGTTCAAAATATCATCAGTTGAAAATGCATTTAATATACCTGACCTACTGAGCATCACAGCTTAGCCTAGCCTACCTCAAACTTGCCAAGAACACTTACATTAGCCTACAGTTGGGCAAAATCATCTAATACAAAGCCTATTTTATAATAAAGTGTTGAATATATCATGTAGTTTATTGAATACTGTACTCAAAGTGAAAAACAGAGTGGTTGTATGGGTACAGAGTGGTTATAAGTATATTGGTTGTTTACCTTTGCAAGCACGTGGCTCTCTGGGAGCTACAGCTGGCTGCCGCTGCCTGGCATCACCATCACGAGAGAGTATCATACCATATATCACCAGCCCAGTGATATCTTGAAAAGATCAAAATTCAAAATTCGCAGTACAGTTTCTCCTGAATGTGTATTGTAAAGTTGAAAACTCGTGAGTCAAACCATCGTAAGTCAGGGAATGTCTGTATATGTTTTTGTTTCTCTTAAGTGTAATTTTTGGATCACCAAGAAGGTGTGTATTTAACTTCATAGAAACCGCTGAACTCTTTTCCAAAGTGGCTGAACCATTTTGCACTCCCACCTGCACTAATTGATAGTTCCATGTGCTCGACATCTTCACCAATATTTGGTATTATCAGTCTTAAATTTTAGCCATTCTGTTGGGTGTGTAATAGGCACTCAATATGGTTTTAATTAGCAATTCTCCAATTACTAATGATTACTTATTTCATATGTTTGTTTGCCATCTGGATATCTTCTTTTATGAAATGTCTGTTGAAGTCTCTTGCCCATTTTTCTATTGGGATGACTGTCATTTACTCGTTGGTTTGTAGGAATTCTCTGTATATCTAGATGCATATCCTTTTTGGGTTAGACACGTTGCAAATATTCCCTCTCACGCTATAGCTTGCCTTTTTACTCTTAATGGTATCTTTTTTTAACAGCTTTTTTGAGATATATTTCACATGCCATACAATTCACCAATTTAAAATGTGCAAATTTGATGGTTTTTGGTATACTGTATTATTAATTTTTAAAAATTGTGGTAGAATATATATAACAAAACTTGCCACTTTATTTTTAAGGGTACAATTCAGTGGCAACAATTATGTTCATAATGTTGTTCAACCATCACCATCTATTTCCAAAACTTTTCATCACCCCAAACAAAAACTCTGTAACTCTTAATGGTGTCTTTTAATGAATAGAAATTTTAAATTTTAAATTAACCCATTTTGTCTGTCAACATTTTCTTTTGTGGTAGGTACTCTTTGTGTACATTAAAAAATGTTTTCTCACTCCAAGATCAGAAGTAATAAGAACTGTAGCAACAGTAATAATGTATTTGTAGACTAGGTTACAATTTATAATATGCTTCCATCAGTCTATAAGCTCCATGTCAGGAGCACTGTATTCTGAATACAATGAATGGTGAATGGTGCCCCCTGGAGTTGTACCACGCCAGGCCATGCCACCGACCATGTCTGTTTTGTTCACAGCACTGTCCTCAGCTCTTGTAAACAGCAGCTAGCAGAGGCTCAATAAACATTTGTTGAGTTAATTTGTTGCATGAATAAGGCAGTGAGGGAAAATTTTCTGGTCTTTAGTGGAGATGCAGCGAAGGAAAATTTCCTTAGGTTAAAAAAAAAGGTAGAGGGCCGGCCCCGTGGCTTAGCGGTTAAGTGCACGTGCTCCGCTGCTGGCGGCCCGGGTTAGGATCCTGGTGTGCACCGACGCACCGTTTCTCCGGCCATGCTGAGGCCGCGTCCCACATACAGCAACTAGAAGGATGTGCAACTAAGATGTACAACTATCTACTGGGGCTTTGGGGTGGGGGGGAAGGTAGAGAAAGAAAATTAGGGCAACTTGTAATAGTATTAAATGATAATAAAAAGACCTCAGAGCGGGGGCTGGCCCAGTGGTGTAGTGGTTAATTTCCCTCGCTCCACTTGGGTGGCTCAGGTTTTGCAGGTTCAGATCCCCGGATTGGACTTATGCACCACTTGTCAAGCCATGCTATGGAGGCATCCCATATAAAGTAGAGGAATATGGGCACAGTGTTAGCCCAGGGCCAATCTTCCTCAGCAGAAAGAGGAGGATTGGCAACAGATGTTAGCTCAGGTCTAATCTTCCTCACCAAAAAAAAAAAAAAGAAAGAAAAAACAAAGAAAAAAAAAAAGACCTCAGTGAGTTGTTAAGCATTTATAATCTTGGAAAAGCTGCTTCTGTAAAGGAGTTAATATAGGTCAAACTCTTAATGCACTGTCATGATTTTTCCCAAAAATATTTCTAAAGCATGAGTTGAGAAGTCTTTGCTTCAATATTAAATAAATGAGAGAACTGCAGTAAGTATATTTGCAAGGTTTCAAAGGATTCAGTTATTAAGGCAGGAAGGAAAGATGAGGAGGGGAGAAAGACAGGCACACGCAGGAATAATGAATGATTTCTAGTCTAGGGTCTTTCTTATGTTTCGAAGGCTATGAAATGAAGAGTATCACTGCTGCTTGTGAAATGGTGATAATAATATTACCTCTCAGGTTTGTTGTGAATCTTAAGTGTAATCACCAGGCAGAATTCCTTGTACATGGTAGGCACAATGTTTCTTAGTGTGAATTTCACCCATTGCCATTAGAACTGGTGAACTTGCTGTGCAAGTTCTCCTATGTATGTGGAGGTCAGGCAGAAGTTTAGAAGTTAATACTGTTGTAGGCATCTTGTGTGTTTATATTCTCAGCAGGTATCTCCTCTTCTCCTTTCTGGTAGTAAGGGTGGCACGGGCCACCAGCTAGTCAGTCGGAGTTCTTCCCTAAGGTTTTAAGTGGATCTGGTACAGAAAAGACGCTTTTTCTCTGTTGTGAAGTTGTGGAGATGTGGCCTAGAACTGGGGTTGGAGGAGGCTCATGGACCGAAGCTGTTGGAGACAACCTAGCCGATGCTGAAAGCAAAGATGGAGATGCATCCAGGTTCATCTCCCTCTTCCCTCCATGGTTTATATGATCTAATACGGGCTTCTTTTTGGCTGAAGCTAATTCAAGTAGAGTTTTTATCTCTTGCAACCAAGAGAGTCCTGATAAATACAGATACAATTTTGGATTGTTTACATTAATTTTTAAGTTCTCTGTTAAGGGTCTCTAATTTTGGAAGCAATTATGTTATCTATCATTTATAGCTTTTACCTTATCTGTGTGGTTTATTTTAATTTGATATTCCAATTTAGAAATATCACAAGATTCTTCTTCACATTAATTAAGATGGAATACGTAAAAACACAGTTTTTAGACACTATTTTGTAGCTTTCTGTAACAGCAGTATGTTGCATTATTTATTCAACGTTTTCAGTAGAGTAACAGTAGCCTGCTTAAATGTAATCTTATGAGGTATGAGCATTTAAGTGAGTGCAGAGTATTCAGGTGAAGTTCAATCTGGCATTCCCTCATAGAAATATGATTGTTGTAGGAATTCCCCATGACACAGCACAGTGATTTGAGAGGTAATTTAGAAGAATTTTTATATTACACTAATGAGTTGAAAGAGAAAAATGTCAGACTTCCTGGATCCAAATGATAGAAGCCCCAGACATCCTAGGAGAAGCAAAGATTTGAAAGCCTATCATATTGATTTTGTAAGCTAAAGCAGTAAACTGGTTTCTACCTGGACAGAAATTTAATTATTTCATTCATCTCAAACAATAAGTAAAGTTACTGATTATTACTGTTGTTAACTATTTTATTGAGGTATACTTCATACCATACAATTCACCCGTTTTTAGAGTAGAATTCAATGATTTTTTAGTAAATTTACATAGTTGTGCAACCATCACCAACCTTAGAACATTTCTATTATTGTATAAAGATCCCTTGTGCCCATTTGCAGTCACTCTCTGTTCTTACTCTTAGCTCCAGACAACCACTAATCTATTTTGTGTTTCTATATATTTGTCTTTTCTTGACAGTTCACGTAAATGGAATCATAGAACATGCATTTTTTGTGTCTGACTTTTTTCACTGACATAACGTTTTTTAAGTTCATCCTGTTGTAACATGTATCAGTACTTCATTTCTTTTTATCATTAAATAGTATACCATTATATGAATATGCTTTTTTTATCCATTTACAAATTGATAGACCTTTGGATCATTTCCAGGTTTTTTTTTGGCTATTACGAATAATACTGCTTTGAATATTCACCTACAAGTTTCTGTGTGGATATATGTTTTAAATTCTCTTAGGGGTGGAATTTCAGAACTATATGGTAAATTTATGTTTAACTTTTTAAGGAACTGCCAAACTGTTTTCCCAAGAGACCATACCATTTTACATTTTCATCAGTGAAGTACAAGGATTCCTCGTACTTTATTATTGTCTCCATTTGTTATTGTCTGTCTTTTTGATTATTGCCATTCTAGTGGGTGTGTATAGTAGTATCTCATAGTTTTAATTTCATTTCCTTAATGACCAATGATGCTAAGCATCTTTTTTATGTCTATTGGCAGTTTATATTTCTTCTCTGGTAAAATGTTTATTCACATTTTTTGCCCATTTTTAAATTGGGTTATTTGTATTCTTGTTATTACTGGTTTATTTTTAATGGTTCTTTGATTTTGAACAGGTCCGATATGATTATGAGCAGAATAGGTTTCACACCTATTCTAGAAATCTGGCAAATGTCCAGATTTCTGTACATGTACTGCAATGTCTATGCAACTGAAATAGCAGGTGGTATTTAAACATTTTTTTGTTGTTATTACAGAATAAAAGAGGCACTGGTGACAAGTGGTGGAATTTAGTAGAGATTTGTAGAAATTTAGGAGTGTATTGAGACCACTGCAGAATGCTGAAAAGGGTGTGTTTGCCAGCATGTATCATCATAGTCATGCAGAGCAGGTGCCCTCATTATTCTCCACAGGAAAGCAATCCTGGAGAGACACCAGCACACTTCCCCAACTGCCTTAACTCACACACACTGATCAGTGAATATGCACTAGTTCTACCTTAGTTTGAGATATTCCTGGATTTTATTTGGCTTATAATTTGATGATTCATAAAAAGAATTATTGAGCAACTTTTGAATTACTTATAACTATTAAATGATGATTGTTAAATGCTATATTAATGTAAAGGGTTCAGACATGTGAAATAGTATGTTTTGGTTATGTTCAATTCATTTATAACACCAGGTTATGGATGGTAAATACTCTTATTTTACCTCCTTGCGTTGCTCCTTCTACAGTTTTTTCATTCTTGGTTGTCCTCTGTCATGTATTACTAAGTGTTTGTATAACACATCCAGCTCTCAGAGGTGAGCTATGGAAACTTAATAAACTGTAAATTTTTAGTTCTGGAAGGATTGTTAATGATTCAAGATTCAGATTTACTAAATAGGGTAGTATAACGTGGAGATTTTGATTCCTTAGGTCAGAGATAGGGTCTGGGGATCTGTTTTTGTGAGCACAGCTTCAAGTGATTCTTAGGATCAGGCAAGTCTAGGAAGCACTGGTGTGGCAGAAAGAGCAGGGCTTTGGAATCACATAGACCTGGGTTCTAGTCACATCTCATTTCATTGGCAGCTGTGGGTTTTTGGGCACATAAATCACCTTCTTAAGTTTTAGTTTCCTCTAACAACAGTACTCACTTCATAGAATTACTGAGAGGATTAAAAGAAATGACATACTTAAAGAGTTGGCCCATAATAAATATGCATCAAACGTTATCCATTGTAAATATGTTCCATTTAACAACAATAATCAGACAAATATTTGAGCACTTATGGGCAACGATAAAGAAGACAGTCTTTGCGCTTAAGAAATTTACTAATTAGTAGTGGGGTGGGGATGAGGTTTTTACAGCTAAGGCAATAAGTGATATGACCAAATAAGTTAAGAGCCATTTTTTTGAAGAAAGGCAATGACATGGGCAGACATTGCTAGAATTGGGGTGTAGGGTGAGTGTGTGGGGTGCAGTAGGGTGTGAACTAGGAACAATAAAGACCCAGAGGCAGGAAATGGTAAAGCATCTTCAGAAAACAGTGAACAGTCCCATTGGTCTCTGCCACATGGCAAACTTGGAGTAGTGTCAGGAGATAAGGATAGAAAGATAGGTTGAGTGTTGAGAGAAGATTTAAGGAGTCTAACTTTTGTTTCCACTAAAGATTTTGAACAGCAGAATGATAGTAAGAATGTACTTTAATCTTCTAAAAAAATGTACTTTATAAGATTAACCTGGTAATAGTGTGAGGGTAAGAATTGATTCAGCGGGGAAAAATTAGTGCTTCAATAATAATAGTAATTTAACAGTAATTAAGGGTTGATAGTGGGAATATACATCTCAAAACGAAATGCAGGTGTTTATAATACATCTGAAAGGCGCTGTGTACAATTCCGACATTCCAGGTACATAAAGAAAAAATTGTCCATATTAAAAATTTTCCATATTAAACACTTTTTAAGGCGAGTTCCTTAATTCTGTAGCTCTGAACTTTGAGAGCCAAGAGGTGGGGGTAAGCAACACACGACCGTCCCAAGCGACACGGGCACGGAGCAGGCACCGCAGCCAGAGGAGGCGTGTGCAGGGGCGGGGACGCCGACGGAGGTACGCGGCAGCTCCGGGGTATCGCGAGAGTTGGGCGGGTCGAGCAATCGCAGCAGTCAATTCCCCCACCCTCCCGGGAGGAGCCGCTGGCCCTGGACTCTCCAAATTCTGAGCTCTCATCATGGCGGCGGCGGCGGCCGCCGCGGCCGTCGGGGGGTCGCAGCCGCCCCAACCTGAGGTGCCCGCGCCCGGGCTGGCCCTGGACAAGGCAGCCACCGCCGCGCACCTGAAGGCGGCCCTCAGCCGGCCGGACAACCGGGCGGGTGCTGAGGAGCTGCAGGCGCTGCTGGAGCGGGTGCTGAGCGCCGAGCGGCCGCTGGCCGCGGCTGCGGACGGCGACGAGGCGGCGGCCGGCGGCGGGGGCGGTCCGGGGGCGGCCGAAGAGGAGGCCCTGGAGTGGTGTAAGTGCCTTCTGGCGGGCGGCGGCGGCTACGAAGAGTTCTGCGCGGCGGTGCGGGCCTACGACCCCGCGGCGCTCTGCGGCCTGGTCTGGACAGCCAACTTCGTGGCCTACCGCTGCCGGACGTGCGGCATCTCCCCCTGCATGTCGCTGTGCGCCGAGTGCTTCCACCAGGGCGACCACACTGGACACGACTTCAACATGTTCCGCAGCCAGGCCGGGGGCGCCTGTGACTGCGGGGACAGCAACGTGATGCGGGAGAGTGGGTGAGTGGAGCCCTCCCCCGGGGCGGGGTGCACCGCGGGCGGCCCAAGCGGGGGTCTGGGGGTGGGGCTGGGAGCCGACCGTGAGCTGTCAAGGGAAAGGTGTGGGGGAGGGTGCAGCCGCATAGGGATGGAGGTGACTGAGCTGTCAGCGGTGGAAAGGGGTGGAGAGGAGGGGAGAGTGAAGAGCATGTCTAGAGAACGGGGCTGTGAATTTTCGGGGAAGCCAGAGCGAGTGAGTGACAGCGAGAAGAGAGCCAGTGCGTGGGGTAGGAGGGGAGGGAGGAGGAAAGGATACTTGAGGAATCTAGTGTCGAGCTGTCAGTTGTGTACTTGCTGGAAAGGCTGTAAAGCTGCCTGGTTCATGGGAAGAAACTGATGATGTGATTTGGATTGGCTGGGGAGGGGATGGTATTGGGCACCGAATTGGGTCGTGGGATAAGAGTCGGGGAGGTGATCTTGCAACTGCGGGGAGGACGGCTTGGGGAAAAGGACTTCTGAACTGTCAATGTGTGTCAGTATGAGGGAAGGAGCTCTTGAGCTGAAGGGGATTGAGGGAGGAGGGAAGGGGAGGAGCCTGCGTGAAAAGTGACTCTTGAGCTGTCAGTGGAGTATTTGGTGTGCTGGAATGACATCTAGAGTTGGGCTACTGAGCAGTCAGTTAGAGAATACCCTTAATACCAGAAGAACAAACAAAACACTGAGCGATTTAGGAATCAAGTGTTAGGTCTTCTCCAGTTAAAAGGGCACTTTATTCACTGACTTAATATGTAAACATCAGCCTAAAAGGAGACACTCAACAAATGCTTTTTCGATAGGAGCGATGTACCAGGGTGTTGGGACTTAGGACAAAAGACATTTCAGAGGTTGCAGTGAGTTATAGAGTTGGCACATGTAGGGTCTTGGCTTGGGACATGATGTCAACGTTTGACTGGGCAGTAGTTGCAAGAATGTTAGCAAATCCAGTTATTCAAGTTTTTCAATTTTAAAGTCTTATAATTAATAATAGAATATAATCCCTTTAGAAATGGTCACTATATTCTTTGGAGTACTTGTAGGTTACTGTTACTCTAGAGTGTTTGTTATCTACTAGGTGCAAGCAAGGCGCCAAGTTCCTAAGATATTAAAAATGAGCAAGACATTGACCTCACCCCTTAAGCCTCTTACCCTAGAGTAGAAAATGATAAATTCCTTTGGTAGTCTGGGAGTTAGAGGAGGCATCTGTGCAGAGGGAGTAAGAAAAAGTTTTCAGAAAGGAGGTGTTTTGGGCTTGTTAGTAATAACAACAACAATAGTAGTAATTGCAGCTAACATTTGAGAGCTTGAAGTGTATACCTGGCACTTAAAAATACTTTTTAAAAATTAATATTTGAATAGGTAAAATATTTGTATAGCTAAAAAAGCAAAAAAAAAAAAACAAAACAAAACAGATATAGTTTGAAGTTTCCCTCCCATCTTGTCTCCCATCTGTCCAGTTCCTTCCCACCCTTATTAGTTTCTCTTAGTGCAAAAAAGCAAGGATGAATATGTATTTTGGTTTTTTCAGTCTCTTTTTTTGCACAAGGTAACATAGCATATGCGTTGTTCTACATATCTTGCATTTTTCACTTATCTAGGAGGTCTTCCCATGTCAGTGAATGTGTACTGTTTTTTTTTTAAACTGCTACATAGTGTCCCATGTCATGAATTTGACATTCTTTATTTAATCATCACTTTTGGTGGACATTCGGGTTTCCTGTATGAAATAAGAAACCTGATATACCTGTCTTTTCACACCTGTGCAAGAATATCAATGGGATAAATTCTCAAAAGTGGTATTTCCAAATTGCCCTCCAAAAGGCTTAGTACTAAGTGGAATATGAGACTCCCTGTTTTCCAACAGCCTCGTCAACAGAGTGTTATTAAAGCTTTAGATTTTTAGCCATCTGTTTGGTAAACAGTGGTCAGATATTAACTGCTTTACATGATTTGACTCGTTTAATTTTCCATAACTCTGAGATTGTTACTGTTATTATCCCCATTGTACAGAAGAGGAAAGTGGGGCACAGAGTTTTGAAAAACTTGCTCAGGATTACGTGGGTAGTAAGCTAGGCATGCTGGCTCCAGAGCCTGACTGCTCAACACTTCTCCCTACTGCCTCTACAAATAGTATTCTTGTTGGTACTTCCCTTCAATACTTTTTGTCTTTTTTTTTCTTTTAATATGCCATTCTTATTTGGAACTTTTTCCTTTTTAAAAACTTTTTTTTTTTTTTAATTTAAGAGGGATTTCAGAACATAGAGGAGTTGGAACAATTCTTTACTGATGTTTAGACGTTTTTACTTCTTAGCCTTTAGGAGACCCTCAAAGAACATGAAAGTAGGAAATAATATCGATTCTTTTCTGAATTTTGGAACACAGTGGAAATTATCAGTTGATCTAGGTGAGATGCAAATCTGATCTCTAATTGTGATGCTTCAGTGCAGGGGCGGATATATGTCAGTGAGTTGCTTTGAAGGTACTCATACAGGTTTAGGGCATCCAGGCTGCAGAAAGCCCACATCCTAATTTCATAGCGTTTGCCTTTACTGACATCTGGTAGATATTTATTACCCTCCCCTCCCCCCAGTCTGGCAGTGCTGTATGAGTTGATACATTGTATTTAAAGATTTATTATTGTCTATCTAAAAGGTAGCCCTATTGCCTGTATGTGCCAGCAGTTGCCATGTCCAATTTCATAAAGGGCAAGAGTGAACAATGACAGTATTGTGGCCATGTGATTGTTCTGAAGGTTTTACAGCTGTTTGCATTGGATAGAATAACTCTTTTGGGCTACACACTAATCTACTGCCTTGAGAAACCATAGGTGGTATTAGTCAGCAGTGCAGGTTAAAAGGCTGCCCCTGGAACCTTTTTAGAACTGGAAATCATCAACAAATTATAGCAGTGTTCCTGGTGGGCAAAGCTGGACTACCATATATATTTAACTTAAATATAACGTATTTAACTTTTCTCTGTTTTTGGTATTTCTTAAAATCCTTTTAGGTTGCTAAAGATTGAAGATGTGTTGATTTTGGGGTTATTTTAATTGCCATAGAAGTTTATAAATCCCATTGTTCAGTCAATTTTTAAAAAAAATTTTTTTATTGATGTCTTAATAGTTTATAACATTGTGAAATTTTGGTTGTACATTATTGTTTGTCAATCGCCATATAAATGCCTCCCTTTACCCCGTGTGCCGACCCCCAAACCCCCTTGCCCCTGGTAACCACCGTACAGTTCTCTCTGTCCGTGTGTTGGTTTATATTCCACATATGAGTGAAATCATGCGGTGTTTGTCTTTCTCTTTCTGGCTTATTTCACTTAACATAATACCCTCCAGGTCCATCCATGTTGTTGCAAATGGGATGATTTTGTCTTTTTTATGGCTGAGTAGTATTCCATTATATATATATACATACACACACGTATATATATGTATATATACATATATACACGTGTATATATGTATATATACACATATATACACGTATATATATATATATATATATATACACACACACACACACATATATATATATATATATATATATATATATATATACACACACACACACCACATCTTCGTGATCCGGTCATCAGTTGAGGGACACTTGGGTTGCTGTTCAGTCAATTTTTAAGGAAGAATTCCATTTTTCTCTGTATCTGCATTCTTAGTAAAAGAGAAGAAATCCTGATGTGCCTTAATTCTTTTCTCAAGTGTCTGACAATATTGTGGATAGGATGTTGTATGAGTGGAGTTGGAAAAGAATCTTGGATCCATCACGACCTGTATTACTATTTAGTTTTCAAATTTGTAATTATAGAAATATTGGGGGAATATTCAGTTATTTTTGATTAGTAGTATTAGATATAACAAATGTGGCAATATTAGCAGGTATACAAACCAAAGGAATAAAACTGAATTCATTTGTGGGATGAGATCACAAAGGCTGTGGAAACTGTATATTAATAACTGTATGTATAACAGCATAGTTTTGCTGCTAATGAATAAGTGCAGTCGTTGTCACAAATGGTTGTTGGATGGATGAGCTAAAAGAAAAAAAAACAGTCATGGACAATCTAAAATAATGTCTGAGTGGTTTGGGGTTCTGATGGTACTAACCAGAAATTGGAATTTTAAATATTTAGTTCTCAAATTTTGTTGCACAGGGTGACCATTTTCATGTTCCATCCTGTATTACAGATATTTTTGCCTCCTTGCTTGTTCTTTTTCACAGATTCTAAGCTCCTTAAAAAATAGGAACCTCATCTTGCTATTAATCAGAGGCCAGCACAGTCTCTTGCACTTAGTAGGTGCTTAGTAAATGTTGAATTAAATTGGATAATATAGTAGCTGTTATACCTGAAAATTTGCCCTAAGACTATATTGCTTTAGTTATTCAGGAGGTGGCATTAATTAATCCATAGCAGCTTTTCTCAGAGTACTTCAGGGATAATTTTTCCTTTTTAATTTAAAAAGTAATACATTTTGGTTGTAATATAAAAATAGGTGGATAAAGTAAAAAGTAAAAGTTCTTCTTTCCTCTATCCCCCTACTCAGTGAGAGATTTCCCTTACTTGATCTTAGTTATACATTTAAAAGATGTTAGTTACAAATTTACTCAGCATTTCTAGATGTTTTGTTGTGGGAAGTTTTTAGGTTATTTGGTATGTGGCAATGCCAGAAATGGAAGCAGTGAATGGCTGGTTGAATAGTGTCATACTCTTCTGTACCTTGTTTTTTTCCCCTTAACATATTTATTGGACACAGTCTCTTACTAGTACACATAGAACCGTTTTGTTTTCCTTTTTGAGGTTAAATAGTATTCAGACACATAGAGACAGAGATTGGATTGGTGGTTACCAGAGGGGAAGGGGGGAGGGAGGAGGGTGAAAGGGATAATTCGGCACATGTGTGTGGTGATGGGGTGTAATTAGTATTTGGGTGGTGAACATGATGTAATCTATGCAGAAATAGAAGTATAATGATGTACACCTGAAATTTATACAATGTTATAAACCAATGTTACTGCAATAAACAAAAAATTAAAAAAAAAGTTAAATAGTATTCCATTGCATTTTCATATTTTTGTATTTTACTGTAGTTTATGCAGTTTCCTACTGATAGACATTTAAATTTTTTCCAGTCTTGGGCTATTGTAAACAGTGTTGCCGTCAGTATGCTTGTATACATTCTTTGTGTATGTGTATGAGCGTGCTTGTGAGGATAAATTCCCTCAAGTTATATCTTGGTTAAAGGAAATGTGCATTTTAAACTTTGATAGAGCCCTCCAAAGAAATTAATTTATGCTCCCACCAACAATGTGCAAATGAGCATGTTTCTCCTTATCTTGGCCAATATAGATAGCATTATCAGTATTTCTGCTCTTTGTTAATCTAAGTGAAAAGTGTTAATTTTGACCTGAACAGACATTTCTCCAAAGAAGATATACAGATGGCCAACAGGCACATGAAAAGATGTTCAAAATCACTAACTATCAGGCAAATGCAAATCAAAACTACAATGAGATATCACCTCACGCCCGTCAGAATGGCTATAATTAACAAGACAGGAAACAACATGTGTTGGAGAGAATGTGGAGAGAAGGGAACTCTCATACATTGCTGGTGGGAGTGCAAAGTGGTGCAGCCACTATGGAAAACAGTATGGAGATTCCTCAAAAAATCAAGGATAGAACTACCGTATGATCCAGCTATTCCACTGTTGCGTATTTATCCAAAGAACTTGAAAACACCAATTTGCAAAGGTACATGCACCCCTGTGTTCATTGCAGCGTTATTCACAATAGCCAAGACTTGGAAGCAACCTAAGTGCCCATCAAGGGACGAATGGATAAAGAAGATGTGGTATATATACACAATGGAATACTACTCAGCCATAAGAAACGATGAAATCCAGCCATTTGTGACAACGTGGATGGACATTGAGGGTATAATGCAAAGTGAAATAAGTCAGAGGGAGAAGGCCAAATACCGTATGATTTCCTTCATTAAGTAGTAGATAATAACAACAATAAACAAACACATAGGGACAGAGATTGGATTGGTGGTTACCAGAGGGGAAGGGGGGAGGGAGGAGGGTGAAAGGGATAATTCAGTACATGTGTGTGGTGATGGGTTGTAATTAGTATTTTGGTGGTGAACATGATGTAATCTATGCAGAAATAGAAGTACAATGATGTACACCTGAAACTTTTACAATGTTATAAACCAATGTTACTGCAATAAACAAAAAATTAAAAAAAAAAAAAAAGTGTTAATTTTGTTTCATCTATTACCCTCTCTCTCCGTTGCCCTTTCCTCCTAAACTGGAGTATTTTGAAGCAAATTTCAGATATCTTATAATTTAATTTATAAATATTTGAGTACATATCTCAGTAAAGAGATGTGAACTCTTAAATATAAAACATAACCCAAATGTACATTGACAGATGAATGGGTAAACACAATATGGTATATACATAAGATGGAATATTATTCAGCCTTTAAAAGGACTGAAATTCAGACACCTGCTACAATATGGATGAACCTTGAAGACATTATGCTAAGTGAAATAAACCAGACACAAAAGGACAGTTATTGTATGATTCTGTTTATATGATGAACCTGCTAAACAGGAAGTAGAATGGTGATTGCCAGGGGCTGGGGTGGGGGTGGGGGAATGGGGAGTTATTGTTTTACCGAGTTTCAGTTTGGAAAAATTAAGTTCTTGAGATGGATGGTAGTGATGGTTGCACTGAACTGGGCACTTAATAATGGTTAAAATGATAAAAGTTTATGTTATATATATTTTACTACAATGAAAAGAACAACCATAGTACCATTACCGCTCCTAAAATATTCACAGTGATTTCTCAACATCTTCAAACATCCAATGAGAGTTCAGATTTTCCCACTTGTTTCATAAATGATTTCTTAGGGTTGATTTAGAATTAGCATCCAAACAAGGTCCTCATATTGTGTTTGGTTATATGCTTTAGGTCTCTTTTAATTTATAGTCCCCCCCCTTCTTTTTTTCTTCTCTGCAATTTATGAGTTGAAGAAACCCACATTCTGGGTTTTACTAATTGCATCTTAGTGATGTTTAACTTGTTCCTCTGCCCATTATTTCCTGTAAACCAGTAGATCAAGACTAGAGTCTTGATCAAATTTTGGGTTCTGTTTTCTTTTTTTGACAAGAAAACTTTATAATGGTGTTTTGTACTTCCTGTTGCATCATATCAGGAGCCACAGAATGTCTCCTTGTCTCTCTTTTAGCTAATGTTAGGATTGATCAGTGAGTTCAGGTTGTCAGCCTGACCCATTTGTTATAAAGATCCCTATCATATTAAAGATTTTAGCAGCTTGTGATTTTCATTGTCCAGATCCGTTAATTTATTAGGGGTTGCAAAATGGTGATATTCTGATTGTATTAGCCTTTCATATCTTAGTGAGAGTTCTCTCTAGAGTGCTCTACTCGTAAAGTTTCAAGGATCTGCCATACTCACGTCCGTATGTCTAGATATGTTTTGCAGCAATCTTCTACTGGAGGGGTGCACTGTGGTCAAACAAGCTTGGGAAATACTCTGTGCTATGTCTTCTTGGCTATCTGTAATGCGTAACATTTTAAAGAAATCTTGTAGTAAAGAAATCTGTAACTTTGAAAAACCTGAGGTTCATTAGTAAAATCCAGGAAACTGTGATTTTTGAGTCATGCCAATTTGGGAAATTTTGTCCACTTGAATATTCTGCTGTTACCATAATGTCAGCATGTCTAAAATTAAATCAATTACGTATCTCTCCAAAATAGTTCCAGGTAGATTTGATTTTCCTTTTCCGTCCTTCTTTTTTTTTTTTTAAATTAATGTCTTTTTTTTTTTTTCAAAATCAAAATCCAAGCTATTACTAGCTTAAACCTTGAAGACATTTACTGTTTTGCAGCTCAGGACTAGGTCGGCAGCTTATTAGTGCCATTGGGGACAGGCTTTTTATGAATTGTTTTGTTCCATTACTTGGTTTTCATACTTTTGGTCTTTGTTGTCTTATGGCTGGGGGAAAAACAGAGGAATGGATTTGGGTTAGATATCGAACAGTGTCTGCTAATGTTGTTTTTGATTCTTCCTTTTCTCTCTGCTTGCATGTTTAGTATCAAGACCTGTTCTTGTGTTTTGTCTCATATTTGTCATTTTCATTCTCGACTGTCGCCTTAGCCGAAGCCTTCATCACATCATAACCTATTCCATGGTAATTTACTGTTTTCCTGCCTGTAATAATCTCATAGTCCAGTATAGCCTTCACTCATAGAAAATTCTGCTTTACATATTCACTCCTTTGCTTAAAGTAGCTTCCCATTGTTTATAAAGTCTAGAGCCCTTAGCCTGGCATCAAAGTTTACCACAACATGGCCTCTACCTACATTGCCAACCTTATCATTTCCATTGCAGTGGAATTCTCCCCATTATTGTTTAGCTCATTGTATATATTACTGTCCTCGAAGTCTTATGTTGTACCTTGTCCTGCAAACTCCAGTGGCGAGTTTTAATTTCACTGTCAAGCTCTTCTGTAGGGGCAGCACTCCTAGAGCATAAGTACAGTGTGAAACCTTAGTACAGAATTTGATTTTCTGAATTAAGACAATTTTTTTTCATTTCTAATTTATATCCATACAAATGACAAACTTCCAATAAAGATTTGATGATGAAGACTTGTGCCTTGTCTAATTCTTTTATATATATCCTCTTCACACATATTCAGATTTTTAGTAAATTGATTAATTGTATTATACTTTGTGTTTATTGATTTTGTAGGGAGGGTGTTAGAGCTAATCTCTTAAATTATGTATGTATGTAAGTATTTACATGGATTACTTGTGAAATTTTCTTTCCTATGAATCTGAGACTGTCCATCTAACTCTTAAGTCACAAGTTCAAATAAAGGAATACAACACTCATGATCCAAGAACTTGGAGGAAAAAGAAGAGTTGAAGAAAATTTTTGTTCTCTTTTCTGTGTTCAGTGTACTTTTTGTCATTGCTAATTTATTAAAAATAGTGTAGACAGATTCTACTTAGCGTAGAAGATTCTACTTCAGCTGGAAGTGTAATTTCTAGTCATCTTCATTGTAATGAGGTTTAACTACAATAGAACAATTTGGAAGTCTTGTTAGATTGTGATTATTTTTTCTAATCATTTTTGTGTCATAAACTCTCAAACTTATTTTCAACTATGAAACACTTTAAGTATACAGAAAAATACAAGAATAATGTGACAAATACCTTTGTAGTCACCACTGAGATTAATAGATGTTAACCTTTTGCCATATTTGCTTTATAGCTTTTTTCAACCGCAAAACTAAAGGTCATCCTCTTCTTTCCTTTCTCTTTCCCTCCGCAGAGGTTACCATTAGCCTGAAATTCCTGTGTCATATCCTGTGTCATATATGACTATATAACTATAAATATATAATTGTTCTACTATTAAAATTTTACGTAAATGATTTCATATTGTATGAATCCTTTTGCAACTTGCCTTTTTTGCTTACCATGTTGCTAATATAGACTAGTTCATTCATTTCTAACTACTATTAGGCATTCTATAGTATGATTAAACTATAGTTTGCTTATCTGTTTCTTTGCTGAGGGACAATTAGATGCTTTACATTTTTTGTTGTTTCCAAAAGGGCTGCAGTGAACATTTTTGCATGTATCTGTTTGTATAGATATACTAGAATTTCTTTAGGATAGACTCCTAGGAGAGGGATTGCTGGGTTGCGGACTGTGCTTCTTTAGCCTTATTAGATAGTTAAGAATCGCCTTCCAATGGTTTATCCAATTTACTCCCAGTTATACTTCCACCAGAAATTTAAGTTCCTGTTTTTCTACTTATTAAAACTTGGTGAGATATATAGGTATAAAATTTTGCCAATCTGTTGGATATAAAAATATTTTTAAAATTTGCGTTTCCCTGACTACTAGTAAAGTTGAACATCTTTTCATATGTTTTTAGGTCATTTGGTTTCTTCCTTTGTGAACTGCTGGTTTATTTATTCTTTGCTGTTTTATATTTGGAATTTGGAATTTATTTAGTCCATTTGGAATTTATTTTTACGTATAGTGTGAGTTTGAGATCTAATTTTATCTTTTTCGGTATGAGGATCCAGTTGTTCTAGCACCATTTATTGAATAGTTATTTTTCTTCTCCATTGATCCATAGTGCCACCTCTGTCACATACCAACTTCCTTTATGTGTCCTAAGCTCTCTGTTGTATTGATGTGTCTCTTGTGACAGTATCATACTACTTTAATTATTATAATATTAGAATAAACCTTGATATGGCAGGATTTCCCTAATTATTACTCTTTAAAAGAATCTTGGCTATTCTTGGTCCCTGACTCTTTCATTTGAATTTCAGGGTGAGCTTGTCAAGTTCTGTGGAAAATTCCTATTAGATATTGATTGGAATCACATTAAATTTAAAGACATTGTAGAAGGAGACGTACAAGATATTCATTGTAATACTGTTTGAAATAGGGAAAAATTGGAAAAAATGAGATTAGTAAATTGTGGTAGTTCAGTGGAATACTTTACAATAGAACACATGTATTGTCGTCTTTATAGATTAAATCTGCCTATCCATGAGAGTAGTGAAAGTTGTTTTTTCTTTCAGTAAAGTAATTTACTCTATAAATTGCATATCTTTTGTTAGATTTGTTCCTGGAGACCTTATCACTTTTGCTTCTACTATAAATGGTATCATTTTAAAAATTACTTTTTCTTTTTTTTTGTGAGGAAGGTCAGCCCTGAGCTAACATCCATGCTAATCCTCCTCTTTTTTGGTGAGGAAGACCGGCTCTGCGCTAACATCTATTGCCAATCCTCCTCCTTTTTTTTCCCCAAAGCCCCGGTAGATTGTATGTCATATGTCATAGTTGCACATCCTGGTTGTATGTCATAGTTGCACATCCTTCTAGTTGCTGTATGTGGGTTGCAGCCTCAGCATGGCCGGAGAAGCGATGCGTAGGTGCACGCCCAGGATCCGAACCCCGCCCGCCAGTAGCGGAGCCCGTGCACTTAACCGCCAAGCCACGGGGCGGCCCCCAAAATTACTTTTTCTAATTCCTTGTTTGTTGATTTTTTCTAGTTTTTTTTTTTTTTGAGGAAGATTGGCCCTGTGCTAACATCCATTGCCAATCTTCCTCTTTTTTCTTCCCAAAGCCCCAGTACGTGGTTGTATATCATAGTTGTAGGGTTATAGCTCTTCTGTATGGGATGCTGCCTCATTATCGCCCAATGAGCGGTAAGTCTGCGCCCAGGAAATGAATCAGCGAACCCTGGGCTGCCAAAGCGGAATGTGCGAACTTAAATGCTACGCCACTAGGCCGGCCCCTCCAATATTTTGTATTCTAAAAATTTTCAAATACTATTGATATTTTTATATTGATGGAGCAACCTTCTGAAGTCTCTTCTAGTAATCTGTAGATTTTCTTATTAATGAGTGCTTATTATATGTCAGGATTTATCTATCTCATTTAACAGTCTCAGCAAGCCCTAGGGAATGATATTAACATCTGCATAAGTAAAATATAGTCTCAGGGAAGCAATGTGACCAAAGTCACACAGCTATTATTCATACCTGTGTCTGTCCACATCGAAAGCCTGTGTACTTGGCCCCTGTTGCCTCTGTTGATACTGCAAACTAGTGAAAGTTAAGGAAAACTTTACAAAGAATTTCAGTTGGATCTGGAAGGAGATTGGGAATTGAAGGAAGAAATAATGGATAGAAGGAATAGAAAAGACAAAGGCGTGAAAGAACGTGATGTATTCAAGTACTAGAGTAGTTTTCACCTTCACTCTTGAATGATATTTTAACTGGGCAGAGAATTTGAACTGACATTTATTTTCCCTTGCACTTTGAAGGTCCTATTCTGTTGTCTTCTGGACTCTGTTGTTGAGAAGTTGTATGCAATTTAATTGTTCCTTTGTAACTAATCTGCTTTTATTCATTGATTGTTTTTAAGATTTACTTTTTGGTGATCTGTAGTTTCACTATGATGTGTTTAGGTATGGTGTTAGGCTGTATTTGTTGGGCTGATTCTAGATGAGGGTTTGTCTCTCTCATCACTTCTGGAAATTGTCAGCTCTTGTTCCTTTGAGTTTTAAGTCTCTCCCATTCTTTATTTTCTGTTTTGGAATTACTGTAACATATTTGTTGGATCTTGTCATTCAGTCTTCTAGAAAACGCTCACTCATTTTCTATCCATTTATCTTTTTTTTCCCTCTGAATTGAGGGTGATTTCTTCAGATCTGTCTTCTAGATAAGTGCTTCTTTAGCTCTGTCTAATCTACTATCCAGCTTGTCTATTGAGTGTTTAATTTGAGCGAATGTATTTTTCATTTCTAGAGAAATCTTTTAACATTAACCTGCTGTTTAAAAAAAAGTCTTATTCTTTTGTTAGGGTTTCAATACCTTTTATGCCTTTAGTAATTTTAAAAATAACTTTTTTGTCTTTTCAGAATTTTTTGTCCTATTTTTTGAAGGTTTTGGGGAAATAAACCCGTTTATTGTGTCTGCTGACACTCTTCATGGATTGTTTCTTTGTGTGTTTTGAAATTTTGGAATGTAAGCTCTTTAGTGTTTGTATCTGAGTCCAGGGGTGGAGTGGGGTAGTAGTCTTTTTTCTGTGAGAATACCTTGTGCTTTGGGTTTGCAGTGGCCCCCTCAGAGTGGTTTTCTGCCAGCAGTCACAGACATCATTGACCTAGTGCCAATTTTAAAAATTAATTTCTGTCTTGAGGAGTTCCAATACAACATGAGTAATGTAAATTTGAACCTCAAACTTGCATGAAACCTAGATTTGGGGTTTTGACTTTGCAAGGGAATTTTAACCCTTATCCATTGCTCGTGTAGAGACGCCCTGCCTGTAGGTGATTTTATTGAGAGGGGTGGGGACAATTTAATGGAACATATTCTTTTTTTTTTTGTGAGGAAGATCAGCCCTCTGCTAACATCTGCCAATCCTCCTTGTTTTTTTTTTCTTGCTGAGGAAGACTGGCCCTGGGCTAACACCCATGCCCATCTTCCTCCACTTTATGTGGGACCCCGCCACAGCATGGCTTGGCATGCAGTGCGTCGGTGCGCGCCCGGGATCTGAACTGGCGAACCCTGGGCTGCCGCAGCGGAGCGCGTGCACTTGACTACTTGTGCCACCGGGCCAGCCCTGGAACATATTCTTGAAAGTGTCTCTGGAAATCTAACTTATAATAATGGGAAAAATTTCCTAGAATACTGGTTTATAAGAATATATTATTATAGTTTTGATTTATTAATTATGATATTTTCATCATCACAGAACTCCTGTTAGCTTATCAGTCATCAATAGAAAACACCCATTTTTGATAGGGGACTTTTGAAATTAGTCTTGGTAATTTTCAGTTTAGAATTTGTGAGAACGTACCTTCCTGTAAGACCATGTTTTGGTGGCACCTCCAACATTTGTTATCTTTTTGTCCTTGGGTAAATCACTTAATGTTCCTAGATTATAGTTCTTCTCACGTGTCAAAGGGGGGTGGTATTTGACCTGCCTGCTTCAATTTCTTTTTAAATAAAATGAGACACCACATACAAATATAGAATCATATTATTCCTGTTTATGTGATTGATTGCCCAGGACTATAAAACATATTGGAACATCATATTAATATTTTATTATACTGATGCTCTTGTGGACAGAACTGGAAGAAGCAAAGCCTTTTATCAGAGCATTGGATGGACTAAGGCAATTGTGTATGATTTTGAAGGCATTTTTTGGTATCGCTTTATTGAGGTGTAATTGATTTACAGTAAGTTGCACACATTTAAAGTGCAGTGTTTGATAAGTTTTCACATATGTATACACCTGTAAAACTATCACCGCAATCAAGATAGTAAACATAGCAACCATGCCCCAGAAGTGTCCTTGTGCCTTTTTATAATCCCAACCTCTTGCTTTTTCCTGTGCCCCTTCCCCCAGCAACCATGGGTCTGCATTCTATTGCTATAGATTAATTTCCATTTCTATAGTTTTATGTAAATGGAATTATAAAATATTTTAAAAAATCTGATGTCATTCACTCAGCATAGTTATTTTGAGATTCATTCATGTTATGTGTATTAATAGTTCCCTTATTGCTAAGTAGTATTCCTCTGTATAGATATACCGCAATTTGTTTATCCCTTCATCTATTAATGAACATTTGAGTTGTTTGCGGTTTTTGGCTTTTACAAATAAAGCTGCTATGAACATTTGTATACAGGTCTTTATGTGAATATTAACAAGTCTTCGTATGGAGACATTCATTTCTTTTGGGTAAATACCTAGGTGTGCAATGAGTGAATCATATGGTAGATGTGTGTTTAACACTTAAAAATTAAAAAAAATTATATATATATAATTTTATATAGTTTATATATATCATAAACATTGACATTTTAATCATTTTTAGGTGTACAATTCAGTGGCATTAATTACATAATGTTTAACTTTTTAGGAAACTTTCAAAATGTTTTCCCATGTGGGTGTTCCATTCTACATTCTTACCAGCAGTGTGTGAGAGTTCCAGTTCCTCTGCATCCTTGCCAGCATTTGCTATGGTCAATCTTTTTAATTTTAGCTATTCTAATAGGTGTGTAGTGGTATCTCATTGTAGTATTAATTTGCGTTTCCTTAATGACTAATGATGTTGAGCATCTTTTCATGTGCTTATTTGCCATCCATATTTCTTCTTTGGTGAAGTATTGGTTGAAATCTTTTGCCTGTTTTTTTTTATTGATTTGTTTATTTCCTTTATTTGTTTCTAATTATTAAGTTTTGATAGTTCCTTATATATTGTGCATACAAGTTTTTTATCAGGTATGCGATTTGCAGATATTTTCTCCTGATCTGTGGCTTGTCTGTTAACAATATCTTTTGGAAACCAAAATGTTTTAATTTTGCTGAAGTCCAATTTATCAACATGTTCTTTTTTGGATCCTGCTTTTGATGTTAGAGTTAAGAAATATTTACCTAACTCAACATCAAGATTTTCTTCTAGAAGTTTTGTAAGTTAGGTTTTATATTTAGGTCTATGATCTATTTTGAATTAATTTTTATATATGATATGAGGTATGGATCGAAGTTCATTTCTTTGCATATGGGATATCCAGTTGTTGAAAAGACTATTCTTTCTTTTTTTTATTTATTTTATTTTATTTATTTATTTTTTAATTTTGTTTATTTATTTTTTCCCCCAAAGCCCCAGTAGATAGTCGTATGTCATAGCTGCACATCCTTCTAGTTGCTGCATGTGGGACGCGGCCCCAGCATGGCTGGAGAAGCGGTGCGTCGGTGCGCGCCCGGGATCCGAACCTGGGCCGCCAGCAGCGGAGCACATGCACCCAACTGCTAAGCCACGGGGCCGGCCCTAGACTATCCTTTCTTCATTGAATAGCTTTGGCACCTTCATCAAAAATTAGCTGTCCATTTCTGGACTTTCCATCTTTATGCCAATGACAAACTGTCTTGATTGCTGTAGCTTTATAGTACATTTTGAAATCAAATAGTGTGAGCTTTCCAACTTTGTTTTTTTTATTTCAAAGTTATTGTGGGTATTCTAGGTCCTTTGCATTTCCATATGAATTTTAGAATAAGCCTATCAATTTCTACAAGAAAGCCTGCTGGTGTTTTGACTGGGATTGAGTTGAATCTGTAGATCAATTTGGGGATAATTGACATCTTAACATTCCTGAGTCTTCCAAACTATAAACATGGTCAATCTATTAATTTATTTAGGTCTTCTTTAATTTCTCTCAGCAAGATTTGGTAGTTTTCAGTGAAGGTCTTGAACATTTTGGTTTTTTTTTTTGTGAGGAAGATCAGCCCTGTGCTAACATCTGCCAATTCTCCTCTTTTTTTTTGCTGAGAAAGACTGGCCCTGGGCTAACATCCGTGCCCATCTTCCTCCACTTTTTATGGGATGCCGCCACAGCATGGCTTGCCAAGCGGTGTGTCGGTGCACGCCCGGGATCCGAACCGGTGAACCCCAGGCCACCACAGCGGAGCGCGTGCACTTAACTGCTTGCGCCACTGGGCCAGCCCCTTGAACATTTTTTTTAATGCCTAAATATTTCATAGTGTTAAGCTATTATAAATGGTAGTTTAAAATATTTCAAATTCTGATTGATTGTTGCTAGTATTTAGAAATACAGTTGAGTTTTGTATATTGAGCTTGCATCTTGCAACCTTGCTAAACTTATTTGTTCTAGTAGCTTTTTGTAGATTCCATTAGGTTTTCTATTTAGATGAGCATGTAGGTTGTGAATAAAGGTAGTTTTACTTCTTCCTTTCAAATCTTCTTACTGCCTTTTCTTTCTTTCTTTCTTTTTTTTTTTGAGCATGATTGCATGGGGCAGAACCTCCAGTACAGTTTGAGTGGAAGTGGTGAATGTGGACCTCCTTGTCTTGTTCCTGATATTAATGGAAAATAAGTCTTTTATGA
Source organism: Diceros bicornis minor (assembly GCF_020826845.1). Classification (NCBI taxonomy): domain Eukaryota; kingdom Metazoa; phylum Chordata; class Mammalia; order Perissodactyla; family Rhinocerotidae; genus Diceros; species Diceros bicornis. The sequence continues at coordinate 51,438,972 of NC_080749.1, forward strand.
TATTAGCCACAGGTTTTTTGTAGATGCCCTTAATTAGATTGAGGAATTTCTTGTCTGTTCCTAGTTTGCTGAGAGTTTTTTTTTTTTAAGTCGGAGATGGGTTGTCAGATTTTGTCAAATGTTTTTCTGCACCTATTAAGATAATTATATGATTTTTCTTTTTTAATCTGTAGCTATGGTGAATTATATGGAATAATTTTGAATACTGAAATCTTGTATTCCTGGGATAAACTCTATTTGGTCATGATGTACTATCTTTTTTATATGTTGCTGGATTCAAGTAGCTAGTATTTTGATATGAGGATTTTTGTATCTATGTTTAAGAGGGATACTGGACTGTGGTTTTCTTCTTCTGTAATGACTTCATCTGATGTTGGTATCACGGTGAAGCTACCTTCATAAAATGAGTTAGGAAGGGTTCCTTCCTCTTCTGTATTTTTTAACAGTTTGTGTAGAATGTAATGTTATTTCTTCCTTAAATGTTTGGTAGAGTTTGGCAGTGAAACAGTCTAGGTTTGGAGAATTTATTGTTGGAAGGTTTTTAAGTACAAATTCAATTTGTTTAATGATGTAGTGCTTATTTAGGTTACCTTTTTTCCTTTTATGAACTTTGGCAATTTTAATCTTTCAAGGAATTTGTCCATTTTATCTAAGTGGTTGACTTTGTGGGCAAAGTGTTGTTTGTAATATTTATTGTTCTTTCATTGTTTGTAGGGTGTGTAGTGATACATTCTTTTTCATTTCTTTATCACTGATGTTGCTCTTTTCAAGGAACCAGCTTTTTGTTTTACTGATTTTTCTGTTTTTTGTTTTTTTTTCTTTCTGTTCTTAATTTCATTGAAATGTGCTTTTTACTGTTTTCTACCTTCTTTTTGCTTTGGGTTTAATTTTGTCATCTCTTTTTGGTTTCTTAACGTGGCATGTTAGATCATTGATTTTTTTGTGACCTTTCTTTTTCTAATGTAAGCATTTAATGCTTAAGTTTCCATCTAAGCACAGTTTTAGAGGCATCCCACAAATTTTGATATGTTATGTTTTCACTTTTATTCAATTCAAAATATTTTCTATTTTCTGTGATTTCCTCTTTGGCCTATGTATTAGTTAGAAGTTTTGAGGATTTTCCAGATTATGTATTAGTAATTTCTAGTTTAATTCTGTTATGATCAGAGAATATACTTACATGACATCAATTCATTTAAAATTGTTAAGGTTTCTTTTTTTTTTTTTAAGGTTTCTTTCATAGTCCAGAATATGGTCTCTCTTGGTGAATGTTTCATGTGCACTTGAAAAAAGTGTGTATTTTTCTGTTATTGGGTGTAGTGTTCTATCAATGTCAGTTTGGTCAAATTGGTTGATAATGTTAAGGTTTTCTACAGTATTACTGATTTTCTATGTACTTTGTTCTGTTCATTACTGAGAGAGGAGTGTTGAAGTCTCTAGTATAATTGTGGATTTGTCTCTTTCTCCTTGCAGCTGTCACTTTTTGGTTCTTATATTTTGAAGTTCTGTTGTTAAGTGTACACTTAGGATTATGTCTTCTTAGTAAATTGACTCCTTTATCATTATATACTGTCTTCTTTATCCCTGGTAATATTCTTTGTTCTGAAGTTTACTTTGTTATTAATATAGTTACACATATTTCTTTTGGTTAGTATCAGCGTGGTATATATTTTTTAAAATCTTTTTTCATTTAAACGATTTATGTCTTTTTATTTAAAGCCCATTTCCTATAGGCAGTAGATCTTGTTGGGCCTTGCTTTTTTATCCAGTCTGATAATCTCTGACAATGGTATGTAGACCACTTACATTTGATACGATTATTGTTATGGTTGGATTAAAGTCTGTCATCTTGCTGTTTGTTTCCTGTTTATCCCATCTATCCTTTGCTTTATTTCCTCTTTTCTGCCTTCTTTTGGATTATTTTTCATGTTTCCATTTTATATCCTTTTTGTTTTATTATCTTGTTATTTTACTGATTGATTTATGGTTTATGGTATGTCTTTAACTTATCACAGTCTACCTTCAATTATATTATACTACTTCATGTATAGTGTAGGCACCTTGTAATAGTTTCTCTTTTTTCTCTCCCAGCTTTTATCCTGTTGTTGTCATATATTATTTTGCTTTTACGTATATCATAAACCCTTGAATACATTGTTGTTATTTTTGTTTACAGAATCAATAATTTCTAAAAGAGATTTACATAATAAAAAAAATCTTACCCATCTAGGTACCATTTCTAGGTACCATTTCCATTTATTCTTTTGTGTAGGTGCCTGTTTCCATCTGGTATCGTTTTCTTTCTGTCTGAGTGACTTCCTTTAACACATCTGGTAGTGTGGGTTAACACATCTGGTAGTGTGGGTTTGCTAGTGATGGATTCTTTCATTTTTTGTATGTCTGAAAATGTCTTCATTTTGCTTCTTTTTTTGCCTTTGGTTTTGAAAGCTAATTTCTCTGTATAGGATTCTACTACTTTAAAGATGTTGTTCCAGTATCTTCTTGCTTGCATTGTTTCCAAGGAGAAATCTGCTGTCATCTTTTTCTTTGCTCCTCTGTAGCTAACGTGTCTTTCTGTGGCTGCTTTTCAGATTTTCTCTTTAACCCTGTTTTTGAGCATTTTGATTATGATGTACGTTAGTGTCATTTTTTCAGGTTTTTTGTACTTGGGTTAGTTGAACCTCTTGGACTTATGGGTTTATAATTTTAACCAAATTTGGAAAAAATTTGAACATTGTTTCTTTAAATATTTTTCTACATTCCCCTACTTTTGGGGACTCTATTTACATGCGTAGCTCACTGATATTATTTTCATTTTTTAGAGTCTTTTTTTCTCTTTGTTTTTTATTTTTGTTAGTTTCTATATCTTCAGGCTCCTTAATCTTTTCTTTTGCCCTGTCTAATCTGTTAATTCAATCCATCATATTTTTTATCTCAGACATTGTAGTTTAATTCCTAGAAATTCAGCTTTTTTATATCTTCTATATCTCTGCTTAACTTTTGAACATGTGGAATACCTTTATGATAACTTTTAATGTTCTTTTCTGCTAATTCTAACATCTGTGTTAATTCTGCATCACTTTTGATTGATTATTCTCCTCAAGGTAGATTGTTTTTTCCTGCTTCTTTTTTTTTTTTTTTTGGTGAGGAAGACCAGCCCCGAGCTAACATCCGATGCCAATCTTCCTCTTTTTGCTGAGGAAGATTGGCCCTAGGCTAACATCTGTGCCCATCTGCCTCTACTTTACATGGGACGCCGCCACAGCATGGCTTGAGAAGCGGTGTGTCGGTGCGTGCCCAGGATCTAAACCTGTGAATCCTGGGCTGCCAAGGCAGAGCGTGTGCACTTAACTGCTGCGCCACTGGGCCGGCCCTTTTCCTGCTTCTTTGTATTCCAGATATTGGATGTCTGACATTGTGAATTTTACTTTGTGTGTGCTTGATGTTTTTTCTATGTATGAATATTTTTGAACTTCTGATATACAGTTAATTTTCTTGGAAACAGTTTGATTCTTTGAGGTCTTGCTTTTATGGTTTATTAACCATAAAATCTGGAGAAGTGTTCAGTCTAGGGCTAATTATTTCCAGCTACCAAGGAAAGACCCTTCTGAATCACGTGCCTAGTGTCTTGTGAATTATGAGTTTTTCTAGTCTGGCTGATGGGAACAGACACCATTCTTGGTCCTATATGTGTGCATGTACTGTTCTCTAATCCTTTCAGATGTTTTTTTAGCTGGCCTTGGGTAGTTTCCTCATACTTAATGTGCTGTTCTGTACTCTGGTGAATACTCTGGGGCACCCTCTGTAGTTTTCTGGGATTATTTCTCTGTGGAATTCTTTTCTGTTTGGAAATCTGTCCTACCAACTTTAGCTTTATTGATTTTCCTGGGCTCTCTGTTGTTTTTCCTCAACTCAGGAAGTTTGCCTGACTCCATTTGATTCTCCTTCATTGTGTTGTGGCCTTGAAACTCTCTCAAGGCAGTAAGCTGTGACACTTATAGGGCTCACATCATTTGCTTCCCATCTATCAGAGATCACTATCCTTCACTGACTGATGTCCAGTGTCTTGAAAACCATTGATTCATATATATATATATATATATATATATATATATATATATATTTTTTTTTTTGGTGAGAAAACTTGGCCCTTAGTTAACGTCTGTTGCCAATCCTCCTCTTTTTGCTTGAGGTAGATTGGCTGTAAGCTAATATCTGTGCCAGTTTTCCTCTGTTTTTTTGGTATGTGGGATGCCTCCACAGCACGGCTTAATGAGTGGTGTGTAGGTCTGCGCCCGGAATCTGAACCCGTGAACCCTGGGCCACTGAAGCGGAGCGTGCACGCTTAACCACTACGCTACCAGTCTGGCCCCCGTTGATTCATATATTTTATCTGGTTTTTGGTTGTTTGGGATGAGGTGGTAAATCCAGTGCCTGTTAACCTATCTTGGATTGAAATGCAAAAAACACTGAAGTGTAAGTTTTTTTTTTATTTAAAGCATTTATTTTGATACAGGTTTTATTTAATTCACTTTTAATTAATAAAGTATATTTTTGGAGTAAAGAATAGTATCATGATAGTGTTTTTTTCCTTTATTTAGTGTTAAGTAGTACTTTGATTATAACAGATTGAGGAGAAAGTGGTATTTCACATCTTCCCTTTTAGAGAGCAAATATGTTTTTAAATGAGATGCTTAACTCAGTTAATTATGCACATATTTGTAGTACAGTGTTATATGCTGTATTCTCATAGCTGTATTTACCTTGGTCAGTCATCCAAATGGACTCTCTTCTGTATATGTGCTCCCAGAAAATCTGTTGCTTTTTGCTCTGATTTTGGGAGAGTACTATTTCCTTTTAGAGAAGGGGAACCACACCTGTTAGAAGTCTGCCGTCATTTGCTTTCATGGGTAGATTTTCCTGAAAACATGTAACATTAAGCTTCTTAATTTTTCAGTTAGGCACTTTTAGCTTGTTATTTATAAGGTTGTTCAGACATTCATAAGTTAGATAGAATATGCGTGATATATCTCTTTCTAGTCTTTTCCTTTTCTTTTTTTAATTTTATTTATTTATTTATTTTTTTTGTGAGGAAGATCAGCCCTGAGCTAACATCCCTGCTAATCCTCCTCTTTTTTTGCTGAGGAAGACCGGCTCTGAGCTAACATCTATTGCCAATCCTCCTCCTTTTTTTCCCCCAAAGCCCCAGTAGATAGTTGTATGTCATAGTTGCACATCCTTCTAGCTGCTGTATGTGGGACGTGGCCTCAGCATGGCCGGAGAAGCAGTGCATCGGTGCGCACCCAGGATCTGAACCTGGGCTGCCAGTAGCAGAGCGCGCGCACTTAACTGCTAAGCCCTGGGGCCGCCCCCTCCAGTCTTTTACTTTTAACTTAAATATATCTTTATATATTTATATTTAAAGTGCATTTCCTTAGCTAGAATTATTGTGGTGATCATTTCACAATATATACAAATATCAAATTATTATGTTGTATACCTGAAACTAACATAATGCTATATGTCAGTTATATCTCAATTAAAAAAAAATTGTATTTCTTATAGAGAGGATATATTTGGATTTTGCTTTTTTCCAATCCAATCTGACAATCTCTGTCTTTTAATTGGTATGCTTAGACTATTCATATTTATTATAATTCTCGATATGGTTTTGTTAACATCCATCATCTTGCTAGTTTCCTATTTTGTATTATGTTTTTTACCCCTGTACCCCACACAACAATTTCTGAGGTAGATATTATTTTCCTCATTTTATGGAGAAGGAAGTTAAGGGTAAGAGCGAGTCTTACTCAGTGAGTAGTAGCTGGCAGAGCTGGGATCCAAGTGTAGTGATTTGGAGTCTGTTGAATAAGTATTGATTTGAAATGTGAACCACTCTTTTGCTTACTGGTTAACCATCTGTACTAAGACACCTCTTCAGAGGTGCTCATATTGCCTGTAATTTGCCCTCTTTAGTTATTTTTTCCTGGAAATTTTTATGGTTAGAGGGCAGTACGGTTTAATCTCTTCAGGCTTTAGGCTGCCTATTTGTAAATGCGCACATAGAATTTTAATGCTAGAACCTACCTTGGAGATTATTTACTACCAACTCTTCATTTTGTAGTTGAGGCATACCTTAGATCTTTGAGGCAGTGATTCAGATCTCTGTATTTTAAATACTTTTTTCACAATCTAGGAGCACTGGCCTCATTTGATTAATAGATCAATGGATTAATGGATTAATTTGATTAATGGATTAGGTAGAGTTTTGTGTTTTCTATTCTATGCCTGTACATCCTTTGGATCCTTATAGAACATAGAGTTAGCAAACTATGCCCAGGAATTTGCTGCTTGTTTTCATAAATAGTTTTATTGGAACATACAATACTCATTTATTTACATAATGTTTATGGCTGCTTTCACTCTACAAAGGCAGAGTTGAGTAGTTGCGACAGACTGTATGACACTCAAAGCCTAAAATATTTACTGACTCTTTAAGAAAAATTGTTGGCTCCTATAATAGAGCTATGGATTTTTGTGGATTTAGAAATGCCTCTTCTTGCCCAACTAATTAAAATTATTAGCAAACCTGTGAATAATTATTAAATTAAATAAAATAAATAATTTGAGATCTCATCTGAACCAAAATACCATGAAAGAATGTAAATTGTCCATAGATGTGTTTTTGGCTTTAATCTTGTCTTGTTTCTTAACATATACTAGTGTATGTGTAACTAGCAATCACTTAACCATTTGAATTCTAGTTTGAAAGGTGAGAGGGGGGAGTTACGTATGAATGCCTGAGAAAATGGTGCCACCATTAGGTGAAATAAGGAACCCAGGGTGGGAAACAGGTTAGGTGAACAGAGACCATACAGAACTTGAGCTGGGCCAGAGGCAGACAGTGTTTGAGGACTTCCCATTTTGTCTAGCAATGACTCATTTATCTGTTGTTGACCAATGTTTATTATGAGCTATGAGCAGAGTATTTTTTTCAGGTAATTACAAAGATATGCTGGTTCTTAAAATGTAAGAACTTTTTTTTTCCCCTATAAAGGGACTTAAGTTTCTTTGAAATCTGCATGAATTTATGTGTTTTTTTGTGTGTATTTGTATATGTGCATAGAAGGGAGTGATGAAAAGAAGAAATAAAAAGAGAAACCTCTTAAATAATTCTAGTCAAAAGGTCCTCTGAGTATATAGTTTTTTTTAACAATAATAGGGAAAAACCTATAAGGTAGATGTTCTGCTTTATCTCTGCAATTATTGATTTAATATGTTACCATAGTATTGGTAATTATATTTCTCATCATCTACTCAATTACCCATCTTCTAATTAGGTACTCTAAAAGAAATGAGGTTTAGGTTTTTATAAACCTGAACTTCAACACTGGTAGTTAAGGTTAACCCTTCTCATTGAGAAAGTGGGAAGTGATGCCTTTTCTTAGGTTTATTTGGAGTAATACTGAGTAGAGGTTTTAACTTGGATTATGAGTTTCTGTACTAGTAAATCTTAAGTGTTTTTTGTGTTATCAAATTTACATACACAGAAAAGAGTGTATAAAATGTATATGTACAGCTTAAAGAATTTTAGTAAAACGAACATTCATGCACCACTACCCACTTTAATAGATCATTAAATATTGATAAATTTTTTATATTATCTTAATTCTAATCTAAAATGAATTCAAGCTAATATAAAATCTTAGGGTGATGAAGTGTTTTTTATTTTAAAGACTAAAAAAATCTATAGAGAATATTAAGAGATTATGCATTGACTTTAGAGAGGTTCGGCCATAATGTTGGTGTTAAAATACTATATATAATAGATTCTTAAACCAAGATAATTTGTCACTGTCATTTAGTTAGAAGGACCATGCAGCTTGGATTTTTTTCCCCAGGCTTTACTGTGGTATAATTGACAAAAAAAAAAAAAATAACTTTAAGATGTACAACACGATGATTTGATATATGTATATCTTATGAGATGATTATCACAAGAAGGTTAGTTAACACATCCATTACCTCAAATACTTACCTTTTTTTTTCTTGTGATAAGAACTTTTAATGTCTACTTTCTTAGCAAATTTCAAGCATACAATATGATATTGTTAACTGTAGTCACAATGCTGTACATTAGATTCCCAGAATGTATTCATCTTTTAACTGGAAGTTTGTACCCTGTGACCTACAACTCCCCATTTCTGCCACCACCCCAGCCCCTGACAACCACCATTCTACTCTGCTTCTATGAGTTTGACTTTTTTTTTTGCTGAGCAAGATTTGCCCTGAGCTAACATCTGTGCCAATCTCCGTGTATTTTGTATGTGGGTCACTGCCACAGCATGGCTGCTGATGAGTCACGGTGTAGGTCCACGCCCAGGGACTGAACCCAGGCTGCTGAAGTGGAGCGTGCCAAACTTAGCCACTAGGCCACAGGGCTGGCCCCTGAGTTTGACTTTTTAGATTCCATATATAAATGAGATCATACAGTATTTATCTTTCTCTGTCTGATATACTTTACTTAGTGTAATGCCCTCCAGGTTCATCCATGTTGTCACAAATGGCAGGATCTTCTTCCTTTTGTATGGCTGAATAACATTCCATTGTATATATATATATTCCACATTTTCTTTATGCATTCATCTGTCAACTAACACTTTGTTGTTTCCATGTCTTGGCTATTGTGATAATGCTGCAATAAATATGGGGGTGCAGATATCTCTTTGAGATAGTGATTTAATTTCCTTCAGATGTATACCCAGACGTGGGATTGCTGGATCATATGCAAGTTCTATTTTTAATTTTTTGAGGACTCTCTATATTGTTTTCCATAATACTGTACCAATTTATATTCTCACCAACAGTGAACAAGAGTTCTCTTTTCTCCACATCCTTGCCAACCCTTATCTCTTGTCATTTTGATAAAAGCCATTCTAACAGATGTGAGGTGAAACCTCATTGTGGTTTTGATGAACATTTCTCTGATGATTAGTGGTGGTGAGCACCTTTTCAGGTACCAGTTGGCCATTTATATGTCGTCTTTGGAAAAATTTCTATTCAGGACTCTGCCCATTTTTTAACCAGATTATTTGTTTTTTTGCTATTAAGTTGTGTGAGTTCTTTATACATTTTGGATATTAACCCCTTATCAGAAGAATGGGTTGCAGATATTTTCTCCTGTTCCTTAAGTTGCCATTCATCTTGTTGATGGTTTCCTTTGCTGTGCAGAAACTTTTAGTTTGATGTAGTCCCAATTGTTTATTTTGTTTTTGTTTTGGATATGGTGTCATATCCAGAAACCACTACCAAGACCAATGTGAAGGAACTTTTTCCCTGTGTTTTCTTCTAGGAGTTTTATGGTTTCAGGTCTTACACTTAAGTCTGTAATCCATTTTGAGCTAATTTTTGTGCATGTTGTAAGATAGGGATCCAATTTCATTCTTTTGCATGTGAATATCCAGTTTTCCCAACACCATTTATTGAAGAGATTAATCTTTCCTTATTGTGTATTCTTGGCTTTCTTGTCAAATGTTAGTTGACCTTGTATGTGTGAGTTTATTTCTGGGCTCTCGATTCTGTTCCATTGATCTGTGTGTTTTTATGCCAATATCATTCTGTTTTGATTACTATAGCTTTGTTGTAGTTTGAAATCAGGAAGTGTGATGCCTCCAGCTTTGTTCTTCTTTCTCAAAATTGCTTTGGCTATTCAGGGTCTTTTGTGGTCCAATATGAATTTTAAGACTGTTTTTTCTATTTCTGTGAAAAATGCCATAGAAATTTTGTTATAGATTGCATTGAATGTATAGATTGCTTTGGGTAGTATGGACATTTTGACAGTATTATTTCTTCTCATCCATGAACATGGGATATCCTTTATTTGTGTCTTCAGTTTCTTTCATCAATGTCTTATAGTTTTTAGTGCACAGATCTTTCACCTCCTTGGTTAAATTTATTCCTACATATTTTGTTGTTTTTGATGCTATTGTAAACGAGATTGCTTTCTTAATTTCTTTTTAAGATACTTTGTTGTTAGTATATAAAAATGCAACTGATTGTATGTTGATGTTGTATCCTGCCACTAGTAATATTAATTCTAACAGTTTTTTTGGTGGAGTCTCTAGAGTTTTCTATATATAAGATCATGTCATCTGTAAATCGTGTCATCTGTAAATAGAGACAGTTTTACTTCTTTTTGATTAGCATGCCTTTTTTTTTTCTTTTTCTTTCCTAATTGCTCTGGCTGGGACTTCCAGTGGTGTGTTGAATAGAAGTAGTGAGAGTGGGCACCCTTCTCTCATTCCTGATTTTAGAGGAAAAGCTTTCATCTTTTCATTGTTGAGTATGATGTTAGCTGTGGACTTGTTAGCATTTATTATTTGAGGTACATACCCTCTATACCCAGTTTGTTGAGAGTTTTTATCACGGGTGGATGTTGAATTTTGTCAAATCCTTTTTCTGCATCTGTTGAGATTGTCATATGATTTTTTTCTTTGCCTGAGGAAGATTAGCCCTGAGCTAACATCTGTGCCAGTCTTCCTCCATTTTGTATGTGGGTCACTGCTACAGCATGGCTTGATGAATGGTATAGGTCTGCCCCTGGGAACCGAACCTGCGAACCCCGGCTGCCAAAGTGGAGAGCGCGAAACTTTAACTATTTGGCCACGGGGCTTGCACCAAGACTATCATGATTTTTATCCTTCCTTATGGTAATGTGGTGTGTTGCATTGATTGATCTGTATGTGTTGAACCATCCTTACATCCCAGGGATAAATCCCACTGATCATGGCATATGATCTTTTAATGTGCTGTTGAATTCAGTTTGCCAGTATTTTGTTGAAAATTTTTGCATCAATATTCATCAGGTATATTGGTCTGTAGTTTTCTCTTCTTCTGGTGTCCTTACCTCACTTTGGTATCAGGGTAATGCTGGCCTCATAAAATGAGTTTGGGAGCATTCCCCTCTCTTCAGTGTTTTGGAAGAGCTTGAGAAGGATAGGCATTAATTCTTCTTTAACCGTTTGGTAGAATTTACCAGTGAAGCTATGTCATCCTGGGCTTTTCTTGGTTGGGACGGTTTTTTTTTTTCTCCCCCAAAGCCCCAGTAGATAGTTTTATGTCATAGTTGCACATCTTTCTAGCTGCTGTATGTGGGACGCCGCCTCAGCATGGCTGGAGAAGTGGTGCGTCGGTGTGCGCCTGGGATCCGAACCCAGGCCGCCAGTAGTGGAGCACGCGCACTTAACCGCTAAGCCATGGGGCCGGCCCATGGGACAGTTTTGATTACTGATTCAATTTCCTTCTTTGCTATTGTCCTGTTCAGATTTTCTATTTCTTCATTGATTCAGTCTTTGTAGATTGTATCTTTCTAGGAATCTATCCATTTCTTCTAGGTTGTGCAATTTGTTGGCATATAATTGTTCCTAGTAGTCTCTTCTGATTCTTTGTATTTCTGTGGTATCGCTTGTAATTTCTACTCTTTCATTTATAATTTTATTAATTTGAATCCTTTTTCTTTTTCTTTTGGTTAGTTTAGCTAAAAATTTGTCAATTTTGTTTATCTTTTCGAAAAACCAACTCAGGTTTGTTGATCTTTTCTGTTGTTTTCCCATTCTATATTTATTTCTGCTCTATTCTTTATTTCCTCTTTTTTTTTTTTTTTTGCTAACTTTGGGCTTAGTTTGTTCTTTTTCTAGTTCCTTGAGATGTGCAGATAGGTTGTTTATTTGAGATCTTTCTTTTTTTTATAGAGGAGGCATTTATAGCTATAAATTTTCCTTTTAGAATGGCCTTTTCTGCACCTCATAGGTTTTGGTTTGTTGTGTTTTCATTTTCCTTTGTGTGAAGATATTTTTGATTTTTCTTTTGATTTCTTCTTTGACCCATTGGTTGTTCAGAAGTGTGTTATTTTGTAAGTATCCCAGTTTTCCTCCTGTTAGTGATATCTAGTTTCATACCATTGTGTTCAGAAAAGATACTTGATATAATTTCAGTGTTCTTGAATTTGTTAAGACTTGTTTTGTGGCCTAACATATGATCTTTTCTGGAGAATGTTCAGTGTGTGCTTGAGAAGAATGTATATTCTGCTACTGTTGGGCAGAATGTTCTATATTATGTCTCATAGGTCCATTTGGTCTGTAACATTCAGATCTGTTTCCTTATTCATTTCCTGTCTGAATGATCTATCCATTTTCGACAGTGGAGTATTGAAGTCCCTTCTTTTATTGTATTGCTGTTTATTTCTCATTTCAGTTCTGTTAGTATTTGTTTTATATATTTAGGTGCTCTGATGTGGAGTACATAAATATTTACATTTGTTATATCTTGATGAGTTGGCCTTTTTATCATTATGTAATGACCTTCTTTGTCTCTTGTGACTATTTTTGACTTAACGTCTATTTTGCCTGATATACATGTGGCCACTGTTGCTCTCTTTTGGTTACGCTTTGCTTGGAATTTCTTTTTCCATCCTTTCACTTTCAGCCTATGTGTGTCCATAAAGCTAAGGTGAGTCTTTTCTAGGCAGCATATTGTTGGATATTATTTATTTATTTTATGCATTCAGCCTGTGTCTTTTGGTTGGAGAATTTAACCCATTTACGTTTAAAATATTTGTTGATAGGTAAGTACTTACTGTTGCCATTTTGTTAATTGTTTTCTGACAGTTTCGTAGTTCCTTTGTTTCTTTCTTTCTCTCTTGCTATCTTCCTTTGTCATTTGATGACTTTGTGGTGGCATGCTTTGATTGGTTTTTCATAATATTTTTTGTGTATCTATTACAGGTTTTTCTGTTGTGGTTACCATGAGGCTTACCTAAAATATTTTATAGTTTAAATAACTTTTTAAAAAAATTTTATTGCTCTTTGGGGATGCAGATTTTTTTATTTTTATTTTTTATTGAGGTGACATTGGTTCATAACATTACATAAATTTCAGGTATACATCATTATATTTTGATTTCTGTGTAGACTACATCCTGTTCACCACCCAAAGACTAATTACCATCTGTCACTGTACACGGATGTCCTGTTACCTCTTTTACCCTCCTCTTTCCCCCCATCCCCTCTGGTAACCACCAGTCTAATCTCTGTACCTATGTATTTGTTGTTGTTGTCATTTTTATCTTCCACTTATGAGTGAAGTCATGCACTATTTGACTTTCTCTGTCTGACTTATTTTGCTTAGCATAATACCCACAAGGTCCATCCATGTTGTTGCAAGTGGCAAGTTTTCATCTTTTTTTTTTTTTTTTTTGCTGAGGAAGAGTCGCCCCAAACTAACATCTGTTGCCAATCTTCCTGTTTTTGCTTGAGGAAGATTGTCCCTGAGCTAACATCTGTGCCAGTCTTCCTGTATTTTGTACATGGGCTCCACAGCATGGCCGCTGATGAGTAGGGTAGGTCCAAGCCCAGGAATGGAACCTGGGCTGCCAAAGCGGAGGGCGCTGAACTTAACCACTAGGCCACGGGGCTGACCCCAGATTTCATCTTTTTTTTTTGGTGGCTGAGTAGTATTCCATTGTGTATATATACCACATCTTCTTTATCCATTCTTCCATTGATGATCGCTTAGGTTGTATCCAAGTCTTGGCTACTGTGATGTAAAATTTTTTGTAGTTGTACTAATCATTTTTAAGGTGATGATAACCTAAAATTCTGTAGTTTTCCTTCCCCCACCCCCTCATTTTTGGGTTATTTTGTGATTTACATACCACCTTTACAATATTAGAGAATCTGACTTTGACTGTATGGTTTACTGGTGAGTTTTATACATTCTTATGTTTTTGTGTTGTTAATTAGTGCCCTTTCATTTCACTTTGAGAATTCCCTTTAGCACTAATTAATTAAGTCATATCTAGTGGTGATGAACTTCCTCAGCTTTTTTTGTATGGGAAAATCTTTATCTCTCCATTTCTGAAGGGCAGCTTTCCCAGGGATAGTATTCTTGGTTGACAGTTTTTTCTTTAATATATTGAATATGTGATTCTGCTCGCCCCTGGCTTGCATGATTTCTGCTGAGAAATCCATTTATAGACTTATGGGGGCTCCCTTGTGTGATGATTTGATTTTCTTTTACTGCTTTTAAATTTCTTTCTTTGTCTTTTGATAATTTAATTATAATGTGTCTCAGTGTGGTCCTTTTTGGGTTCAGCCTATTTAGAAACTTTAGGGTCTCATGAATCTGGATGCCCATTACTTTCCCCAAATTTGGGAGGTTTTTAGCCATTATTTCTTTAGACTTTCTGTCTCCTTCTCTTCTCCCTTTGTAATTCCCATAATGCATACATTGTTTCTTTGAATGGTGTCCCATAAATCCTATAGGCTTTCTTCACTATTTCTCATTCTTTTTTCTTTTTGCTCTTCTGACTATATAATTTCAAATAATCTATCTTCGAGTTCACTGATTCTTTCTTCTGTTTAGTGAAGTCTGCTATTGAAGTTTTCTGTTGAAAGTTTTGGTGTAGTCATTGTGTTCTTCAGCTCTAGGATTTCTGTTTTTTTTTCTTTTTTTTATTTCTTGTTTCTATTTCTTTATTGAACTCATTTTGTTCATGTGGTTTTTTTCCTATTTTCACTTACCGAGATGATATCTATGTTTTCTTATAGTTCACAGAACTTCTTTAAGATGATTATTCTGAATTCTTTGTCATTCAGTTCGTAGATCTCCATTTCTTTAGGGTCAGTTAGTAGAGTTTTATTAATTTCCTTTGGTGGTGTCATCTTTACCTGATTCTTCATGATCTTTCTATCCTTGCGTTGGTATATGTGTATTTGAGGAAGCGGTCTCCTCTTCCAGTCTTTATAGGTTCGTTTTGACAGGGAAAGACCTTCTCCAGTCAGCCCAGCCTGGGATTCTGGATGGGTCAGCTGGGATTGTCCACTGGCAGGCAGCACTTGCTGTCAGAGTATCTAGTTGGGCAAGGACACTGCCTGTGCTCTGAGGTCGGTAGGGGCCTGCTGGTTGGGTTCCATGGTTAGGTGAGTCTGTTGGTTGGGTTCTGCATTCACGTGGGCTGGTGGCTGGGCTACAGGGTCAGGCAGGGCCTTTGACTGGGTATTGCAGTCACCTCTGGTCGAGTGGAGTCACAGGCTGTGCTTCCTGGCTGGGTGGTGCAGCTGGTTGTACTATGTGATTGGGTGGGGCTGCAGGCTAGATCCTTAATCATCCCTGGTCAGGTGGGTCCCTAGGCTGTGCTCCCTGGGCCAGTGCCAGGCTGTGCTTCCCGGTGGGCAGGATTACTTGAATTAGCCCTGATTTTGATATTCTCTTTGATTGGTTTTTGAGACCATTGAAAACTATAGGAATTACAGTATTTTACTAATTTGGCTAGACTACATCTTCCATCTTATCTCTTTCACCTGGACACAATATGCAAATTCTTTCTTTGACTGTGGCTTGGTAAAATGCATTCATAGGTATGGTGAAAAAGAGTTCCAGATTAGAAATCAGGCGATACTGACTCCAATCTCCCTTGAATTATTGGGTCAAATGGATGTGTATTTATATTTTTGATAGATTTTTGCCAAATTGTCCTCATATATGGTATGTTAATTTACACTGTCTCCATCAGTACAATGAGACTATTCATTGCTTTACTACCTGGCCAGGACAGTATATCATGAAACTTTTGGTCTTTGCAAATATGATAGGTACAAAAAAGTTGTCTCAATGTAGTTTTATTTCTTCTTTGGTCCATGTGTTATTTAATTTCCAAATTTTGGGAAATTTTTTATATATCTCTGTTTAATTCCTTTGTGGTCTGAGAACATAATTTGTGTAAGTCAGTGTAAAAAAATTTTTGAAACATTTTGTGAACAATGGAATGAGTATCCAGCTGTTGTAGGGTATAAAGTTCTATTATTGTCAATTAAGTCTAGTTGGTCAGTAGTGTTTTTAGTAGTTATCTATTGCCATGTAACAAATAGCTCCCAAACATAGCAGTTTAAAGCAACAAACATTTATTATCTCATAGTTTCTGTGGATCAGGAATTTGGAAATGTATTAGCTGGGTGGTCCTGGCATAGACAGCATCTCTTATAAAGTTGTAGTCAAGGTCTTGGCTGAGGTTATAGTCTTCTGAAGGCTTGCTGGGATTGGATGATCCACTTCCAAGAATGGTCACTTACATGACTGTTGATGGGAGGCTCGATTTCTCGCCATGTGTGCTTATCATAGGGCTGCTTGAAAAATTTACTTTAATATTTCTTACAGTGCAGGTATGATGGCAATGAATTCTCCCAGATTTTGTCTGAAAAGTTTTTATTTATCCTCAGTTTTGATGGGTATTTTCTCTGTGATATGAATTTTAGATTCACAAGTTGTTTATTTTTTTCTAGCATTTTAAATATGTCTCTCCCTTGTGTTGTGGTTTGCAAAATTTCTGATGAAAGTCTGCTGTCATTTGTATATTTGTTCTATACCTAATGGATCATTTTCTTCTGGTTGCTTTGAAGATTTTCTTATCACTGGTTTTCAGCAATTTGATTATGATGTGCCTTGGTATGCCTTTTTTTTTTTTTTTAATATAGTTTATTCTGCTTGGCCTTTGATGAGTTCTTAGATCTCTGATTTTATGGTTTTTAATAAATTTGGAAAAATTTCAGCCATTCTTCACATATATGTTTTATCTCCCCTCCTCCCCTTTTTGGCATTCTGATATATTGCAAGACTAGTTGCTTGTCAGTATCCCACACCTTACTGAGGCTCTCATCATTTTCTCAGTCTCTGTGCTTTATTTTGGATAACTTCTTAATGCTATGTCATTAAATTCACTGATCTTTCTAGTGACTAATCTACTGTTACTCTCATCTCGTGTATTTTTTGTTTCTGATATTCTACTTTTCATCTGTAGAAGTTTGATATGAATCTTATTTCTGTATTATCATGGTGTAAGGTGTGAGGAGATTCCTTTACCCCCAATCTTGGCTGGTTTCTCAATTATCTGAGTACCTTTTCTCTGAATGAGCCGTGTTTTCCTCATAGATTTGAATTCTGCCTTTGTCATTAATTAAATTCTATACTTACTTCATTCTGTTTCTGGACCCACCCTAAGTAATCTGTAAATTGATCTGTCTTTTCGTGTATTATTACCGCATTGTTTTCTCTCTGAAGAGAAAGCATTTAATTTATAATTTATGTATTATCTTAATAATTTAATACATTTGTGTCTCTGTTTTTACTTTCAAGTCTTCTGATCTTATATGCACTCTGTAATTGAATTTAGAACTTTTAGTTTTCATAAATATTTTGCTTTTACTCTTCTAGTACTTTAGGCACCATCAAATAATATTAAACCTGTGTAGATGGAATTTGAAGTTTTCCTTTTATTTTTTAAATATTCATGTAATGTAACAATTTTAAACATGCGATGAATCTGTACCTTAATCAAGCCATGTATGTTAGAGATTGTGGAAATGTATATCTAGAGAAATGGCACTGGAACACATATAGGTGAATTTGGAACTGAATTTCTGACCTGACTCCCCCTTTTTTTACTCTATAGTTTGTTTAATTGTATTTGTCATTATTGTCTATCTCTACTCTCTAGAATGTAAGCTCCCTAAAAGCTAGATACAACGCTGTTTTGATTATTTCAACTTCAAAATTAGTTTTATTTTGAATAAGTTTTATATCTGATAAAGCAATTCTGCTTTCATTACTCTTGATTTTCAGAATTTAGCTATTCTTATTCTTCCATGTACACTTCAGAATCAGCTTCTTTATTCCTTATTGATATTTTTACTAAGGTCATATTGAATGTGTAGGTTAATTTAGGTAGATACCATATATCTTTATGATCTCCTTTTGTGATCTCCAGGAGTCATTTAACAGTGTTATTATTTAGGTATGTCATTCAGTGTCTCTGAGATCTCCCCATCTGTAAAATGAAGGAAATAGATTATTTCAGAGGCTTTTAATCTGGGGTGCATGACTCTCCAGGGATCTCTAGGGATAAAATTATATGCGAGATAGTTGTGTGTAATTTGTGATAAGTTGGGAATGGGATGTACATACCAAAGGGTAATTAATTTGTAGGGGAGCTTATCTCAGATGCTTTTCTAATTTTTGAAATATGTCGTTGAGTTATTTGAGTTGGCCTCTCCTTGTCCTCCTACCCCCTAGCAAGTCCCAGTAATTTGCAAATGGGACCACCAGAATCTCCGTCTCTTTTTCTTTCCTCCTCTCCTCACCTCCTGTCTCCTCCCCTCACCTTCCTTCTCCTTCTTTGAGTTCAGGAATTCTGCTTTTAGTCGTTTAAGTTCAATATTTATAGAGTCACAAGGAGTGTTTCTGGGATGCTAGTAGTTTTTTGTTTCTTGATCTGCTTGGTGGTTACATGGGTTTGTTCAATTTGTGATACTTCATTGAGCTGCACACTTAATCTTTTGGGCAGTTTTCTGTCAGTTGTATTTAAATTAAAAATTTTAAAAAGTTGAGGTGAAATAAAATTTGAAGAGGTCATTTTATTAACTATTTCTATAGTTCTATTTGACCATTCTATTATTTCCATAATATTCTGCTCTACTAAGCAATATTTAACCTTCTTAATCATTCAAAACCATTGGGGGTTCCTTGAAGAAAATATCTGTGACCTGTGAACTGCTACTGCAAACACATTACTTCCTGCCTCATTTTTTTCTTTGGAGCCATACGAGTTGTTTAAAAAGCCCTCCTCCTGTTCACTTGGGGAGAAATCTTTGGTACTTGTTTATGTGCAGTTCCATTTGTCCGGCCTCTTGACAGTGTGCTCTACCTACAGAGCTTTGGACACCTAGCTTAGCTCCTTCATGTCATTTAGCCTGTAGCCTAAATATCACCTCTTTAGAAAGGCATTCCCTCACAAACCCCATTTAAAGGAGCCTAATGGACACTTTCTATAAATCATGTTATCAAGTTATTTTAATAGAACTTATTCATATTTATTTATTTATTGTTTCTCTGTCTGTCCTGTACGTCTCTCCACCCCCCAGTAGAAAGTTAGCTCCATGAGAGCAAGGCCCGTGTATTCCTAGGGCCTAAGTGCCAGGCATTTAGTAGTTCTCCAAAAAATATTTCAAAAACTGGGATTATTAAATGGGTTCCTGGTTATTCTTTTTTTTTTTTTTTTTTTTTTTTTTTGTGAGGAAGATCAGCCTTGAGCTAACATCCATGCTAATCCTCCTCTTTTTTGCTGAGAAAGACCGGCTCTGAGCTAACATCTATTGCCAATCCTCCTCCTTTTTTTTTTTTCCCACCAAAGCCCCAGCAGATAGCCGTATGTCATAGTTGCACATCCTTCTAGTTGCTGTATGTGGGACGCGGCCTCAGCATGGCCGGACAAGCGGTGTGTCGGTGCGCGCCCAGATCCGAACCTGGGCCGCCAGTAGCGGAGCACGCGCACTTAACCGCTAGGCCACGGGCCGGCCCGGTTCCTGGTTATTCTTTAATTGGATGCCCTTGAAATAATTTTTGGTGTTCTACTATTAGATTAAGTCTTTATTTTATCAAGCCTTTATTAAACACTTACTGTGTAAGGTGTGTTAGTTCCCACACTATGCTCAACTTGAAATATAAAAACCAATTTTGTTTTTTGATCTTATAGTATATTATGTCTATATTGGACAGTCCTACATTAATTAAACTAGTTCACAGAGCTTGTTCTTTCATCTTTGTCTATTAATTCTTTCAGTCTACAGCTATCTGATACACTCCTATAAACCCAGTTCCTAGGTTGCTTAGACCATTTTTGCTGTTCCTTGGGCTTAGTTCCAGGGTGAAATTTCACTCCTTGAAGCCACTTGACACTCTGTTCAAATTCTTCTTCACTTTCTGCCCAGTTGCTCTTTTGAATTGGTTTCTTTTCTTCACAGAAAGTATCTCAGAGGGCTTCCTGTGCCCTCCTTTATCTAATCTTTTCTCTCTTTCTGCTTTTCAGCAGTCAAGCCTTTCATTGCATCCTTCAGTCTTTGTGCCCCAGTATGTTTTCCCATTCTTCTCTTTTGGCTTTCCTTTCATCTGTTTTCTCTTATTCACATTTGTACTTGTAGGCACTTTAATTAAATTATCTTAGATCACTGGTTCTCTAACCTGTCACACAGGCCAGACTCTTTTATCTCCAAAGGCTTTTAAAGTGGTAGCATTTTAAAAGTTTCCTTAGTTTTACTGAGATTTTGTGTACCCCAGCTGAAAGAAGTTCTTAAATTTGTATTTCCCTTTAAATCAGGGTTTGGACCTTAAGGTATAATACTTCCTAACCTTTTTCATAATATGGTAGACGTGGAAAATGATATTTGGATGGGACACAGAGGCAGCTGAGGAGGCTGCTCAGACTCTCCCCGTCTGTTTGCTTTGAGGACTGAGGAAATCCATGTCTCTGCACTGTAATCTACTAACCTAAAAATTGAAGCTCTGCCTTAAGAGTGGATAGACTTCAGCAGTGTGTGAACAACACTCTAAATATTTCTTTTGTGTGTATGTATATATTTTTTTTAAGAAAGAGTTGTAACTTTCATTAGATTCTCAGAGGAGTCCATGAACCAAAAAACGTCAGGAATTAATGCTTTAAATTGTGGAACTAAAACCACATGAATGGCATAACTTACTATTATTTGTTTGCTTTTGGTTTAAATTTTTTCTTTTTGATTACAAAGTTATGCATACGTTTGTTATGCAAAATTCAAACATTACAGGTAGAATTAATGTAGAAAATAAAAGTAAGCCATATCCCACTCCCAGTTAATTTCCACTAGATTTGATATACATTTCTCTGAATATTTTTCTTCTTACATATATTAACATTTTTCTTTCTCCAAAATTTTATTTATAAACGAGATTATAATATATATATACTTCTATGCAGCCTTTTCTCACTTAGTTTATCTTAGATATCATTCTACTTTGGTACTTGTTGATCTACCTCCTTTTTAACAAATGCAAAATATTTTATAGAGCTACCATTATTTGATTGACTTTTATTCTATTACTGAACACATGAATTGTTTCTATGTTTTTTGCATTGCAAACTGTGGTACAATGAATATCTTTGTAGATAATATTCTTGCAAACTTGAGTATTCTATATAATAAATTCCTAGAAATGGAAATGCTAAACTATGGTTATGAACATTTAAAATTTTAATGGATATTGTCAAAGTGTCACCAAAAACTGGACCTATTTACACTTCCATGTGTGTGGTCACAAAAATTTCTGAACTTGCTTTCCAGCAACGAATTAAAGTGAATCTTCCCTGATCTGTAAGATGAAAAAAATTTTTGTATTATCAAAGTTTTCAAACATACACAAAAGTAAAGACAAAGAACATTGAACCTCTGTGTACCCATCACTAGAGTCAACATTTATCAAGATTTTTGCCATATTTGCTTCATTTGCCCTTTTTTCTCATTTGCTGAAGTATTTTGAAGCAAATCCCAAACATTATGTTATCTCACCCTGATATACTTTAGTAGTCATCTTTAAAAAATATGGCCATTTTCTTTCTTTTAAAAACTTTTTTAGCTTTTTAAATACAGAATATTTAAAACATATGTAAAAGCAGTGAGCATAATGAACCCAACTAGTGTGATCTTTTTTTAGGAAAGAACTCATTCAGTGACTTTTTTATTTAAAGACTAATTAAAACTAATTCTTTTGACTTGGTGCCTTAAAAATCTGAAAGGAGTACTTTCATTTAAGTCTACTATTTCTTTATTGACTTTTTGTCTGGATGATCTATCCATTGATGTAAGTGGGGTGTTAAGATCCCCTACTATTATTGTGTTGTTGTTAATGTCTCCTTTTAGGTTTGTTAATAGTTGCTTTATGTACATTGGTGCTCCTATGTTGGGTGCATATATATTTATAAGTGATATGTCTTCTTGGTGGAGTGTCCCTTTTATCATTATATATTTCCCTTCTTTGTCTTTCTTAACCTGTGTTATCTTGAAGTCTACTTTGTGTGATATGAGTATGGCAACACCTGCTTTCTTTTGTTTGCTGTTAGCTGGGAGTATTGTCTTCCATCCTTTCACTCTGAGCCTGTGCTTGTCTTTAGTGCTGAGATGTGTTTCCTGGAGGCAGCATATTGTTGGGTCTTGCTTTTTAATCCATCTTGCCACTCCGTATCTTTTGATTGGAGAGTTCAATCCATTTACATTTAGGGTAATTATTGATATATGAGGGCTTAATGTTGCTGTTTTGTCACTTATTTTCTGGTTCTTTTGCATTTCCTTTGTTTCTTGTCCCATTTGTTTCAGACTGCCAGTTCAGTTTGGTTGTTCTGTCTTATGACTCTTCTACTTTTCTCTTTGTTTATCATATGTGGTTTTGTTTTGATTATTTGTTTAGTGGTTACCTTGAGGTTTGTGTAAAAAATCTTGTGTATGAGATATTCCATTATCTAATGACCTCCTATTTCCTTATACTAAGTCAATTCAATCACTTTCCTCTTCCCCTTCTAAGTCGTTCTTGTTATACCTTATTCTATCTTGTGTTGTGGCTGTCTGTTTACAGTGATGAGGTTAAATTTATTTTTGGTGAATTTCTTCCTTTGATCTTTGATTTTAGTATTTAAGTGGTTGCTAACCTATTCCGGTAAAGATCTACTATTTTTCTGAGTTTATCTACCTGTTTTTCTCCTTGCTCCAAGATTTGTGTTCCCTTTCTCTTCTTTTTTTCAGGCCTAAGGGCCTTCTTGAGTATTTCTTGTGGTGGGGGTCTCATGGCCATGAACTCCCTTAGCTTTTGTTTACCTGGGAGAGTTACTATTTCTCCATCATATTTGAAGGATATTTTTGCTGGATAGAGTATTCTTGGCTGAAAATTTTTGTCTTCCAGTATTTTGAGTATATCATTCCAGTCTCTCCTAGCCTGAAAAGTTTCTGTTGAGAAATCCGCTGAGAGCCTGATGGGAGTTCCTTTGTACGTTATTTTTTTGTTTTTGTCTAGCTGCCCTTAATATGGTTTCTTTGTCATTGACTCTGGCTAGCCTTACCACTAGGTGTCGTGGAGAGGGCCTTTGCCTGTTGATATATTTAGGTGACCTGTTGGCTTCGCTTACTGGTATTTCCTGCTCCTTCTCCAGATTTGGGAAATTCTCAGCTATTATTTCCTTGAATAGGCTCTCTGTTCCTCTTTCCCTCTCCTCTCCCTCAGGAATACCTATAATTCTTATGTTACATTTTCTAATAGAGTCAGATATTTCTCGGAGACTTGCTTCATTACTTTTTAGTCTTAGTTCTCTCTCCTCTTCTATCTGGAGCATATCTGTATTCCTATCCTCTAAAATGCTAATTTTTCCTCCATATTGTCAGCTCTGTTCTTTAAGGATTCCAGATTCTCCTTTATCTCCTCCATTGTGTTCTTCATCTCCATCAGCACTGATTGGTTTTTCTTTATGATTTCAATCTGTTTTGTGAAGAAACTCCTAATCTCGTTGAATTGTTTGTGTTGTCTCGTATTTCCTTGAGTGTTTTTATGATAGCTATTTTGAAATCTCTGTTTAGATTATGGATTTCTGTGACTTCAGGGTTGGTTTCTGGGTGCTTGTCATTTTCCTTCTAGACTGGTGATTTCATGTATCTTTGCATTGTGGTTCCTGTGTTGGCCTTGTTTTTCCTCATCCTGGAAATCTCTGGTTGCAATTTCCACCCGCTGCCACTGTGTAGTGGTAAAGGGCTGTGTAATCTAAGCCCCCTGCGCTCTGCCGCGGTGTTTCCGCTGCGATCTGCTGGTTGGATCGTTTGGTCTGGTCTCCCGCGGATCCCTTGGTCTGGTCTGGTCGGCTGAGCTGCAGGGTCCGGTTTGCAGGGGGTGGGGCTCTCTCTTTTGCCCTCTGGGTCCCTGGCATGGGGGGCTTCTCGTTCGCCCCTCATTATCCGCTCTCTGGGGTGCTCAGATGTTGGTGGTAGCCCTGTGGCTCTTCTGAGTCCTCTGTGTGGGAGTTTCCCACTGGCTGAGAGAGCCCCAAGAGCCACGGTTTCCCCGCAGAGGGCCGCCCCTCCCCCCTCTCTGGGAGCTGTGGGAACCAGATTGCTGATCTGATGGGGAGGGAGAGGAGTTCTCCTTACCTCTCCCCACTTCCTCCAGGGACCCAGCAGGTTCCACTCTCACATGTGCGGCAGTGTGGATCTTTCAGATACAGCTTTTCACTGTCTGGGATTTGGTTGTTGGTCTGTGACTGTTCCTTTTGTTGTATCTTATCGGGGGAAGAGTTCCTGGAAAGCTCACTCCGCCATGACGCTGACGTCACTCCCTGAAAGCAGTACTTTACTGGCTTTGATTCTGATTAATGAGGATAACATAATGAAATCTCATGTATCTCCTAGTTTCAACAATTAACAACTCATAGCTGGTCTTGGTATACTTCCTTCATCCCACCAAATTGTTTTGAAGCAAGTGCCATACATTATAGCATTTCATCTGTAAATATTTATACGGATATAAAAGACAAGACTTCCCTTTTCAGTGATGACCATAGTGCTGCTATTGTCATACTTACACAAAATAATTCCTTAATATCATCAAATATCTGTGAATATTTTCTCACACAACCACAGTGCCATTATCACACCTAATAAAATTATCTCATGAACTACTACTATCTGTTCATAATCAGACTTCCCTGATTGTTGGAAAAAAATGCCTTTTTAAAGTTGGTTTGTTAGAATCAGTGCACACATTATATGTGGTTATTGGGTCTCTCAAGCCTCTTTTAACCTAGAGTGGTCCTTCTACCTCCTTTTTGTCCCTGCCACTGACAGCTTGCAGAAACTGAGTCAGTTGTCCCATATAATGTTCTATATTCATAATTTGTCTGTTTTTTATGATGTGTGGTGTCCCTTAACGTGTTCCATTATCTCCTATACTTATTATAAATGGAAGTAAGCTCTAGAGACTTGGTGTCATTCAAGTTCAACTTGTTTGGTAAGAGCACTTCATAAATGGTGTTGCGTGCTTCACATGCATCACAGTGTCGAATTTTTTTTCACTTCTGGTGATACTAAGATTGAGAAGTGTGTAACAGCCTGATCTCTAAGTGGAAAATTTCCCCTCAGGCCTTACTCTAGTGGCTCCATTGCATGGGTCAATTATTTCAGTAGGTATCACAAATGGTCATTTTCTAGTTACTCATTTTTTATTTTAATAACATTCATTGCTTTGATTATTAGACAACTTGAACATCTTTTCATACGTTTATTGGCTATTCAGCACTTTTGTGAATTGTTCATGACCTTGGCTGATTTTTCTATTGTATTGTTTTCTTTTTCTTATCCATATTTGAGAGTTTATAGATCTTAGATATTAATCTTTTATGTGTTTTACTTATGGTAAATATTTTTCCCAGATTGTAAATGTCTTCTGCATAGAAACTTTTGATTTATGTAGTCAGTTTTTATCTGGACTTCTATGGCTTTTGGTTTCAAGTCTTACTTAGGCTTTCTATACCCTGACATAAGGTAGAGGAAGAGTTTATTTTTTTCCTTGTACCGTGTGTATAGAATATATTTTGTATGTGTGTAAGAAAAGAATCAAATTTACTTCTTTCATTTAAATAATCAATTGTCCTAAAGGAATTTATTGGAAGTCTTCTCTTCACCACATTGAATTGAAATGCCACGTTTATTATATTGAATTCACAAATTTACATAGTCTGTTTCTAGACTCCATTGTGGTCCATTGATATTTATCACATTACCACAGATTTTTGATTATAATAGCTTTGTTTGTACTGTTTTAAGATCTAGTTCACTATCGTTAATCATTTTTTTCACGTTTTACTGATTTTTTTTCCACACATATGCTCTTCCATTTGAACTTTAGAATTGGTTTGTGATTAATCCCATTGGGATTTAAATCTAGTGGCATTAAGTTTGGCAGAACTATCTTTAAAAAAAATTGATTTTTCTATTTGGGAATGTAGTTTTTCTCTATTCAGGTGTTCTGTGTTTTTCAGCTAAAATAGTTTCAGTACCCTTCCTGATAAGTTTATTTCTAGGCATTTTGTATGTTTAGTATGGTTATTTTGTGTTTGGTCATGACATAACTTACGTGTGATTATTTGGATTGTGAATATAGAATAGTTTACTTCATTTTTGCTCAAGTATACCAATCATTTTAAAATAAGTATAGACAAGATTAGAAGGAATGTATATACTTAAGTTTATAAACTTTTAAAATAAACTTCAATTTTTCTATCCCTTATCCATTAATGCGATAAGTTAGAAATAGTTGAGTTAAGGAATAGAAAATGCAAATTCTTGGGAAATGATCAATTTGTACTTAATGGTTTCTAAAGGATAGAAGTAATAAAGTAGTACTTGAAAGTAATAAATTGTAGATAAAAAATATAAATCCTGTAATGAAATTTTCTTTTTGTATTTTAGTTGGAACCTAATTAGTATGATATTTTGTTAGGAAGAAATCTCCCTCGGCACCATTTTTGATTTAAAGACTGATTAAAACTATATCCTTTTAACTTGGTGCCTTAAAAATCATAAAGGAGTAATACATTGGCTTTGATACTGCCCCCATTCTGTTTATGGATATTGTAAATAAAAGTAATGTATTCTTGGCAGATTAGACATCACTGTTAATTTTTTTTTCTCTTTCATATTACAGGTTTTGCAAAAGGCATCAAATTAAATCAAGTTCAAATATTCCCTGTGTCCCCAAAGACTTACTGATGATGTCTGAGTTTGTTCTTCCAAGATTTATTTTTTGTCTTATTCAGTACTTAAGAGAAGGCTATAATGAACCAGGTATGTTTAATCCACTCTTTGTTAGTACTCTTGTTAAGTTCCCAGTTAATGAAGTTTAGCATTAATAATGAGGTGAACTTTTTCAGGTATCATTTTTGTGCTTAACATTTTCTCTGAGATGACTATAAAATACAGAGACTAAATAAAAACACACTAAATATCAATTATATAACCTCATAGATACTTTGAAGTAGGCACAGTTTGGCACGCTCTTCTCTTGGACTCAGATGTTTTTGATCAAACTTAAACTTAAACTTAGATTAAACTTGGCCTTTTGCAGATGAGGAAATAATCATTTTGTGGGGTTAAAGTGATTTTACTCGCAATTATATTTTGATAGAGCAGAATTAAGAAGTCCTGGAAGTGTTTGCATTTAACTTAGATTTTTAGAAGATAAACTACTATCTCACCAATCTCTCTTTTTTTTTGTTTTTTTTTTGTTTTTGTAGTGGTCTCTCTATATTTTTATTTCCTTCAATATACAACAATTTATTAGAGGGTCAGATTGCTTACTCTCATGTTACTGGTAGAATGTATGGGTGTAAGCATCATGTTGGTATTGAAAAGAGAAAGGAAACATGCAAATTACAGATATTCTTCTTACCTTTTAAGATTTAGTCACAATCTTGATAAATATATTTTCATTAAATACTTGAATTTAGATATCTGTTAAAGTTATCACTCAGACATTGTGAATTACAAATATCAATTAGTGGTATGAAACAAATTTATTAACTTTTTATGATGTCTTTTACTTTTCTAATGATACTTGCATTTTTATCATATAAGGGACTGCATTTTGTATTACTTTTAGAGGTTTTAAATTATTTAATACTATGAGTAATCTTAAATCCAATTTGAATCTATGGCACACATTTTTATCTTCTATTTCTTATCCTTGAAGTGTGAAGAAATATTATATAGCATCTTCATCATTTCTAAAACTTTCATGTTATCTTCATTGTGAACAAACACTTCTACTTCCTTATTTCTACACTTTAGGCAAAATATACAATCTTTTATTAAGTATTTCTACTCCTCTCAGAGTATATGTCTTAAAATACAGAAAGAAATATTATTTTGATTTAGTCCCAAAATATGAAGGAACCAGAGACCAGCTGGGTTGAACTTGCCTTTGGATTTATTTCTCATGTGCTAGTTAACAGGCTTTTTGGGAATTTACAGTTTGTATTACAAGTGTCCTATGTCAGAAAAGTGATAGGTAGAAATCATTTATTATGAGAATCTTAAAACTTACCATTAGTTTAATCAAAGAGTAATTCACGCAAAAATGTATTATATTCATTTTTTCCTTTGGTGACATTTAGTAGTTATATAAGGTAGATGACATAGGTACATAGCTTCGATAATTATCTGTTACTGTTATCTGAAAACATAAAGGAATGAATGGAAGCAATTTTTGTCTTAAGATAATCTTCATGAACTTAAGTTATGAAATTTTCCTCTCTGTTACCACTTGTGCTCAGCATTACTTTCTTCTGTCTGTGCAAAAACAAACAAAAATACTGCATTACTTTGTCTAGAGATCACTGTTTAAAAAAGAAAGAACTTGAAATCATCTAATCCGAGGTAATGGAAGCTCAGTTTGCCTTGAGTAGTTTGACAGTTGCCTTGAGTTCCATTTCTTGTCTCATCCTACAATCCTCAGACCCATGTCAGAGCACTTGGAAACCAAGAACAAATATTAATTAAATATTTATTATGTTACCACATAAGTCATTGGGGAGAATATAAAGATGAATAATACACAATATTAGTTTTCTACTGAGAAACTACGGTTTTTTGGTTTTGGTCCCTGGACTCAGAGTTATCTGGAATTTCATTCACAGATTATCTCTGAACTAGGTCGCGAATTCCTTGGGGGTAGGAACTATGTCTTAGTGTTGCTTCTCAGTGCCTATGGTGTAGTAGATGCTGAATAAATGTTGAGTGAAATTGATGTCCCCTTTCCTGGGCACACAGGCTCCCTATTAGCTCCGTTATATGCATTCTTCTTTTAACCATTTATGGTTAAGCTCTAAATCTCTCTGTTCACTTCTTCCTTTTAGACCTCAGTTTCTCTAAAATGTCTCTTTTTCTTTTCCTCTTAAATATTCTTTTTTAGTTGTTGTCCAAGTTTCTTCTCTCTCCCTCCAGCTCTACTAGGCATATCTTGCCTGGTATTTTTAAATTGTTCTATTAAAAACATTTCGGTTTATGAAAGCAGTTATTTTTCATTTTAATTGCTTTGGTCTTCAGCTAACATGAGTCTGTATTTTTGGAATATGATAGAGGATGGGCTATTTGCTACACAGGGTTAAATTTAGAGCTGACATAATTTTGTCCTAATATTCTCACGCTACTCAGTATATTTGAATTGTCTGGTTTTATTTTAGAGAGTGATTTTAACTTTTTCTTAAGCACTATCTAATTTTGAAATACTCTTATGATTGTAGGGAGTATAGGACCCTCAAACTGAATGCTACTTACACAAATTAAATGGTTAGTACCTTATGAAGTCACCTCTTTTTCCCATCAACCTTTTCTCAGAGGACTGAATTCCTGAGCAAGTCTACCTTAGGCTGCGTGCTGGGGAGATACCTACTTTCTAAACAGAGTTCTTATATTAACTTTTTTGATTATGAAATACTGTCATCTAAGTCACTATAGTTTTAAAAGAATAAAATATTGTTATTCTTAGCAAAATATTTTAAAGAAAGTTAATTATATGTTTTTTTAGCAGCTGATGTACCATCAGAAAAAGACCTTAACAAAGTCCTTCAGCTTTTGGAACCTCAAATTTCCTTTTTAGAAGATCTGACTAAAATGGGAGGAGCAATGAGGTCTGTTCTTACTCAGGTTTTGACAAACCAACAAAACTACAAAGATCTGACTTCTGGTGAGTAAAATGTTAGAAAAGAAGAAAGTTAAAATTTACTTATATTCTATAATCATAAGAAATTGTGTTTAGAACTTAAAAGTAAAATGTAGATTTTTCCATAGGATGCTAAAGCTGGAAGTTATTAAGAGTACTTCTTATTTTATGGATGAGGAAACTGAGCCCAGGAAAATTAAATGATCTGTTCAAGACCTCACAACTAACTTATTTTGGAGTTGGGACTAGAACTCAGATCTCCAAACTTTTGGTGTGACATATTCATAATTATACTCCACCTCCCCTTCTCCAAACAATAACAGCAACCACTTCTGTGTCTTCATTTTTGGTGTTCTGAACGTTTGGGCTTGTATGGCCTAAGATTTATAATAATATGAAGTTTAAGTTATAAAACTTGGAATTGTTGAGTATGTTTGTTCATGATATACTGTTACATAAAATATTTTAGCTTTTACACCTTTAGTTTAGCTCAAATTTATTGTATAATAAATGATTTCTCGTAATTGTCTTCTTTTATTTCTACAATTCTTTTTAATTCTTATTTCTTGAAATTAAAAAACAAAGCAACAAAAATCCTTAGCTAACTTTTAGTGATGGAAATCACATTAGGTTTTGATTCAAAAGTTTAAAATTTGCAGTTTGGCTTCGCTTCTAATCGCTGCTTGCCTACTCACTGGTTAGCCATGTTGTCTTTGTAAGCTTCAGTTTCTTCAGTTATAAAAATGATCATTTTACTTTCCTTTTTCTTAGGCTGTTGTGAGGGGTTATGAAATAACATTTTGTTAATTAAAAAGTATTACAAAAATTTCATGTATCATTGTTGAGATAAATACATGGCTTTTATTATTGAGGAGACAGTCATTTCTAATATAGGACCCTAGAGATTCTTTATTCTTTATAAACTAATTGTGATTTTTTTTTTTTTTTTTTTTTTTTTGGTTAGAAAGATTGGCCCTAAGTTAACATCCGTTGCCAATCTTCCTCTTTTTGCTGAGGAGGATTAGCCCTGAGCTAACATCTGTGCCCATCTTCCTCTATTTTGTATATGGGACACTGCCACAGCATGGCTTGATGAGTGGTGCATAGGTCTGTGCCCAGGATCTGAACCTGCAAACCCTGGGCTGCCGACGCAGAGTGTGTGAACTAACCACTACGCCACCAGGCTGGCTCCCTAATTGTGGTTGTTTTTAATATTGGACTTGAATTGAAGGATGGATGTATTCATCTGTTTAATTTGTGTTGGAGTTTTTTTTTTTTAAAACCATTCCAGACAGAGATTTAAAAAAACAGAACAGAACTGTTCTATTGCAATTATTGAGGCTAGCTCTAGCAAAGGGAGGAAATACAGAAAAGCTCAGCAAATACTAAAGAAACTCATTTATATATTTTTATAATCAGGAGATTGAGACCTTAATTAAAGATATATAATCTCCCTAAGAGGTGGCAAATGCCGTGATAATTTGGCTTTCAGACAGAAAATAATTTTTTCTTTTAAAGGACTCTCAAATATCAATGTTTTTCTATTACTGTTATTCTGTCCTCTATAATATATTAAAAAACAAAAGAAAAAATTGGCAATAAGCTGAGATGCTGAAGTGAAAGTTACAGGATTGTTTAATTCTAGAACCTAAACTTTTCAATATTTTTTGGAATAAATTAGTTTTAACTGATACTTCTGTAGAAATTACTTTTAATTCCTGAATTGTGGTAGTAAAAAGCTTGGTAAAACAGGAATTAGGAGTAATATCGGTTGTAATATTTGAAAATTACATTTGGGCATTGTCTTCTCCAGGAAGTCTCTCTGAAGTTTCTGCTTTGGGTAAGTCTGGCTGCACAATATTACGAGAGCACACGTTGTCAAACCAAATGGTGAAATCTGCTACATATTTGTCATTTACCATATCATCTGCCTTTCTTTACCACTAATTTTCAAGTTCCTTGAAGGCAGGAATCATGCCTTATTAATCTTTGCACCCCTTGTGCCTTGCCTGTAATCTCTGGCATATTTTAGATGCTCAATTACTTAGTAGATTTCATTATTTGTTATAAACATGGTGTGCATTCTGGGATTGTTAATGCCAAACATGAGCACAAAATGTTGTCTGAAGGTATTATATATTATTCATTCTAGGGTTCCCCCTCCATTAGAATATTCACCTATTTTATATATGTACATATTAGTTACTGAGATGGCTGTACATATATTTTGAATGGAATATTTTTTTCTGATTTTAAATTTATTTTAAATGTTAGGTCTTGGAGAAAATGCTTGTGCAAAGAAAAGTCATGAAAAGTACCTTATAGCTTTGAAGAGCTCTGGACTTACATATCCTGAGGATAAACTTGTATATGGTATACAGGAGCCGTCTGCTGGCACTAGCACTCTGGCAGTTGAAGGTTTGTCTAAATATTTAATTTGAACAATGGTAACTGTTCTGAATTAAAACAAAAAACCCCTCAAACCTTACTCATTATTGAAGAAATTTAAATAATGTGTCATTCTTGGTAAGGAAAGTAGTAAAAGTAGTAGAATTTGGAAGCAAGAAAGAATAGATTGGCCAAAGAAAAGAATGCATTTTTCTTAAATGGAATTTGGTTAGTTTATTCAAGGTTCTGGTGCTCACTTATCAATAATGTAGCAGTTGCTATTTAAGAGTGGCCCAAAACTTCAGTAGCTCAGTATTTTAGTGAACTATGGTTTAAAACTAAAAAGAAAGAGATCCTTCTGAAACACCATTTGTGATTGTTAAATCCAGGTTTTCACTGGAGATTTCCTGTTGAAGAATAAACATATTAGGACCAAATTTATTAAAGATAAATGTTGAACTCTGGCAGGATAACTGTTAGAATGAAGTGTCTTAACAAAACTTAACTTTCTGATATTGTTATATCTCAAAACAATTTTAAAGTAAAGCAATATGTAACAACTATGAAGGGCAACTTTTTTTTTTCCTTTCAAAGGTTTTGCAGGTGCAACAGGAACGTTGGGACAGCTAGATTCTTCAGATGAGGTGAGATTTAAAATTTAAAACTTTTTAAAAATATAATTTTAAGTTTTAGAACTATACAGATTTGTGGATATTATCTAGTTTAAATTCTTCATTTTGTAGACAAGGACACTGAAGCCCGCAGTGGAATACTTTAGTCAACATCATACAGTTACTTAGTGACAGAACAAGAACTACAACTGGGTTTTTCCTTCTTGTTTATACTTCATTTCTCTTTTCACAGGTTAGAAATGGGAGATAGAAAGAGATAGAGATTTCTCCTAGGAAGATATTCCCAAATTTATCCAATTGTTTTACAAATATGTACAATAAAATTGTTTCAAAAAAATTAGCTGTCTAGAATAATTTATTAAAATAATATGAAATGTAACTGCTTTTCTAATCTCATAATAAAGTTACATCATGTATGTTAAGGATTATTAAAAAAAGCAATTACTGGTAAATAGACTGTCAATTTTAAATTTCAGTTTTATAGTGTTTATTAATAATAAATATTTCTAATAAATCCTGCATTACATGCCTGTATTTTATTAGTATACAATTTATAAGGGAAAATTGCTTTTTTACATATATTTGTTTATACTCTTGATGGGCTTATAAAATTTAAATTTCATATTTTTATCAAATTATACATTTAATGATTGAAATTTTAAAAACTAAGTTGTGTTACATTTAAATATACACTTTTTTTTCTTTGAAAACCCATTTTGATTTGGT
Source organism: Diceros bicornis minor (assembly GCF_020826845.1). Taxonomy (NCBI): domain Eukaryota; kingdom Metazoa; phylum Chordata; class Mammalia; order Perissodactyla; family Rhinocerotidae; genus Diceros; species Diceros bicornis. The sequence goes on from NC_080749.1 coordinate 51,472,328, forward strand.
AATATTATATGAACTAAGCCAAATATCTTCCTTTTGAAAGCGTGATTTCTGGTTACTGAAGTCTTGTAAATGAGTTAATGCCTTATAATTTAAACTTTGTAGTAGTATTTTTCCCCCCAAAAGGCTCTCACAAAATGCAGCATTATGCGGAGTCTCATTTTGAGCAAACAATTAAAAAAAATTTCAATGAAATCGAGAGGCAGTTTAGTACGTTGCTTACGAGTTTAACTCTGGAATTAGAATGCCTGAGTTTGAATCTGGCTCCTGTACCAATTAGTAGTGTGACTTGGGGCAAGTGTCTTTAACTTCTCTATGCCTAACTTTCCTCACCTGTAAAATGGAGGTAATAATAGTACTTATTGCCTGGACTTATGATGAGGATTGAATGAGGTAGTATATGTATAAGCACTTACAGCAGTAGTGTCTGCTATATTGTGAACACTATATGTGTGTTTGTTAAATAAATTAAAATAAAATCATTGAAAAAATTGGTGTAAATGGTTAGCTATAATTTTTGCCTTTTTTTTGTTTTTTAGCTTTAAAGAATCACTTATAAGAATGATGTTGCTATAATGACAAATGGGGAAAAATTACTGATATTTAAAATAGACTTTCAAACATATATAAACATTATTTATTATTTCAACTAAAACAGTAATAATTTCGTTTTGAAGCTAAGGGAGGGGAGTGATAGGAGTAAGAATGCTTATTCTTTATATGTTAAAAAAAAGGAAGTGATTAGGTAATATACATGTGGTTTTAAGTTGCTTCTTCTGCTTTCTTTAAGGGCATTTTGTGGGGGAGGCGAATGGCATTTCAAAAGGGGAGCTCTGGAGATCCTGGGAGTTCAGTATGAATGGGTACATGGGCACTTTCTTGGCTAAAGCCAGCCAGATAGGAAAGGAGCCTTGTATCTATTGTCAGTAGAAACTTTTGAAAACTGTTACATAATGAAATGGTTTAGTGATGTTACAGAACACTTTATTAAAATAACCTAAACATCCTGATGTGATCTAGAACAGTAAAAATCTGTAGTTTTATGTTTGTATATATGGTAGGTTAAAACCTTCATATTATTTTAGCATACCTGGCATTATGCATCCAAAAGCCTTGCTAACAATTCTACTTTATTTTGATGAATTGAATTTGATTTCTGGGCATGTAGAAAGCTGATGTTCAATGTAGATCCTTTCTCCTCTGTCTAGAAAAGAAGTAACAGTCATTTTTGTCTTGGCCTAAGCTCTCCAGATTAGCTTTTAAATTGCCAGTGGAGACTTTAATTGTACATAACTGCATTGCAACAATACTGTATTTTATGGTAGGGTGCTAGAAGGAGGTCCTTTTGTGTGGATGAGTGGTGGGGGGGTGCTTTGAATTTCTTCTAGAAGTAATTTCTTGGGGGATAGCAGAGGATTTGAAATATGGCCTTTCTTTGTTTATTACCATTGCTTCTAATCTGCCCTTCTTAGGTCCTCTTTGCTGTTCTTTCTGTTTATTTCTCTTGGATTCTTTGTTTCAGCAACTTCTGTGTATAATATGTTTTATATAATCATTTGTTCCTTAATTGTGGTTGTGTCTCAGTGTGAATATCATAGTAAACACTTTTTTTTTTTTTGTGAGGAAGATCGGCCCAGAGCTAAAATCTGCCAATCCTCCTCTTTTTGCTAAGGAAGACTGGCCCTGGGCTAACATCCATGCTCATCTTCCTCCACTTTATATGGGACGCCACCACAGCATGGCTTGACAAGCAGTGTGTCAGTGCGCGCCCGGGATCTGAACTGGCGAAGCCCGGGCTGCTGCAGCGGAGCGTGCACACTTAACCGCTTGCGCCACCAGGCCAGCCCCAGTAAACACTTTTTGAGAGTGACAACTTCAAAATACTTCATTTCAGCCCCTCTCCTCATAATACACTATTTTTGTGATAGCTGAGAAGGCTTACTTTTAGAACATGTGATGTGTATTTAACTTATATATTTAAAAGTAGCTTAGACTCTTTGATCTTTAGATCACATATTTTATAATTTAACTTTTAGTCTATTTAAAAGTACTTTTTATAGTTTATATATTTATCATATTTTCTAATTGGTATAATTCGTATAAAGATGGTGTCATTTGGGCATTTGCAAGCTTAAGAATGTGAAGTGGAGTTGTTTAGCTGGATGTGGATTGAAGGGATATCTACTTTAGTTTTTTCTTTAAGAGAAACTTGAGCTTTAGAAGTTAGGCAGACCTGAGTTTGAATCTTGTCTCATAATATCACTATGCTTTTTGCCTGGTTATTTAATTTCTGAACATCAATTTCCTCATGAAAAAAGGGTGGTAATTCTAATGTTAGGATTAGATGGGATAACACATAAAGTACCTATCATGGACCGGACACGGATTAGGCTCTTGATAAATGTTTTCTGTCGTAGTGCTTTATGTGTAGAAGGGATTCAGATCTTTGAAATTTTGAGCTATTGTGGGTCATATTATAGACATTTCTGCCCGTCTTTCCAGTGGAAATAGTTTACTAAAGCATGGTTTAAAAGTAGTGAAGTTCATCTTTAAAAATTTAACTAGAAGATTACCTAAGTAACGTACGAATACCTTGTAGTTGTTTTGCCAGATAATTCAGGTAAAATACAAGTCCCCTCTCTATCCTCCTTAATACCAGCCCCTCCTTTGGGTAACTGCAGTTAATAGTTTGGATGTTCTTGACAGACCCTTTTCTATGTAGTTAAATAACTATGTGTTTATAGAAATGTATTGTGCGTGTGTGTATGTGTGAGTAAATAAAAAATGTTATACTATTTTTTGTCCTTCTTTTATTTACTTGGCAATGTATTGTGCAAATCCATCTTTCTCAGTACTCTTTTCCAAACTACAGTTTATCCAATCATTTCCTTAATTTCCAGTTTTTTATTACAAGATACAATACTTACATTTCTTGTTGTGCAGATGTACAAATAAATTTCTAAGAGGTGGAATTGCTAGGTCATAGGGTATGCCTATCTTAAATTTTAATAGATTGTATTTTTCTTTCTGGTTATAAAAGTCACACGCACATATTTAAAGTAAAAAGTATGGAAAAGCACAAAGATAAGACCATTACCCAGGGCCAGTCATACAAGGGTCTTAGTGATAAAGTTCAGGAAATTTTCTATTTTAAGTTTGTGATCATAATTTTTATGCAAAAACATATTCATTTATGTTTTATTGATTTATATACTACCAAGTCAAATATTGAGTTAGAAAAGTCATGTAATATAACAAAAATGAGAATTAGGAAGAGTCAGTTTGAAGATTATAAAAATTGCATATGCTAGAGCTAAAAGAGACCTTGAAGTTCATCTTGCCTAACTTTCTTATAAATGAAGAAGCTGTATTCCATAGAATAAACTGATTCACTCAGGCTAGTGAATTTCATCTAGTTAGTGGTGGAGTTGGAAATGGACATTAGGTCTCCTGTTGGTCTAGAGTTCCTTCTGTAAAGTGGAAACCACTGTTCTTATTACTATTGCTGTGCAGCAGATTTGTCCTAAACTTTGTAGCTTAAAATTACCATTTTTTAAAATTACTTACAATTTTATGACTCAGGAATTTGGCAAGGGCAGCTGGGCAGTTCTCACTGGAGTTATCTCATGTGATTCCAGTTAGTTGTTGGCTGTAACTGCAGTCATCTGAAGGCTTGGCTGAGATGTAGATATAAGATGGCTCACTGACAGGGCTGGCAGTTGATGGTGACTGTCCACAGGGAGCTCAGCTGGCTGTTGACCAGAGTGCCTACATGTGGCTTCTCCAGCATGGTGGTTTCAAGTTGTTGGACTTCTTACATAGTTACTAGCTTCTTCCAGGATGAGCAGCCCAAGAGCAGAAGCTTTAGAGCCGTTTCTGAGCTAGCCTGGGAAGTTGCATCGTGTAACCTCCACTGCATCCTATTAGTTGTAAGTGAATTGCTCAGGTGGGCCCAGATTCAATAGGAGGGGTATAGATTCCACCTCTCAGTGGGAGGAATGTCAAAGAATTTGTAAACACGTTTTAAAACTTCCACAACTAGGATGTGACATTTGCCATTCTTTTCCCTGGGTTCTCTTGATATCCAGTAATGACTAGTGCTTATAGTTAAATAAAATACCAACAGTTGATTATGTATTTTTCCATATATTTCAGTGGTACTTGTCTGTTGGGAAAAACTATAACGTGATAATGAAATACCACTGTAGCCAGAAATGGCTATTGTAGGGTTTTAATTAAAACTAAAGTTTTCCTGAAGTGTAACAGTTATTATGGTACATCAAAAGAATGAAAGCTTATATTTAAGATTGTAAGATATTTTTTAAAAATTTGATCTTTACCTTTGTAAAGCAAAACAGAATATACTAAAATTTTACTAGCATTCATTGCAGCTTAAAGAACAAAATATACTTTTGAATTTAATTTATGATGAAATTATAAAATTATGTAACTCTTCTGCTAGTCTCTTCTTGGAGTCTTCTATTTTATTCTGCTTTTATTTCTTAATGGGAAACATTATTTTATTAGGACCAGTGACCTACATGGACAAAAATTTCTGTTTGGGGCTAGGCATCATAAATAAGAAACAAGTTAACTGAGTTTTAGTGTGATTTATTTAGAGAGAAAATATAGGAATTTCTACCCACTCACTTAAACTAATGACATTAATATTTTAAATTTGTATTGTGCTTTTATTCTTTTCAAAGCATTTTTTACATATATTACTTGCAAGCAGTAAGTTAATAAAGGATGGAATAGATAAAAGAGAAAGTAGATGAAGGGATAAGATAGATAGAAAGAGTATGATAGAAGAATAGTACCCAGATACAGATGTTCTTGGGCAAATGCCTATTTTATGCCATTTAAAAATTTCATTAAGTCTTTTAAAGCCATATTGCTTTTTTTTTTTTTTTTTTTTTTTGGCAATTGTAGTCACAAATGATATGTTAGCCGTTAGGATTTATGTTTGAAAGTTAATGAAGAGCTGGATGTGGCTTAAGGGTTGGAATTTCTACACTGGTGCCATACAGGCCCATGGCATTATTGAGCAAACCCTTTTCATGATTTCATTCTTATAATTTAACAAATTATATAAAAGGGAAGACAGGATGAGAAGAGGGCAGGGACATCTCAATTACTACTATAGAGAGGGAATTATAACAATTAAGTTAGAATTCAGAATTGGAAGAGACCCTAGAGGTAATCTGCTCCTACCACTTCCTTTTAAAAATGAATAAACAGATTTGAAACTATAACAGCTGCAAGGTTTCTTTCTATTTCCAAAGAGTTTTATTTGAATGAGCGTACATATTAGTCTACTTAATTTTTTTCATACAAGTTGTGTCAGATATTTGTCCCCACTGTCCCTAGAATAACAGAACATTGTGTACTCAGCAGTGCTATTTATGTATATGACATTCTTCATCCTACTGCTTCTTATTTTTTTTGTGTATGGCTCATATGAAACAAGAGCAGAAAATGTTGCTTGTGCTGTATGGAACCAAGAAGAAAACAAAATATGAGCATAGTTTAATTTTATGAAGTATTTTTGAACTTAAATTTATATTTATTCATTTTTTTGTTTAGATTTATTTATAGCGATCAGATAATTCTGTTCAAAAGAAAATGATCTCTACTGTTATGTGTACATTAGTCTAATGAGAGAGTTTCTTAGAGAAAACAGGATCTTTTAGAGCAAGATCACTTTTCAAGGAAAGATTATGCTCACTGTGGCCATTACCATAAGCAGTCCATTTATGTGTGTGTAATGACCAGATCATTAATCTGCATGACTTTGATCTACTTAGCTGTTAATACAAATTAAATCATTTAAAACATATTTCCCCCCTGTGAAACTATAAAAATATGAATGTCCATTATGAAAAAATTGAAAAATAGAAAAAAGTATAAAAAAGAAAACATTTACCTTCAGCTGTACTATTCAAAAATAACCATTATTTATTAATTTTGCTTGTTTACTTTTCTTTTTTCCTGCATTCTCTTACATAATTGAGAAATAATCACTTAACAAAATAAGTTACTGTGTAGAAATGCTCTCAATATTCTGGCTTTTAAGACAGAATCCAAATGAACAGTTAAAATTAATTTGTTAAGATTTGTAGCAAGAGCAGGATTATTGAAATTAAAAGTCAGAATTGCTTTTCATAAATGAATAGGTAAAAGAAAAAAATTAATTTTATTTTGGAGGTATAAGGTTTAATTTTAGTTTGTTGTCATAAATTACATTAATGGTTCAGATGAGGAATCACAGAAATTCTGGTGGGAAGGCCTTAGAAGTATCTAATGTATTTCTTTCCCAGTGCAGGAATTGATTTTACATCATCATTGACAATTGGTAAGCCTCTCCATAAACACTCTCAGTGGTAGGGAGCTTAGCTAGTTTATGAGGCAACTTGTTCGTTTGTTTGATAGCTCTAATTATTAGGAAATTCTTCTCAATACTGTGTTAAATACTGTAATTTTCACACATTTCTTATTTTCCCTTGTAGAAAGGTTTTTATTTTTGCTTCCATAAGACACCGCTTTAAATATTTAGCTTTAGTTATTTAATAGTCTCTGCTGTACACTACACTGTACACTGTACCTCTTTCACCTGTTCCCTCTTTTAAAATCTATGATCTGATTCAGTGCACAGTGATGGGACATTTTTGGTAAAGCATTTTGTGCCTTCGTTAAGGCCCAAGGTTTTTTGTTAGCCTTTTAGCAGCTATGCTAGACTGTTGGCAGGAGCCCCAGTGGTCAAGTGAAATGCCTCGATTCCGCCCCCCCCTGCAGATTTACAGCTGACAAGTTAGAGCTCCCTCTCTGCTTTGTACTTGTAGAGTTGATTTAAAGCAATCTCAGATTACAGTGGTTTATATAAATCTTTGTTTCATCTTATTGTTCTAATCTCTCAAGATCTCTTTTGGATTTTATGTAACCTAATATGTTAAATATTCCTTTTAGCCTTGTGTATTCTGTATTAACATTTTTTTTTATTGATGTTTTAATGGTTTCTAACATTGTGAAATTTTGGGTTGTACATTTTTGTTTGTCCATCACCATATATATGACTCCCTTCACCCCTTGTGCCCACCCCCCACCCCCACTGCCCCTGGTAACCATGGTCCAGTTTTCTCTGTCCATGTGTTGGTCTATATTCCACATATGAGTGAGATCATACAGTGTTTGTCTTTCTCTTTCTGGCTTATTTCACTTAACATAATACGCTCCAGGCCCATCCATGTTGTTGCAAATGGGACAATTTTGTCTTTTTTTATGGCTGAGTAGTATTCCATTGTATATATATACCACATTTTCTTAATCCAATCGTCAGTCGAGGGACACTTAGGTTGCTTCCACTTCTTGGCTATGGTGAATAATGCTGCAATGAACATAGGGGTGCATAAGCCTCTTTGGATTGTTGATTTCAGGTGCGTTGGATAGATTCCCAGTAGTGGGATGGCTGGATCATAGGGCATCTCTATTTTTAATTCTTTGAGGAATCTCCATACCGTTTTCCATAGAGGCTGCACCAATTTGCATTCCCACCAGCTGTGTATGAGGGTTCCTGTTTCTCCACACCCTCTCCAACATTTGTTGTTTTTTGTCTTGGTGATTATAGCCATTCTAACGGGCGTGAGGTGGTATCTTAGTGTTGTTTTGATTTGCATTTCCCTGATGATTAGTGATGTTGAGCATCTTTTCATGTGCCTATTGGCCATCTGTATATCTTCCTTGGAGAAGTGTCTGTTCGTTTCCTCTGCCCATTTTTTGATTGGGTTGTTTGTTTTTTTCTTGTTCAGTTGTGTGAGTTCTTTATATATTATGGAGATCAACCCCTTGTCAGATGTATGTTTTGCAAATATTCTCTCCCAGCTGGTGGGTTGTCTGTTCATCTTGATTCTGGTTTCATTTGTCTTATAAAATCTCTTTAATCTGATAAAGTCCCACTTGTTTATTTTTTCTTTAGTTTCCCTAGTCTGGGTAGGCATGTCATCTGAAAAGATTCCTTTAAAACCAATGTCAAATAGTGTGTTGCCTATCTTTTCTTCTATGAGTTTTATAGTTTCAGGTCTCACCTTCAGGTCTTTGATCCATTTTGAGTTAATTTTTGTGAATGGCGATGGCACATGGTCCACTTTCATTCTTTTGCATGTGGCTGTCCAGTTTTCCCAACACCATTTATTGAAGAGACTTTCCTTTCTCCATTGCATGTTCTTAGCACCTTTGTCAAAAATTAGCTGTCCGTATATGTGTGGTTTTATTTCTGGGCTTTCAATTCTGTTCCATTGATCTGTGTGTCTGTTTTTGTACCAGTACCATGCTGTTTTGATTACTATTGCTTTGTAGTATGTTTTGAAGTCAGGGATTGTGATGCCTCCTGCTTTGTTCTTTTTTTTTTAGGATTTCTTTAGCTATTCGGGGTCTTTTGTTGCCCCATATAAATTTTAGTATTCTTTTTTCTATTTCTGTGAAGAATGTCGTTGGGATTCTGATTGGGATTGCATTGAATCTGTAGATTGCTTTAGGTAATATAGACATTTTAACTATGTTTATTCTTCCAATCCACGTGCATGGGATATCTTTCCATTTCTTTATGTCATCATGGATTTCTTTCAATAATGTCTTGTAGTTCTCATTGTATAGGTCCTTCACCTCTTTGGTAAGATTTATTCCTAGGTATTTTATTCTTTTTGATGCAATTGTAAATGGTATTTTCTTTTTGAGCTCTCTTTCTGTTAGATCATTATTAGCATATAGAAATGCAACTGATTTTTGTAGATTGATTTTGTACCCTGCAACTTTGCTGTAGTTGTTGATTGTTTCTAATAGTTTTCCAACAGATTCTTTAGGGTTTTCTATATATACAATCATGTCATCTGCAAATAGTGAGAGTTTCACTTCTTCGTTACCTATTTGGATTCCTTTTATTCCTTTTTCTTGCCTAATTGCTCTGGCCAAAACCTCCAGTACTATGTTGAACAGGAGTGGTGAGAGTGGGCAGCCCTGCCTCGTTCCTGTTCTCAGAGGAATGGCTTTCAGTCTTTCCCCGTTGAGTATGATGTTGGCTGTGGGTTTGTCATATATGGCCTTTATTATGTTGAGGTACTTTCCTTCTATTCCCATTTTATTGAGAGTTTTTATCATAAATGGATGTTGTATCTTGTCAAATGCCTTCTCTGCGTCTATTGAGATGATCATGTGGTTTTTATTCTTTGTTTTGTTGATGTGATGTATCACGTTGATTGATTTGCGGATGTTGAACCATCCCTGCGTCCCTGGTATAAATCCCACTTGATCATGGTGTATGATCTTCTGAATGTATTGTTGTATTCAGTTTGCCAATATTTTGTTGAGGATTTTTGCATCAATGTTCATCAGCGATATTGGCCTGTAATTTTCTTTCTTTGTATTGTCTTTGTCTGGTTTTGGTATCAGGGTGATGTTGGCCTCGTAGAATGATTTAGGAAGTGTTCCATCTTCCTCTATTTTTTGGAATAGTTTGAGAAGGATGGGTATTAAATCTTCTTTGAATGTTTGGTAAAATTCACTGGAGAAGCCATCTGGTCCTGGACTTTTATTTTTTGGGAGGTTTTTGATTACTATTTCAATCTCTTTACTTGTTATTGGTCTATTCAGATTCTCCATTTCTTCTTGGTTCAATTTTGGGAGGTTGTATAAGTCTAAGAATTTATCTGTTTCTTCTAGATTGTCCAATTTGTTGGCATATAATTTCTCATAGTATTCTCTTATAATCCTCTGTATTTCCATGGTATCTGTTGTAATTTCTCCTCTTTCATTTCTAATTTTATTTACTTGAGCCTTTTCTCTTTTTTTCTTAGTAAGCCTGGCTAAGGGTTTGTCGATTTTGTTTATCTTCACGAAGAACCAACTCTTTGTTTCATTAATCCTTTCTACTGTTTTTTTGGTCTCAATTTCATTTATTTCTGCTCTGATTTTTATTATTTCTCTCCTTCTGCTGGCTTTGGGCTTTGTTTGTTCTTCTTTTTCTAGTTCTGTTAGGTGTAATTTAAGGTTGCCTATTAGGGCTTTTTCTTGTTTATTAAGGTGGGCTTGTATCGCTATGAGTTTCCCTCTCAGGACCGCTTTTGCTGCATCCCATATGGTTTGATATGGCATATTATCATTTTCGTTTGTTTCCAGATAGTTTTTGATTTCTCCTTTAATTTCATCAATGATCCATTGGTTGTTCAGTAGCATGTTGTTTAATCTCCACATTTTTGTCACTTTCCCAGTTTTTTTTTTCATGATTCATTTCCAGTTTCATAGCCTTATGGTCTGAAAAGATGCTTGTTATGATTTCAATCTTCTTAAATTTATTAAGGCTTGCTTTGTTTCCCAACATATGGTCTATCCTAGAGAATGTTCCATGCACGCTTGAGAAGAATGTGTAGTCAGCTGTTTTTGGATGGAGTGCTCTGTATATGTCTACTAGGTCCATCTCGTCCAGTTTTTCATTTAAGTCTACTATTTCTTGATTGACTTTTTGTCTGGATGATCTATCCATTGCTGTAAGTGGGGTGTTAAGATCCCCTACTATTATTGTGTTGTTGTTGATTTCTCCTTTTAGGTTTGTTAATAGTTGCTTTATGTACATTGGTGCCCCTATGTTGGGTGCATATATATTTATAAGTGATATGTCTTCTTGATGGAGTGTCCCTTTTATCATTATATATTTCCCTTCTTTGTCTTTCTTAACCTGTTTTATCTTGAAGTCTACTTTGTCTGATATGAGTATGGCAACACCTGCTTTCTTTTGTTTGCCATTAGCTTGGAGTATTGTCTTCCATCCTTTCACTCTGAGCCTGTGCTTGTCTTTAGTGCTGAGATGTGTTTCCTGAAGGCAGCATATTGTTGGGTCTTGCTTTTTAATCCATCCTGCCACTCTGTATCTTTTGATTGGAGAGTTCAATCCATTTACATTTAGGGTAATTATTGGTATATGAGGGCTGAATTTTGCTGTTTTGTCACTTATTTTCTGGTTCTTTTGCATTTCCTTTGTTTCTTGTCCCATTTGTTTTGGACTGCCAATTCAGTTTGGTTGTTCTGTCTTATGACTCTTCTAGTTTTCTTTTTGTTTATCATATGTGGTTTTGTTTTGCTTATTTGTTTAGTGGTTACCTTGAGGTTTGGGCAAAAAATCTTGTGTATGAGATAGTCCGTTATCTGATGGCCTCCTATTTCCTTATACTAAATCAATTCAGTCGCTTTCCTCTTCCCCTTCTAAGTTTTTCTTGTTATACCTTATTCTATCTTGTGTTGTGCCTGTGTGTTTACAGTGATGAGGTTAAATTTATTTTTGGTGAATTTCTTCCTTTGATCTTTGAATTTAGTATTTAAGTGGTTGCTAACCTATTCTGGTAAAGATCTACTATTTTTCTGAGTTTGTCTACCTACTTTTCTCCTTACTCCAAGCTTTTTGTTCCCTTTCTCTTCTATTTTTCAGGCCTGAGGGCCTTCTTGAGTATTTCTTGAGTGGGGGTCTCGTGGCCATGAACTCCCTTAGCTTTTGTTTATCTGGGAGAGTTACTATTTCTCCATCATATTTGAAGGATATTTTTGCTGGATAGAGTATTCTTGGCTGAAAGTTTTTGTCTTTCAGTATTTTGAATATATCATTCCAGTCTCTTCTAGCCTGTAAAGTTTCTGTTGAGAAATCCGCTGAGAGCCTGATGGGAGTTCCTTTGTACGTTATTTTTTGTTTTTGTCTAGCTGCCCTTAATATGGTTTCTTTGTCGTTGACCCTGGCTAGCCTTACCACTAGGTGTCGTGGTGAAGGCCTTTGTCTGTTAATATATATAGGTGTCCTATTGGCTTCGCTTACTGGTATTTCCTGCTCCTTCCCCAGATTTGGGAAATTCTCAGCTATTATTTCCTTGAATAGGCTCTCTGTTCCTCTTTCCCTCTCCTCTCCCTCAGGAATACCTATAATTCTTATGTTACATTTTCTAATAGAGTCAGATATTTCTCGGAGTCTTTCTTCATTTCTTTTTAGTCTTAGTTCTCTCTCCTCTTCCATCTGGAGTATATCTGTATTCCTATCCTCTAAGGTGCTAATTCTTTCCTCCATATTGTCAGCTCTGTTCTTTAAGGATTCCAGATTCTCCTTTATCTCCTCCATTGTGTTCTTCATCTCCATCAGCACTGATTGGTTTTTCTTTATGATTTCAATCTGTTTTGTGAAGAAACTCCTAATCTCATTGAATTGTTTGTATTGTCTCGTATTTCCTTGAGTGTTTTTATGATAGCTATTTTGAAATCTCTGTCATTTAGTTTATGGATTTCTGTGTCTTCGGGGTTGATTTCTGGGTACTTTTCATTTTGTTTCTGGTCTGGTGATTTCATATATTTTTGCATTGTGGTTCCTGTGTTGGTTTTGTTTTTCCTCATCCTGGAAATCTCTGGTTGCAATTTCCACCTGCCGCCACTGCCTGGTGGTAAAGGACTGTGTAGTCCAAGCCCCCTGCTCTCTGCCCCGGTTTTTCTGCTGCGATCCGCAGTTTTGTTTTTTTTTGTTTTTTTTTCCCCCCGCTGCGATCCACGGTCCGTCGTTTGATCAGGTCTGCCGTGGATCGCTTGGTCTGGTGTGTCGCGGATCACTTGGTCTGGTCTGCCGCGGATCGCTAGGTCTGGTCTGGTCGGTTGAGCTGCAGAGTCGGTTTGCGGGGAGGGGGGAGCTCTCTCTTTTGCCCTCTGGGTCCCTGACGGGGGAGGCTTCTCGTTTGCCCCTCTTTATCTGCTCTCTGGGGTGCTCAGATGTTGATGGTAGCCCTGTGGCTCCTCTGAGTCCTCTGTGCCGGAGTTTCCCACTGGCTGAGAGAGTCCGAAGAGCCATGGTTTCCCCGCCGAGGGCCGCCCCTCCCCCCTCCCTGGGAGCCGCGCGGACCCGGATCGCTGATCTGATGGGGAGGGAGAGGAATTCTCCTTACCTCTCCCCACTTCCTCCGGGGGCCCAGCACGTTCCGCTCTCAGATGTGTGGCAGTGTGGATCCCTCTGCTGTAGCTTTTCACTGTCTGGGATTCCGTTGTTGGTCTGTGACTGTTCCTTTTGTTGTATCTTATCGGGGAAGAGTTCACGGGAAAGCTCACTCCGCCATGATGCTGACGTCACTCTCTGTATTAACCTTTTTTGAGTATTGTTTTAACCAGCTGTGAATTTACTTGACTTCTTTTTATGGAGCTCACATTTTTTTCATCTGTCTAGTAAAGCCATCAAAGAAAGAAAGAAGGGTTAATTTGAGTTGAGAAACCATCTGTAAATTTTCCAGGCTGGGAGTTTGCATCTGTTTTTCTTAGATCTTCTTGTCTCATTTTGGACCCATATACATATTTTGTGCCTGAAACACATGTAGCAATGTTGTCTACTTCTCTGTTTCTGAGGGCTTCAGAAATGCTATCTGGGTTGAGTCATCTCTCTTGTCCCTTGGACCATTATTTTTTCCTAGGGTTCTATACTGCTTCCTCATGGGGAAGAACTACAACTCCCCATCATGAATTTGGGGTGAGGTGAGTTCTTGTGGTCATGATAACTGTATTGTTTTCATCTTCCTCAATGCCTGAAATTCCTATCACTGGCAGTTATTCCTGTTCATTAAGAGAATTGTTCTTTCTCAGAATAAATTATGGGATTTATAATAGGTAACACAGTAATCAATTGTCTTGAGCAGATTTTTGAAGTTAGGTTTGGAAATCAGAACTAGTATTTTTTTTTTTTAATTTAATTTATTTTTCCCCCAAAACCCCAGTAGATAGTTGTATGTCATAGCTGTACATCCTTCTAGCTGCTGTATGTGGGACGCGGCCTCAGCATGGCCGCAGAAGCAGTGCCTCGGTGCGTGCCCGGGGTCCGAACCTGGGCCGCCAGCAGCGGAGCGTGCGCACTTAACTGCTAAGCCACGGGGCCGGCCCCAGAACTAGTATTTAAAACGTATTTATTTACTTAAAGCTACAATCCATATTCATTGAATAAGTAGAAAATAAATATTAACAAAAAGTTAAAAAAATTACCTATTACTCTGTCACTTAGAGGTGATTTCCTGTAAATATCTGTATTCTAACAGATTTTATATATAGTATCTTTTAATGGTTTCATGCTATATATGCTCTTCTATAACCTCCCTTTCTCACTAATAGTTATTCTGAACATCTATAACAAGGAGTATATTTTAACAGATTTTATTTGTGTATATTAGCAGTACTTAAATGGTTTCATACTCCGTATGCTACTTTACATAGCATACTTTTCTCATTTATAATAGTAGTTTTTGAACATCTGTCTGGTCACAATGAATGGAAAGCTCTAGCATTGTTTTTCTTCATAAGGTACAGGTGAGCTATAATTTACCTACCTAATCTTCTGCTATTGGAAGTCAAAGATTCTTTTTTTTTTTCTTTTTTGCTATTTCAAATAACATTTATATTATTGATGTGATGAATAGTTATGCATATAGTCCCCTTTCTCTTGTCTGATTATTTCTTTAGAATAACTTCCTAGAACTGGAATTTCTGTTCCAATGATAAATACACTTTAAAGACTTTTGACATATGTATTGACAAATTGTCATTCAGGAAAATTGTACTACTAAATACTCTCACCACCAACAGTTTAGATGGAGATAATCTCCCTTCCTAGCTGTGTTTGATATCTACTGTGATGTCAAGCCCATGTCACTGGTCTGTTTCCAGACTTTTGTCGTTATGCCTTTGCTCATGTGTCTTCTCTTCTTGGAATGACTTTCCTCTCCTTTGCTTAGCTAATTTTACTTGTCCTTTAGGGTCTAAGGTTGGGAAATTTATAGAACTTTGTATTGCCATGACCATTGTTTGATCAAGGATACTCTTTTTATAGGAAGTTTATATCTGAAATTATGAAGCAATCCTAACCTGGGATATAACATATTTTTTCCAAATTTGTCTTTTCTCTCAGGGCTGGGAGAACAGTTTCATAAATGACTCTTAGCTAAAATCTCAAACTTTAGAACCCTCTGGGTCCTGTGGCATGATTTTACCTTCTTGTGTGTGTTTTTTGTCTTTTAAGCCTCCAGATTTCATTCTGGCTAAGTTTCTCCAAGGGCAAGGTGAAGGTGGCAGAGGAGGAGGAGAGTGTAGTTTGACTACTGCTGCTAAGTAGATGGCCATACAGGCCTGGCAAAGGTGGGGATTAATAGGGAGGGCATATTGAAGTGCTCAGTAAATACTGAGTGACTGAGCTAAGTGATATCTCTAGAAAACCCCAGACTGGCCCTGAGGACTGATACCAGACTTGGCAGAAACCTGAAGTTAAGCCTGTAGTATGTAGGCCAAGGAAGCTACACCAGTAGATGGAGCAGCATTATGAAGCTGAGGCTGCTTTTCTGCTTTGCGGTTTTGATGGGCTCTAATTGAGAAAGTATCTGGGAATTTGCACCAAGGTTTTAGCCTGTCGCCAGCACCATTGTTAGCATAACAGACTGTGTGCCAAAATACTACCCCACATGTCTTTTTAGTACCCGTTGGCTCATATATGTTTGGAAAATAGGAAATAGATACCAGTACAGCATGAAGTTTTGGACTCCTATGCAATCTTTCCTAGTTTAGGAGAGCTGGGATAATGGGGTAGAAACATATCCTTTAGCTGGAGGGGACAAAACCATGAACTCTGTTGCAAAGGCAGCAGGAGCCTTTTCAGCAACATTTAAAGAAAATTAGAAATGAGCACCTACACCAACAGTTCCCTCTTCAAGAAGTGCACCCCTAGCCTCACATTGGTTTCACTAGGGGCAGGCTGCCTCCTCCGCTCTTCTTCCCTCTGTGTTGTCTCAGCTGGCTAGCTTCCAACTCTGTTGTCTTGGTGCAGTGTTAACATCCCCTGAGACAGCCTCACACCCCTCCAAGATGTTTGCCTAGGCATCCAAATGATCTCCCCAGGTACCGATTGCTGCTTTTGTTACTTCTCTGCAAACTTGGATAGGTTGTGAATGGTCTGCCCCTCACTCGTTTTTTCCCATAAGGCTTATTATTTTTAATGTCAGTATTTTTTCAGGAATGAATATATCACATGTGAGCAGAAATGCCTGTATTTCTTCCTTGGATTTTTTTCCTAAGCATATTTTAATTTGTTTTTATTATTATTTAACTGTCAACTCCAGCTTCTAATATGCTGCGCTTGTTTTTCAGAACTTGGTTTCTTGAAGTTGTTTTGTTTGTCTTAGACTCTTCAAAGTCTTTCCTCTAGTCATTGTTTTAGCCCTCTTCCGCTTCTCTCCTTTCTTCCTGTGCTGATCTGCCCCCCCCCCTTTAGCTTCTTTGTGCATTTGATATTATGGTTGTGAGGTTAGGAAAATTTTTATTTTGGTATTTTGGGGTGTTTAAGAGTCTTCCATTAGAAGCACAGATTAAGTTTAAGAGCTCTTTTATTTTTTTTTTTTTTTGGTGTGTGTGTGAGGAAGATCAGCCCTGAGCTAACATTCATGCTAATCCTCCTCTTTTTGCTGAGGAAGACCGGCTCTGAGCTAACATCTATTGCCAATCCTCCTCCTTCCCCCCCCCCCCCACCCAAAGCCCCAGTAGATAGTTGTATGCCATAGTTGCATATCCTTCTAGTTGCTGTATGTGGGATGCGGCCTCAGCATGGCCGGAGACGCGGTGCGTCACTGCGCGCCCTGGATCCGAACCCGCGCCGCCAGTAGCGGAACGTGCGCACTTAACCGCTAAGCCATGGGGCCGGCCCCAGCTCTTGTATTTTAATACTAAATTTTCATTATATATTTTGATTATAATACTAATTTTAAATTTAATTTTTAATTTAAAATTAGCAGCATTAAAATACATTATAGCAAATACATCAAAGTAAAATGTGTTGACTAACAATATGTAAGCATGCCTGTTATATATTTAACATAATTTATAAGCATATTTATATTTATGTAATATGTATAAATTCGTGAATAGGACTATATGTAATGCTAATTTTGTTTTCCTCCAGGAGGATCAGGATGGGAGTCAAGGTCTGGGCAAGAGAAAGAGGGTCAAACTAAGCAGTAACACCAAAGGTATTTATATTTTGTTTTTTCCTTATATAAAAAGCTCCTAAAAATGCTTAATCACTAAGAACGCTTGATTGGGTAGCCATATTGACATTAAGGCAGGGAGAATTATGTTATTAGATTTGTCTAATGATGGAGAAAGTGTTGTTAGGGGGTGATTGTGGGGGACTTCAAAGGCAAGTAAAACCCTTTACTGTTGAGGTTTTGTTTATTGTTTTCTTCATAAAATGTGCATTATCATATTTGAGCCATAAAAAATGTCTTTTCTTTGATAGTTTGATTTGGATCCGTTGTTTTTGGTGTAAAGTTTTAATTTGGTTTACATCTCTTTATAATCTGGGGTATACAGTTTCTAGAGTGAAAAGGACAAGCCAGAAAGGCCGGCCTGGTGGCGTAGTGGTTGAGTTTGTGCACTCTGCTTTGGTGGCCCAGGGTTCGCAGGTTTGGAACCCCGGGCGTGGACCTAGGCACTGCTCATCAAGCCATGCTGTGGCAGGCATCCCACATGTAAAGTAGAGGAAGATGGGCACGGATGTTAGCCCAGGGCCACTCTTCCTCAGCAAAAATAGAGGAGGATCAGCAACAGATATTAGCTCAGGGCGAATCTTCCTCACCAAAAAAAAAAAAAAAGGGCAAGCCAGGGAAAGAGAGTGTGAGGGAGAGAGATACAGAGAGAGGGAATGAGAATGAATGGCACTTAACACGTATTAAGGACTCAATAAGCATTCAATACATGTTTATTCAAAAGAAGTAGATGTGCCTCTAATGAGAGAATACATTAGTCATAATAACAAGTAATTTATTGAACTTTTTGTATATGCTGGACATTGCGCTAAGCACTTCATGTGCGTTGTTTCGTTTAATTTTTGAAGTAATTGTATGAAACAGGTTTTATCATTATTACTATTTTATGAATGAGGAAATGGAGGCATGTTAGAGCTCACAGCTAATGAGAGGTAGATCCTTAACTCAAATCTCAGAGCCTAAGCTCTTCACCACTGTGTTTTCTTTACCTCACTAAAAGCTTTGCTAGAGTACTTGTTATTAGTTGGCAGCCTGTGCACTGGATTTTTGCCATGGATTTCCAAATCTTAAGATGATCTATTTTCTGGGTTAGTATGGTCTGTTAGAGTCTCCAGAGGTTAAAATATTATTTTGATGAAAAGAAGATTCCTACTTCTGATGCTAAGTGTATCTTGTGGAATATTTAGGACTGCTTGGAAAGGGGGAGCAAGCAGGCAGTTTCAGTTGAGGCTCATTTTGTAAGTCTGTTCTTAGTTAGTCTGCTGCATTTAACTTGTGCGCTGCTCGCAAAGGGTGTGAAATTTGATTTGCAGTCCAGGATGCACACATGCACACATGCTCCCCTCCTTCCTGGCTCAGCAGAGAACCTGTGATGCCTGAAGGACATTAGAAACCCATATGGCTGCTGGCCCTTTGACTTACTGGAGTTGTCTGTGTGTTCACCTGAGTCTTTAAGATACAGCTGAGCTGAAGCAGACTGTTAGGCACATACTTGAGTTTAAGCTTTAGGGATGCCCAGAAAGTGCCTGTTATGGTGTAAGAGGTCATTGTTTTCCTTCAGCCCGGTCAAACTCTGGCTGAAGATGCTTTTTATGCAAACTTGAAGTTTATTTTCTTTTACACCTGAATTTTTTTCACATTTGAGATTGTATTGATTGTCTTCTCTTCTTTCCTTTTCTGGTAAATAGAACAGAGATTTGCGACTTAATCAGTTATCATTTTTGGTTTAAGTATGTACATGGAAGAAATGGCTTTCTGAATTAGTGGAACCCCTGTTTTCGAAAAATGATTGTTGCTTTTGAAGATGTCTGAAGTCCAGGGAGTGGTTTAGTTTTTGTAAGAATTTGGTTCAGCAGTTTGAAGGTGAGCTGAAAATAAAATATGTAATGATAGGCAAGAGGTGAGGCACTATGCTAAACACATCACTGCCTATTCTCAAAACCTAAATTTTAAAGGTGAAGAAACTGAGGCCTAGAGGGCTTTTGCTAACATGGCCAAGATTATTGAGCTTGTGAGTTGCAGAGCCTGGACTGTGCTGTCTAATTAAAACCTTTACCTTACTCATGCATTTACACCACATACTGATTCTTCAGAAATCTCTTTTACAATTGGGCTTAAGATGGTTTAGGCATTGTGAAAGTCATGGCAATTCAATCAAAGTTTTAAAGGTAAGTAGTCATATATAACGACTGGAAGCATTTCTAACCACATTTCCATAACTTACACATAAAGCACATAACATGTGCTTTAAATATCTTGGGAAACTGATGTCACCTATTTTAAGAACAACAGCAATGAAGACCTTGTGGGTTCTTTTTTTTGGTCTGAAGATGAAAAAATTGAATTGTAGGTTAACTGTAGCTATTTCCATTTTAGTAGATGCCACAGCTTTTCTGGTATATCCACATTTTTTATTTATTTAAAACAAAGTTAATGTATCTTTCTTTTTAAACGCTTAACATAAAATAATTATGATAGCTTCAGGTTTTTCATGTGGCTAATGCAAACTTGCAGAGTCATAACTATGAATTCTAGGATTAATGCTGCTAGTTTTGTTCAGCTTTGTAAATACTTGCAGAAGCATTTATCTGTGAGGGTTTTTATTTTATCTAGGTCGTAATAGTTTATAACATTGTGAAATTTCAGTTGTACATTATTTGTCAGTCACCATATATATGTGCCCCTTTACCCCTTATGCCCACCCCCAACCCCTTCCCCTCTGGTAACCACTGATCTGTTCTTTTTGTCCATGTATTTGTTTATCTTCCACATATGAGTGAAATCATGAGGTGTTTGTCTTTCTCTGTCTGGCTTATTTTGCTTAACATAAGCATCGAGTTCCATCCATGTTGTTGCAAATGGGATGATTTTGTCTTTTTTTTCATGGCTGAGTAGTATTCCATTGTATGTGTATACCACATCTTCTTTATCCATTCATCAGTTGGCGGGCACTTGGGTTGCTTCCATGCCTTGGCTATTGTGAATAATGCTTCAGTGAACATAGGGGTGCATAAGTCTCTTTGAATTGTTGATTTCAAGTTGTTTGGATAAATACCCAGTAGTGGAATAGCTGGGTCATGTGGTATTTTGATTTTTAATTTTTTGGGAAATCTCCGTGCTGTTTTCTCTAGTGGCTGCACAAGTTTGCATTCCCACCAGCGGTGTATGAGGATTCCGTTTTCTCCATATCCTCTCCAACATTTGTAGTTTTTTGTCTTGGTAATTATAGCCATTCTAACAGGTGTGAGGTGATGTCTCATTGTAGCTTTGATTTGTGTTTCCCTAATGATTAGTGATGTTGAACATCTTTTCATGTGCCTGTTGGCCATCTGTATATCTTCTTTGGAAAAATGTTCATATCCTCTGCCCATTTTTTGATGAAGTTGTTTTTTTTTTTGTTGTTGAGTTGTATGAGTTCTTTATACATTTTGGAGATGAACCCCTTGCCGGATAAAAGATTTGAAAATATTTTCTCCCAGTTGGTGGGTTGTCTTTTCATTTTGTTCCTGGTTTCCTTTCCTTGCAGAAGCTCTTTAGTCTGATGAAGTCCTATTTGTTTATTTTTTCTTTTGTTTCCTTTGCCCGAGTAGACATGGTATTTGAAAAGATCCTTTTAAGACTGATGTCAAAGAGTGTACTGCCTATATTTTCTTCTAGGAGTTTTATAGTTTCACGTCTTACCTTCAAGTCTTTAATCCATTTTGCCTGTGAGGGTTTTATTTTATTTTTTTGGTAGACTGAAATTTTCAGTCATGTTAGTACCAAGTGACTTGTGAGAATCAAATTGGTTTCAGCAGTGTGCTGTGGATTATATTCTAGTTTTTAGTTGTAATCCTTGTGTTCTTGTCACCTGATGCACTTGGGCCCTAATTTAATACTTTGAATCTGTCAGTGTGTGCCTTTGAGTATATTTTACCTCATTTCTTGCGAGACTGGTTTATTTCTGTTTTTAAATCCTTACCATACCCTGGGAATGATCTATTTTAGGAGGAAGAGATTTCTGTTTTACAAATAGAAAATTCTGAGATTTGGAAAATAAAGGCTTATTATTTAGTTTTCAGTAAGGGGATGTCTAGTGTAATTGTATTTATATTTTTACCTATATTTATATTTTAAATATAAAATTAATAATTTTATATTTATATTGCTTATACTGAAGACACCACTGAAAGGGAGTTAGGTAGGGGATTGGAAAAATTGGGTTAAACTTATGTCTAATAAGAACTGATTCAAGCCTTGTTAAACTCAGAATGTTTTATAGAAGAATCAAGAGAGCGATGACATACTGAGCTTATTGTTAACTCTTTTAGATCCGTTACCTGAGGAGATGTGGTATGAACACATTTCTCAATAATAGAAGAACTGTGAAACTGGGGTAGGGTTAATTGAAAAAACTTTGTGAGGTTACCCTGCAAGATGAGTTCAACTGTAATGTAGTTGGGGCTGTCCTGAGTATTTTGGTGCGTGTGATACT
This sequence comes from Diceros bicornis minor, assembly GCF_020826845.1. Lineage (NCBI taxonomy): Eukaryota > Metazoa > Chordata > Mammalia > Perissodactyla > Rhinocerotidae > Diceros > Diceros bicornis. The sequence continues at coordinate 51,493,871 of NC_080749.1, forward strand.
GTTTTTTCAAATCTCTCATCTAACTTGAGTCCCTGCTTATGCTTTGTCACTGAACCAGTCCATTCATAGTTGACACTTTTTATATCCTCTAGATGTCCTTATATAGAGCTGATGATCCAGAGCAGTAGCCCAAGGTCATTTGCTGCAAGAAAGATTACTAGTCAGAATTTTCTAGTTCATTTTTTAGGGAGAAAAATTAGAGAAAGTGAGAGAAAGATGTAGGCCAAGTATTAAAAATATTCAGTTCATCATATTCATGTTGAGACCTTTCTGTTGACTAAGTGTGGCAAGGATGCAGAGATTAGCAAGAGACAGCCTAGCCCTCAAGGAGTAGCACTTGGCCTTAGAAATAGGCTTTCCAGTAGACAATTTTATCCCCCTTTGAATACATTTATTCAAAAGGGGCATCCATTTCCTGTTTCCTTTATACATGTAGAGGGCATCTTGAGTCTGTGCAAGTAAGTATATCTAACACTTTTTATACTTTTCCTGGTGTATTCTTATTAGAAAAAAGTAAATTCTCCTGTATATTGGAGTAAGCAATGCATTGGTGATTATTTTCTCTAGTGAAGTTATATTTCATTTATGAAGGATAATTTTAAATAGGTAAATTATTGAATCCTATGAAGATTTCTCCCCTTTTTTCTAAAAATTAAAAATTGAAACATTTAGATAACTTTGGACTTTATGTCCTTAATAGTATATTTTTAGTAGAAATTTTAGATAAATGGCTTATGTTTAAGGACAAGTAATTACTTATTTTTCTAGTAACTGTTTTATATTAAAATATAAGGATTAAATATTTTGTTATTTATATACTGTGTAGATTATAGAAACATAGCTTGATGTTGTCAGTATTATCAATGAATTATTGAAAGAGTATCCTTAATTTTTAGGCACATTCAGGTGTTTGAGGTTTATGGGTTATTAATTATGGTAAGGTTTAAATGAGATGAGAAACTTATATCATTTGGTGATACATTTTCTTTTTGTTATGCAGATCAATCTATAATGGATGTTTTGAAACATAAAAGTTTCCTAGAAGAACTATTGTTTTGGACTATAAAGTATGAATTCCCCCAGAAGATGGTAACTTTCTTACTCAACATGCTTCCGGATCAAGAGTATAAGGTATCTACATTTTTTTCTTTCCTTTCTGAACTTGACTCCCCTTTCTTTGCCTTTTCATTACTAAATCTTTTCATTATATTTTTCAGCTGTCGCTTATTGTATTGTAGCTCTGAGGACTGATATAACACAATGAAAGAGCATTAGATTCCTCTGTTGCCAACACAGGGTCTGCACAAAAAGCACAGTATTGAAGAGGCAAAAGAAACTGAGGCAGAGCATCATTACAGAGCAGAATTCCTTAAGGGTTGCCTTTCTGAATGGAACTTGGTCCAAAGGATTGCTGTGGGACAAACAAAAACACAATTGCACAAATAAATATGTAGTTACAAGTTGCGGTACATTCTCTAAAGGAGAGGTACAAGGTGCTATGAGAACGTTTAATGGAGGCAACTGAATTTAGATCTGGGGTTAGGCATCGGAAAAGTGTAGGATTAGTAGCTGCTGGCTGTAACTGTTAGAGACACAACAGTTATTGACTCAAGTACACATGGAGATAGGTGAAGTCTCTAGTCCCACCTCTTACCACCATATGGTTATGGCAAAGTGACACAGCCTAGTGTATGAAAAGAAAATAAATCATGCTTTAGCTCTTCTTATGGTTTAAGTAATAAAGCCTCTTTAGGAGTGATGCTTTAATAATGCCATTGTTTTATGTCTTTACACCTGCTTAAGAAAACAACAGAGGAAATGTACGTGTTACACAGAAAGAGTATTTAGTCAGATTAATGATCAGCTTTCAGATCAAATAGGAGAAAGTATTTCTTTCTGAGTAATTACATTGACACACTTGTTGGTTAGTTATATTAAATCCTCTGTGATAGTTTTAGCTGAGACTTTAGATTTTGTTGTTCAAGTATGTAGCACAGAACAAAGACACACTTTGACATGAGTAAATTGATATATTTGTGAGCAAAGTGAAAATTTATATTTTTAAACCATGGTATTTGTAATTGCTTTAAAACATTAATAATTTAAAATGCCTATTAAAATTGTTTTTAACCATCAAAGTACTTGCTAATGTTCCAAAAAAGGGAAAATATGGCTTAAGACTACCATCATCATTGAAATTATTTTTTCAATTACCTTGGATGCCATCACAAACTAATAATAGAACTTTAAAATGCTAATACAATATATTGGAAAATGTGTTATAAAACTCAAACTAATATGTTTTTTTCTTCCTATTTAAAAAATTTCACAGGTTGCTTTTACAAAAACTTTTGTTCAACATTATGCTTTCATTATGAAAACACTGAAGAAAAGTCATGAATCAGACACAATGTCTAACAGAATTGTGCATATTAGTGTTCAGTTGTTCAGCAATGAGGAGCTAGCCAGACAGGTAACAGAAGAATGTCAGCTACTGGATATTATGGTCACTGTGTTATTATACATGATGGAAAGTTGCCTTATTAAAAGTGAGCTACAAGGTAAACTCAGAATTATTTTCACTTGTTTTATTGTTAGCATACTTTTATAACTAGTCTTAAAAACTCCTTATATGCTTAAAAATAGCTTTAAAAATATTATAAAATAATGCATATTTGTTAAAGAAATTTTTGAAAATTTTCCTCAAATTAAAGAAAAACTTTAAAGTCACCTATAGTTTTGTTATTTACAAATAATTGTTATTAACATTTTGGGTTATTTCTTTTCTCTCTTTTTGTGTGATATGCGTATATTTATAGATAAAAATATATACTTTCAAAATATGCTACCATGGTGTACATTTGAAGATCATGTTTTTTAATGATTATAGGTATTAATATCATGTCTTTACCATAATTAACCATTTCCTTATTAGACGTGTTCCTATTTTTTAATCATGAATTTGTTCCTGTTAGCCTTAGACATTTTATATGCCTATACTTTTATAATTTAGAAGTTGGAATAAATCTTGTCTTTTATGTGTTCTCTTAGTGAGATCTTGAATTTTCTTCTTTTGTGCTCGCTATATGCTTGATACTCCTTAAACTGCCGTAATATTTCAAGGACCTCTCCCATTCTCATTTCTCTGTGGTCTTTCATCTTAGCTTTACCTCCCTGTAATAATTTATGTTATTTGAGTATTTGTTATGTACTGGGCACTGTGTTAATACTATTTAGATGTTGTCTCAATTAAGCTTCTGAACAGCTCTCTGAGATTGGTATTATCCCCACTTTAAAGATGAGTAAATTGAGACTTAGAGAAGTTAAGTCATTTGCTGTGGATTATACAGCTAGTAAATGACAGAGCCAAGAAGGACTTCATATCTCAGATATGAAGATGTCAGAATGTCAGAATCTTTGTTCTTAACCATGACACAGCCATGCCAACATTGATAAGACTGTGTCTTCACCTGTTGGCACCTGGAGCTATACTTTAAAAAGAACAACAACCAGTATCTCAAATTAAATCTTCAGAAGTTTGCATTCTCTGTGGGGGAGAGAGTTTTGTAGTTGAGACTTGCCTCCTCCACTGTTGCCTCCATTTGCCTATCAGCTCCTATTTTCTCTTTATGCTGATAGTCTGTCTATTCTCAGATGCGATACCATAGCCTGAAAATTGATATATGCTCAGTGCAGGGCATGATGGCTTATATGTAATAATAGCTAGCTAATAGTTATGATAGCTACCATCTTTGGAGCGCTCACTATATGCCATGCTATTTTCTCAGTAGTTTATATGTATTATCTCATTTACCATCAGTAATTCTGTGGAGTAGATATTGTTTTTTCCGTTTTATAGATAGGGCAATTGTGGTTTGGAGTTGAAGTCAATGATCTATGGTTTTATAGCTGTAAGTGGTAACGCTGGGTGTCTGACTTCAAAACCTGTAATCTTGTCCACTGTGTGACTCTGCCTTCCAATTATAGGTGTAGTGGGAGCATAATACATTATTTACATTAAGCTATATACCTCTTTACCTTTTTAAACGAAAATTTAAAAGCTGCTTTGTATCTTCGTGTTTTTCTATCTTTGTATAAAATGACCTTTTCTTTCTTAGAGATTTAGCTACAGACATTGCTTTTTTTCTTTTTTGAAATAGTATCTATCATCATTCAACTGTATCAATGATAGTCTTATATATAGAATTATTATATTTCAAGAAGGACTTTTCACAAAAATAGTATTTTTAACTTATAAACTAGAAAACTTTTTAAATTTAGAACTATCTACTTTTTTGAAAAGAATCTGGAGTCTGTTTTCTTGACTCAGTGGTTTAGATATGCTTATTATATGTGGTTTACATTTGGTCTTCAAGGAAGAATATTTGGGAAGAAGATGTATAGTCATGTGCCGCATAACGATGTTTTGGTCAACAGCGGACTGCATATACCACAGTGGTCCCATAAGGTTATTACCATATAGCCTAGGTATGTCATAGGCTATATCATCTAGGTTTGTGTAAGTACACTCTGTGATGTTCGCATAATGACAAAATCGCCTAATGACGCATTTCTCAGAACGTATCCCTGTTGTTAAGTGACGCATGACTGTATATGAATCTGCCTCCCATTTTTTCTATAGCCAGCTTTCCTGAGAGAGTTCTATATTTGTTTCCTTACCTTCCAATCAGTCATTAACCCACTTCAATCTAGTGTCCGCTTCCATCATTCTATTGCTTTCTCCAAAATTGTCCATGACTCCAGTGGCCACATGTCCTACTTTTCCCAGAACAGCTCCAAGTTATGCCTTTTGTTCTGACATGGTTATTAATACGATCCCTTTTACTCTCAAAAGTGTCCCGATTTTTATAGTAAATTATGTATATGGTCACCCTTTCTATGACCTACATGATGAGGAAGCCAGTGGCCACACTTTTGGACCTTTTGTTGTTTGATTTTCAGTAGCATTTTATATTGTTGATTCTCTGCTCTTTCTGTGGCCCAAAACTCTTTTCTACCTGTCTTTTTTTTTTTGTGAGGAAGATCAGCCCTGAGCTAACATCCATGCTAAACCTTCTCTCTCTCTCTTTTTTTTTTTTGCTGGGGAAGACTGGCTCTGAGCTAACATCTATTGCCAATCCTCCTCCTTTTTTTTTTCCCCCCAAAGCCCCAGTAGATAGTTGTATGTCATAGTTGCACATCCTTCTAGTTGCTGTATATGGGATATGGCCTCAGCATGGCTGGAGAAGCGGTGTGTTGGTGCGCGCCTGGGATCTGAACCCTGACCGCCAGTAGCGGAGCGTGCACACTTAACCGCTAAGCCACGGGGCCGGCCCTCTACCTGTCTTATCAGTCTTGGTGTTTCTTGGCATTTGGTCCTGGTGTCTCTGCTCTTCTCACTTTTCCCGTATTTTCTGAAATCATATTGCATGGTCTTAGTTGCTTTCTACATATTCTTCCCTTCTAATGCAGTTAGTCTGTCCTGGAAATTCTTAACACAAATTGAATTTTCCAGAAGCTATATAGCTATAAGTAGCATTGTTAAGATCTTCAAATAAAAATGTATTTTTTCTAGCGATGAATTACATTATTTCTAAGCCAAGGTCTAAAACTATCCTTAGCTGTTATGGTGTTTTTTTCTCTTTCAAAAGTAGCATAACATTTCATGATACATATTTACTAATTTTCTAAAAGCAGTGTGTGGTTTCTCTGTTTTCACATGAAGAGTATTGGAATGAGCTTTAAATATGTTGAACTACCCGTAACAAGCCACAGATATTACAACAGCATCTCTGTACTTTCTTTTTGTATTTTAACAACCTCTATCCAGCTTTTATATAAATTGTTCATTAGAGATATTTGAAAATTTTGTCTACACTGTTAGTAAATACAGGAGCTGATACATTGAGAATTCACATGGCTACAGCAATAGCTGAAGATTAAAAGGAAAAAGCCTCTAGTAGTAGGTGATCCTTATCTTACGCTTTTACTTTGTTGTATTCATTTCTACAGCATACTACTTTGTGATTCCAAACTAACTCATAACTTTCCATATCCCTGAAATTTTATAATTTATTTTATGAAACATTCTGTGTAAAATGGAACTTAAAACAATGTGTTGCATAACCATAGGAATGTCTGTAGTTGCTAATAATCCCAGATTGATCTTCTGTCCTGCATATCAAACTGTTTGTTAAACTATATTCTTTGAATGTCTACAAGCACCACAAATATACAATGTCCACATCAAAAACTCATTATCTCTCTATTAAGCTGCCTTCTTTTCTATTATTGTATGTGTTCATGTGTGTGTATGTGTGTGTATATGTGTATGTGAGCATAGTAGTGTGTGTTTTGGTATCACTGTCTAACCATCTGCACAGCTGCCCAACCTAAAAACCTAGGAGTCATTTTTGACGACTTCTTACTCCTTGTAGGTATAGTGGACATCACCAAGTCTGTCGTTTAAACCTTCTAAACATCTTAAAATAGCCTCTTCTCTTCATCTCTGCATCTTCATGCCACCATCATAGTTCAAGCCGTTGCTATCTCTGGGCCTCTTACCACTAGTCATCACCACTCTTTTTCAGTCACTGTCTACGCTACATGTCTGATCCTGTCCCCTCTCTTAAATCCCCCTACCCCCAGTGGCTTGCCATTCTCTTCACATGAACACCAAACTCCTGAAGCTGATTTACAAGGCCCTCTAGCCTCATTTGTGTCACTTATCCTCTGCATTCTTTTCCCAGTGATTCCATTCTTTTTTATACTGTTTCCTCTACCTAGAACACCATTTCCTTCCCACCCCTAGTTTATTTGGCTAATCCTGGTTCCTGCTTCATTCTGTAGATCTCAGTTTAAACGTCATTGCCTCAGGAGAGTCTTTTCCTAAATTGTAGACTAGCTTTTTCGGTTCTTATTGGTTCTCTTGTATTTTTCCTGTTCTAACCTATTATTTCCTATTATAGCCCTTATCACACTCTGCCTTTTTTTTTTTCTTCTGAGGAAGATTCGCCCTGAGGTAAATCTGTGCCAGTCTTCCTCTATTTTCTATGTGGGTTGTTGCCACAGCGTCGCTGATGAGTGGTGTAGGTCTGCGCCCAGCATCTGAACCTGTGAACCCAGGTTGCTAAAGCGGAGCACACTGAATTTAACCACTGTGCAACAGGGCCGGCCCCTTATACTCTGTCTTAGATATTAATCTCAGTAGAGAGAGAGACTATATAAATCTTGATTTATTTATCAGTTTATTCTCAGAGCTTACTAGAATACCTGGCCCTTAGTAGGTGCTCAATAAATATTTGTTGATGGGTGAACATCATTTGACACTGAATCATTGCTCTTTATATCTGTAGTGAGGAAAAGTATCAGTTGGGTAAAAATAGAGGTCCTAATCATTTTATTTCATTAAAGAGTCCAACATGTTTTTCACAAGAACAGTAGTATTTAAAGCAGTGTCAGGAAAATAGTGATTTTGATTAATTATATTCTGCTTATTCATCCTCTGGTTTCAGTTAAATAGAACAGTGATTCTCAATGTTTAAAAAACTTCTAAAATTCCAGCATTCCTAAGCACTGTCCCATCAGTATCAATGGCTCACCAGCTCACAGGGACAGTAGTTGTTCAGAGGGGGCTTTTCTGAATCTCTGGTGTCCGTAATTTGTAAAAGGCCCCTATTGCCACTCCCTCATTCAGTTATACCACTCTTATCTTATTGAGAAGCACTGAAAGAGAGCATACTCAGCTTTGTGTGTCCTGTTCTTATATATTGTAAAATTTAAAACTTGGGTAAAGTATTTCATGGACTGAAACCTAAATTTAATGTATGGAAATTCAGAAGTGCAGTAAAATCCCTCTTCACTGATGAGTTTGACAAGTAGGTAGGTAGATAGTTGAAAAAGTTGGTTAAAGTGAGGAATTGTTAAAAAAATTATATGTAAGTATCTTAAGCAGTGCATTTTAACTTAAAACACAGAAATGCATGTTCATTCTCCAGTCTTTTAATGTTGGGCAAAGCATTTTTAAGGTATGGTTTTCTTGACTGGAGTTCTCTCTCATCTTTTTTCATATACCACATCTATAAAGCATCATCTGTGATTTCCAGTTTTATTTTCTTTAGAGTTAGAACACAAAGATCTTTGTGAAGCAGTCTGAGTTTAAAATCTTTCTAGGCTTTTGTGATTTTTCTCTTCTAAGACTTTTTAGCTTTTTTTAGGCCCTTTTATTGTCTCTCAAAAGCTTATGATCCAGTTTTTGTAATACTTCTCTTTGTGTATTCATATTTTATCAGTTTTTATCACTTTTAATTTAAATTTTATAATTATAATAAAAGGAACAATTTGCATAAACAGAAATAAAAACTGACTCTGGATAAACATATACTTTGTCTTGTGTACTAGGGAATAGCCTGCTAGCTTTGAGCATTCTGTGTATTATGGTATTATTGTGTTTTACAGCAGAAATGGGAGGGCTCGTTTGTCTAGTGAATCGTTGGAATAGGTTCAGAGAGCTAATACATATATGCTATAACTTCTAATAATGAAGATTTTGTACAAGCCTAATCCCTTCTGCTCCAACAATGTATTTAAACTTTGGGGATTTTTTTTAAGGCTTAAGAAGTTTATGTGTGTTTTTGTTCTTTCGTTCTGAAATACTGTGTTTGCTAAAAAGTTGTATTTACATATTTGAATAGAAAAAAAGCAATTAAGTATATATTGCTTAAATACAGATTTGATTGATAAGATAGAATGAGATTAATCTAGGGATAAAAATATTTTATTGATTGGAACTGAAAATATTGCGTTATGTCATTAGAATCAAAAAAATAATAAGGTTTAATAAACATAGCTAGCTCAATATTGTGTAATATTGTTAGACATGTGGTAATAATTATTATAATTATGTGCTAAGTGTTATGTTAACATTTCATTTAATTCCCTTAAGATATGTCTTTTTCCATTTTACAGATGGGGAAATTGGTTCAGAGTCTAAGAAGCACGCCTAAAGCTATATAGGTATTAGGTGGCAGGCTAGGGTTTGAATTTAGGTGTTTCTGATTCTAAAGTGTATAATCTGTATTGTTGGTAAGGTTTTTTTTTTAAACTTACTTATTTTGGGGCTGTGTGTTTGTTTTAGATGAAGAAAATAGTTTACATGTGGTAGTGAACTGTGGAGAAGCATTACTGAAGAATAACACTTATTGGCCTCTCGTCAGTGATTTTATTAATATCCTTTCTCATCAAAGTGTGGCTAAGAGATTTTTGGAGGACCATGGTTTGTTAGTTACATGGATGAACTTTGTATCTTTCTTTCAAGGTATGAATTTTACTTTTTTTGTTAATTTTTTAGTTTACAAAATGCCTAATGTTAAGCTATCAAATACTAATTAAAAGATATTAGCACATCATTCAGGTTACATGTGAAATGTCTCATTTTAATTGATATTTGTAAGTACTTTAATAAAGTGTTCATGAAAACATATCAGAGTTATGAAAAATATCAAACTATTAAAAAGGAAACAGGAGTGTAATTTTTTTACCATTTTAAATCATTAATATAGAAATTTCTAATCTATTCTTTAAGAAAGATTCATAACACTTTCATAAAAATTTCAACTAGCATCAATTAAAATAGTTTTGACTTTCTTATTTAATATATTCAATTATGTTATATAAGAAAGAGACAATTTACAAAGTGTTTCTAGTTTGTAAAGAATTCTGAAAGGACTAGATTATTTTATTTTTAATAATTTACTTATTTATATATATATTGTGTTATTTTTGCTACTTGTGTGCGTTACAATGTGTTTGGAAGTATTTTACTTGATTTTTCATATGAATACTTGCTTCTATTTGACAAGGTTTATATCTATTTTAATTTTTGTAAGGTATGAACTTAAACAAGCGAGAACTAAATGAGCATGTGGAATTTGAGTCTCAGACCTACTATGCTGCCTTTGCTGCTGAACTTGAGGCCTGTGCACAGCCAATGTGGGGGCTCTTATCACATTGTAAAGTTAGGGTATGTTGAAAATATTTTTGTTAATTTCTGTACTTACGTTTCATTATTTAAGAAAAAGATTTGTGAGAACACTCATTTGTTTACTTGTATATAATAATGTGCAATATTTGATTCTGAATTCAGCTCTGTGAAAACTGACCTGAGACAGTAATTATTATTCTTAGGCAGGTTGGAATTCATTTATATTATCAAGTCTTTCCAGCCTTCCCTTATTGTGAATAATGTTTGGAACTTTATATGTCTCCACCTTCACCTTTATTGTTTCATTTTACCCATTATCAATTAGTTGCCTAATGCTTCTTGCCTTTCAAGGAATGATAGTTCTGAATAAAATTTATACTTTTAAGATTCCAGCCGTAAAATCAGTATACATTTCATAAAACTTCCAGTTGTTTTTAAAAAGAATCTAAGAGTAGCATAGCAGCAACATAAATTCTTATAATTGGATAAGAAAATGCTCACTTGTAATTGCATGTATTTATGTCTTTCTATACAAATATATGTTTTACGTTTGCATTTTCAAGTATTGGTTTGTTGGGTCTCCGGAATCCCTGGACAGTCCAAGAAAATGGAATGCCCTGACCCCACTAAACTAAGGACTTGACTAAGATTTTGCTATGTGGATCCCAAGCAGGCTAGCCTGCTAGCTTGTATCAATAAGCATGATGGATAAGATTTTATAGTGGAAATATTTTGAAGCCCTGGATTCTAGTCTTGGCTCTGCCCCTTTCTACTTAGGTAACTTGATCAACTCATTTAAAACTATTTGAACTTCTCAGTCTTTTTCCTTGTCTTTTAAAAAACGAAAGGAAACAAAATGAAAATGGGACAGCAAAGCCTACCCTTCCTCACAGGGTTATTATGAAGCTCTCTTCCATATACTCTTTAAATGTGTGTGTTCCTTTAAGCAGATTTATATTTTCTCTCATGACTTCAGCTTTCTCTAAATGCAGATGACTCACAACTTTGTTACAGTCTAGCCAGGTTCAGATTTCAACAGCTTTGGTTATGCATGTAGAGCTCCTTATAGGTACATGAATTTTCTCAAGTCCCTAACTAACTTCTTAATATCATCTGTCCATACTGTGTCCTTTATGTCATTTAATGGTATCTTAAATGATGCAATTATTCAACATAGAAACCGTCTCCCCTTGCTGTACTAGCTGTGTTCAATCTGTAATCAGATACCATGAATTCCCTCCTCCATTCCAGAAATGTCTCCCTACCGCTTCTTTCCTCTATCTTAATTTATTTCTTTATGTTTTTAAAATTTGGATTGTTAAGGTAATTGCTTAACTGGTTTTCTTGCCTCCAGATTCTTCCTACTCTAATCTGTTCCAATACTTAAGTTACTTGTCTAAGCTCTGTGCATATCTCTCCTTTGCTCAGAAATCATTCTAGTTCTCGTCTGTCTACAGGGGAATGTCTGTATTTCCCAAGAGGCATTTAATATCCTCCACAATTTGCCATCAACTTGTCTGTCATAATTCACCTTCCTATACCCTCTGTACCTCCATGCCTTCATTGGATTGATTACCGTTTCTTACCATGCAGTGTCCTTTCTTGATTCCTGTGCTTTTGTTCAAGCTAGTCCCTTTTTTGACACATGCTTTCTTACTCTCTCTGCTTAGTCCAGTGCTTCTCTGACATGAGGATCACTGGGAAGCTTTAAAAATACATGTGCCTAAGCCCCACTGTCAGAGATTTTGATTTGTTTCATGTGCAGTAGGACCTCAGCAGTGATTCTAACCGGAGTGAAGAACCATTAGTGTTAGCTCTTCAAAAATTCTTCTCATAAGTGGGCCGGCCTGGTGGCGCAGCAGTTAAGTGTGTGCGCTCTGCTGCGGCGGCCCGGGGTTCGGATCCTGGGTGCACACCGACCTACTACTTGTCAAGCCATGCTGTCACGGTGTCCCATAATAAAGTGGAGGAGGATGGGCACGGATGTTAGCCCAGGGCCAGTCTTCCTCAGCAAAAAGAAGAGGATTGGCGACGGATGTTAGCTCAGGGCTAATCTTCCTAACCAAAACAAAAACAAAAGAAAAAAATTCTACTCATAAGACTCAGCTGATATGTAATCTGCTCGTTTAAGTTCTTTCAGTCAGGCTTATGATTCCAGACTTAGTATTTTCATCGTACCTTGTTTAATCTTCTCTGTAGCATTTATCAAAAAACTATCATATAAAATGAGGTTCGTTTATTCATTCACTTAAAAAATATTTGTTGAATGCTGTTCTGTGTCAGACTATCTAGATTGGGCTTTTGGTGTTGAACCAAATAGATGTGGTTCTTGCTCTCTTGAAGCAGTCTGATAGGGGAAATAGACATTAAGTAAATAAACACATAGATTTTATTTTGTAAGCTTTTGTGAGTGTTCTATAGGAAAATATCAGGTTGCTATGAGAGTAATGAGTGTGGAGACTGATTAGATTTGAGGATCAGGGAAGGCCTTTCTGAAGAAAGAATATGAAGGAGGCAGCTATGTGAAGAATGAAAGTGGGATTAGTCATGGTAGTAGGGGAGATAGAATGGAGTAGCCTACCTCCAGTAAAAAAGTGATTGGTCCTTTTAAGGAATTTGTGGCTTGAGCCACAGAATGGAACAAGATTGAGTTAGAGAGATAGGCAGGGGTCAGATTATTAATGCAATCCTTATCATGTTAACGAACCTTGGATTTAATTTTAAGGAGAAGGCAGTAAAGATTTTTAAGCAGGGTTTGATGTGATCAGATTTACATTTAAAAGATCATTCTGGTTGCTGGAAAGACTGGATTGAGAGAAGGCTTGGGGGCATCAAGACTAGAAGCAAAATTAAGATGCTGTGATAATAGTCTAAATAGGAAATGCAGGTTTGCAATTCAAGATGTATTCAAGATGCATTTTGGATATTGAAGATGTATCTTGGAGGTAATCAACAGGTTTGGTGATGGATTGTATGTTATTTATGAGTGAGAGAGAAAGACTTGGGTGACTATGTATGGAGGTGATATTTACAGAGGTGGAAAAGATAGAGAGAAAAACATGTTTAGAGAGATGAGAGTTAGTTTTAGATATAAGTTTGAGATTCCTGTGAAATAACCAAGTGGAAATAGTGAATAGGCACTTGGATATATGAGTCTTGTACTCAAAAGAGAAGTCTGGACTAAAGTTATCAATTTTAGACCTTTGGGAATATAGATGGTATTATCGCCAGGGGATGCGATGAGGTCAAATAGGGAGAGAAGAGAAATGGATCCTGAAGAAAGAACTAACATTTAGACATCAGAGCAAAGTAGAGGAAAAAATGAGAAGAATGCAGTATCATTATAAGCTGATATAAGACAGTGATTCAGGAGGGAGGATTGATGTGATGTTGATGTGAAAAGATCAGTATTTTAGGAAGATTACTCTGACAAGTGTGTTTAGGATGAATTTGGATTATGTGGCTAGGGTTATGTTTATCTCTGTGACAACGAGAAATCATTGTTTCCAGGCAGTAGTTTAATTTTCAGCTTTGAAGGCTAGGATTGCAAGGTGTTATGGTTCCCTTAACCTAAGAAGTGAAGAGAACAGAGAGAAAACAAGCTCATATTGTCTTGGTAGTATCTGAGAGAGTAGTTTCTCAGTTAAAGGAGCATCTAGTTCCTAGACAAGATGTTCTCTTGATGAGCAGCTGCACTATGCCAGACATTGTTCTTACACTATATTCTTATCTAATCCTCACAGCTTCTCTGATAAAGTAGATAGTACCAGCCCTTTCTTTCAGAGGTTAAACAACTTGCCCAAGTGCACACACCTGCAGGTGGAAGCTGAGTTTGGAACCAGTCCATCTGATTTCAGAGCCAGTGCTCATTACCAGTTTGCTATCATTGTCTCTTACGCAAGAATGTCTAGAGCTTTTTTTTAGCAGGGGTGTCGTCAGTTTTAGAAATGTAAGCTAGAAGAAAGACTGTTATTTAAAGTAAAAAAAAAAAACGATTTCTTTATATTTGTGTTCTCTAATTATAAAATATAAAGCTAAAGGATTGGCAGTAAAAAAGGGAACTTCGCCAGATAGCTTACTTTCTTTGTATGATTACCCTGAATGCTATTTGGTTGTGGAAAATGCTAAGGGCTAGTTAAACAAGTAATACTAGATTAATAACAGATTAATAGATAGACTGGATAGATTGGATAAAGGGATGGCACGTTTCTAAAATCTTGTTTATTTTTGCTTTCTGAACAGAACAAATAAGCTCTGAAATCTCCATCTAGTGGCAACTTTAGGTTACTGCAGACTTGACAGAAGTTGAGTCTGGCCGCGACTCTTTGGAGCACTTAACTGCTTGTCAAACATAGTGCTAGAATGTGACATAGAGCATTTTATGTACATTATTTCATTTGCTTCTTTGTAATGGTACTAGGAGGTAGGTACTATTATGCCCATTTTTACATATGGAGAAACTGAGACTCATGAAGTTTAAGTAATTTGCTCAAGGTCATAAAACTACTAAGTAGTAAGTCAGCATGCATACTGAATTTTTTGGGGTGGGTGTGTTAGTGGTGGGGAGAAGGGAGAGAGATAGTCTGAACATGATTCATATGTTGTATTTAGAAATGGAATTAACTGGTCACCTTTTTAAAGACTCTTGGTACCTACTTTTTGGTTTGTTCTCCGGAAAGGTTGTATCAGTTTACATTTGTACCAAGAGGGTATAGTGGTACCCCTTTACCCAAACTCTTGATAAAATGGGAGAACATTTGGTTTTAAATGTTTCTTTATCCGTGAATTATCTGCCACTTTAGTTTCGTTATGACACATTATTTATGGTGACTTGTAAGTGTCATTACATTTTTTTCAGTAAGAGATGGGGAACAGAATGTGAAAAATAATATTTTTATAAAGCTAAATCTCATATAGGATAGATTAAAACAGGATGAGACTGTTGGCAAGGAAACTAGATAAATGATATTTGGTTTGGATGATAGCAGAAATAGGCGAAATAGGAGTGAACCTACCTGATATCAAGGAAGAATTAGCAGGACCTGGAGACTGAGCTGGGTGAAGGAGAAGTCAACAATGAATGTGAGACTTGTAGCTTTCTTTAAAGGCCCAGAGTAATTTATATACATAGTTGATGAATTTAACCTATTTGACTGGATGATACCTACACATTTATTATACATTAACGCCACCAAATGTCTTTTTTGAAAACTTTTTTTATTGAAATAAAACTCACATAATGTAAAATTCACCATTTTAACCATTTTAAAGTATACAGTTCAGTAGTTTATAGTATATTCACAAAGTTGTGCAACCATTACCACTACTTCTACAACATTTTCATCACCCCCAGCAGAAACCTTATACCTTTCAATTCCAGCGTCCTCTCGTCCCCTGGAAACCACTGATCTCCCTTCTGTCTCTATGAATTTAGCTAATCTGGACATTTCATATAAATGGAATCATAAAATATGTGATCTTTTGTGTCTGACTTCTTTCACTTAGCATAATGTTTTCATGGTTCAACTATGTTGCAGCATGTATCAGTACTTCATTCCTTTTTATGGCCCAATAGTATTCCATTGCATAAATATACCACATTTTACTTGTCAATTCATGAGTTGATTCCGTTTTTTGGCTGCTATGGATAATGCTTCTGTGAACATTTGTATACAAGTTTTTGTGTGAACGTATGTTTTCAATTCTCTTGGGTACATGAGAGTAGAATTGCTTGGTCATATGGTGACTGTATGTTTATCTTCAAAGTGGCTATACCATTTTACATTTCTGCCAGCAATGTATGCGAGTTCCAATTTCTCCACATCTTTGCCAGCATTTTTTATTTTACGTTTTTAAAATTATAGCCATCCTAGTAGGTGTGAAGTAGTATCTCATTGTGGCTTTGATTTGCACTTTCCTAAGAACTGATAGTGTTCGTCATCTTTTCATGTGCTTATTAGTCATTTGTAGATCTTCTTTGAAGAAATATCTCTTCAAATCCTTTGCTCATTTTTTTGAGAGAGGCTATCATGATTTATTTTTCCATTTAACTTAATACTTGCCCATCCAGTTCTTCATAAAACATTATAATTTTGTTTCATAATACCCTTCTTTTAAGTGGCACACACTTATCCTTTCTTCTTCTAAATTTTGTTGTAAGCTAAGATAGTCACAGGCTGCTTCGAGTATTGATGTGTTCTGCCCTCCTTTTTTTTTTTTATTTTTTATTGTGGCAAAATATACATAACATAAAATTTACCACTTCAACCATTTTTAGGTATGAAATTCAGTGACATTAAGTACATTCTCAATGTTGTCTAACCATCACCACTATCTATTTCCAGAACTTTTTCATCATCCCAAAAGAAACTGTACCCGTTAAACAGTAACATTAGGGAACTTGTAATATTTTTGAGATCTTTTGAAATGGAACTGCATTTATATCATAAATCTATTTCAGCTTTAGTTCATTTTCAGGAATATATTATATAAATGGTAGCATAGTGTGTTCTTTAATTTTCATAATTGTTACCGGTTGTTACTGTTTGTGAAGGGATGATTTCTTGAAATGGCAAATGTGGTTATTTTGAAAATATATGTGTATTTTACCATTATATATAATGCACATAATATATTTAATTGTGTATTAAATATAATTTGAGGTTTAAAATATGCATATTTATATACTGTAAAATTTATAAAACTTATTCTTTTAGGAAACTCAAGAATATACCCGAAATGTTGTTAGATATTGCCTTGAAGCTCTTCAAGACTGGTTTGATGCTATTAACTTTGTAGATGAGGTATGTATATTTTTGATATATGTAAAACATTTAAGAAAAGAAATGTTAGATCTCATTTCACATTGAAAATAATATCTTTTCATGGGATAAGGGACAGAAGTCAGAATGAACATAATATCACTAGGCTTTAAAAAGAAGTGGGAGACCAGTTTTTTGATGTTTAGGAAATTCTACAGTGCATTAATCATATTTGTTTATTTCCTAGAGAAGGGCATAATTTCTTTTTTTTGTTATTAAATGTATATGTCTCAGTATTTCTCAGGAGTGAAAATTAGTTTCATTTGAAGAGGTAAAAGTGACAGAGCAAATGTGAATAGGACAGGGGAGATTAATGGAAAGGGTATCACAACTTTATTAGTTGGGCAGTGTTCTCCTATGAGCTTGAACAAAGGTGATTGTTATTAATAATGAACGGAGACGAGTTGGCACAGAATATCCTCTGTATGAATTAAACGAGAGCTTGCTTTTAATGAGTCAGCCAAGTTTCCTATCAGAAGTCCCTTTTAGTCCTCTTATGAAATGTGGTCAACATATGCCATATGCAGAAGGAAGAGCATATTTCAGACAGCTCCAACACCCATCTGGTTTCAGAACCCTGGGCAGATGGAACCTCTGCTGTCTTTTTTTGGGAGAGGGGGTGCTTTTCTGTCTTTCTTTTTTTAAAATTTTGATACAATTGCAAAGTTATTGAACAG
This sequence comes from Diceros bicornis minor, assembly GCF_020826845.1. Classification (NCBI taxonomy): domain Eukaryota; kingdom Metazoa; phylum Chordata; class Mammalia; order Perissodactyla; family Rhinocerotidae; genus Diceros; species Diceros bicornis. The sequence continues at coordinate 51,511,351 of NC_080749.1, forward strand.
TTGGAAGTAGAGTACAAAGAACTTTCTTCTCTTCATCTATTTGAGAGTTAAGTTTTTAACTTGATGCCCATTACCCCCAAATACTTTAGTGTGCATTCCTACAAACAAGGACGTTCTCTTATATAACCAGATACCACTATAAAAATGAGGAAATTACCATTGATATACTATCACTATCTGATTCCTAGAACTCATTCATGTTTTACAAATTGTCCAGTGATGTCCTTTATAGCAAAAGGATCCTGTTCAGAATCACAAGTTGCATTTAGTTATCATGTCTCTAGTCTCCTTCCAGAACAGTTTCTCATTCTTTCTTTGCCTTTCGGGACAGTGATATTTTAGAGTACAACTCAGTTATTTTGTAGAACATCCCTTAATGTGATTTTTTTTTTTTTTTTTTTGTGAGGAAGATCAGCCCTGAGCTAATATCTGTGCTAATCCTCCTCTTTTTGCTGAGGAAGACCGGCTCGGAGCTAACATCTATTGCCAATCCTCCTCCTTTTTTTTTTTTCCCCAAAGCCCCAGTAGATAGTTGTATGTCATAGTTGCACATCCTTCTAGTTGCTGTATGTGGGATGCAGCCTCAGCATGGCCGGAGAAGCGGTGCGTCGGTGCTCGCCCGGAATCCGAACCCAGGCCACCAGTAGTGGAGCACACGCACTTAATCGCTAAACCACGGGGCCGGCCCCCTCAATGTGATTTTGTCTCATAACTAGATTCAGATTATGCATCTTTTGCGGGAATATTACAGAAGTGTTGTTGCAGTCTTTTCATTGCCCCTCTGTGGTGGTTTATTGATTTTTGTTTGTCCTGTTACTGATGACGTTCCCTTTCATCATTTGATTAGGGTGGTACCATCCAGACTTCTTCACCGTAAAGCTACCCTTTTTCTCATTGTAATTAATAAAGTATTCTGTGAGGATGTATTTTGAAGCTATGTAACTATATCTGTTTTCTCATCTAATTTTCAATTCATTCATTAATTTTTATCTGTAGGGATTCATAGTTTCTATTTTGGTCATTGGGTTGTAATCCATTACTAATATTATTTCATGCTCAGATTCTTTCAGATGTGGCCAGTGAGAGCCCCTTCAAGCTGGTTTCTGTGTCCTTTTGACTTGTCTCATTATTCTTTGAGCGTTTCCATTTTTTTGTGGCCCAAAAAGATATTTCAGTACAAGATGTGGCTCACCCTATATTTTCGCTATTCCATTCCTGGAATCAGTCATTTCTTTAAGGATCTCTGGTTACTTTTAGTAGAGAACAGTATTTGGAAAGCAAGGTTTGGGTGCTTGGTATGCTCATTGCTATTGTGGTATTACTGCTCCCAGGCCCTCTCAGTAAATAGAGGTTAGGAATATATGCATGTATATACATACACATATTTGCATCTATATTTATTTCTCTATCTGTTATATATATTGAAAGCTGTTAGTTCAAACTAATATTTTATATTCCAGTATAACACCACAGGACTTTTTAGTTTTCTCCAACAGTGAAAAACCTGGCTTCTAATACCTTAATATATTTACTTATTTGGCTGATCCCCCTTTCTGATCTCATTACCTCCCTTTCGCCTGCATGGATGCCCTCTTAACCTTGCATTCTGTTCCCTCTTCCTCTACATGTGGACACCTTCCTCATCCCGCTTGAGCTCTGACTGTCCTTGGACAGTCCTTCTTTGAGGAACCCCTTCTCACCCTATTTGTGCTTTGAATTCCCACACCAGGCTTTTCCTCTTTCTGGATGCCCTCCTCATCCTGCTTTGGCTCTGACACCCCATATTGGGTCCTTTGCACATGTGGATAATCTCCTCCTCTTGCTTGAATTTTGATTCCCTAGTACAGCCTGGCTCCCTGTGTCATTGTCCTCTTTACCTCTGTCAGGCTCTGGCTCCTCATCCCAGGTCAGCCCCCACATGGATGCCTCCTCACCCTGATTGACTCTGACGTGCTGTGCTGGGCTGCCCTGCTGTGTGGATGCCATTTTGACTCTGCTCACGTCTGACGCCCCATGCCAGGCCACATCCTCCTTTGTTAAGCCACACACTCCCTTCTGTGTGGATACTCTTTTCACCCTGAAAAACCACTGGCATCTCATATCACCCCCTCCACACAGATGCCATCCTCACCGTGGGCTCTGACATCCCTTTTTTGGGCTCCTCAGCTGTAGAAGCCTATTTTGCTCTATTTCCTCCCTTAATTCCCCCACCCTCGATGGCTTTAGGACTGACTTGTTCATGAAGAGGAGAGACTCCTGCTATCTTTAACTCTAATCCTTCCTTTCTTCAGCTAATTTATCTTCCATCCCTGATCACCCATTTGTATCTGCTTCTAGCCTTTAAACTGGCCGTTTTGTCCATTTGGATTCTGATTCTGCCTTTATCAAATCACCGTGGTTCTTATCTTGTCTAAATGTTGGTCTTTAAGCTTAAACTTTGTTTATGTAGATGGTAATGAGGCAGTCTTCAGAGACAACATTCTCCAGCCTTCACAGAGCTCCATCCTACTTTCAACCTGCTTTACTCCTTCCCCACATCTAAGATTAGTCCCTCAGCTGGAGCTTCAGCTGGAGCTTCTCTCAGTCCAGTTCTCACTGGTATTTGAAACTTTAGGAATTATTGTTGAAATGGTAGCATCACTAAGACAAAAGGAAGGTTGAAGTAGGAGAAAATTATTATTACACACAGAGGGTTAGGTAGTAAGTGTTTGACACGAAATTAATCCATGGTTGAACTCTAGGGTGGAGTTAAGGAGAGTTAGAATCATGTATGGTGTACAGAGCAGCTGAACTCAAGGAAACAGTATATTTGTTTTTCACACAGAAATATCTTAGCAAGATATGGAATGTTGTAAAGAATTTAAATAGATTTTTTAATAGAAGAGAAAATAAATATAGAAATTAAGGAATCAAACAATGTGTTATATTTTTATGGTGTTTAAAAGTTTTTTGTTTCTTAAAGTGCTTTGACATATTTGTTGCTCAAAACAACCCTGTGAAGTAGAGAAGATATTATTGTCTTCCTTTTTCTGTAGATGTAAAATGGAGATGTGGAGATATTAAATGACTTGTCTATAGTTATATAGCAAATTACTGGTAGTTCTGGGTCCAGAGCCCACATCTTTCAACTCCTTCTCTGGTAGTATTTCAGCTATACTGGCTGTTGACAGTGGAAAGAGCTTTAGAGTCAGGCAGACCTGAGTGTAAATTGTGGCTCCTCTACAAACCAACTAGCTATATGATCTTGGACAAGTTTTTTTTTTTTTTTTTTTCTAATAACCTTCACAATGGTGCCAAGGGGCTTGACATATACTGTACAGGCATATCTCACTCATTTTATTGTGTTTTGCTTTACTGCACTTTGCAGGTAACTATTTTTTTTTTTTTTTTTTTTTTTTTTACAAATTGAAGGTTTGTGGCAATGGTGTGTTGAGCAAGTCTATTGGCGCAATTTTTCCAACAGCATTTGCTCACTTTGTGTCTCTGTCACATTTTGGTAATTCTCGCATTACTTTAAACTTTTTCATTATTGTTATACCTGTTATGGTGATCTGTGATCAGTGATCTTTGATGCTACTATTATAATTGTTTTGGGGTGCCACAAACCACACCCATATAAGACGTCGAACTTAATCAATAATGTGTGTGTTCTGACTGCTCAACCAACCAACCATTTCCCTGTCTCCCTCCCTCTCCTTGGGCACAACAGTATTGAAATTAGGCCAGTTAATAATCCTACAATGGCCTCTAAGTGTTCAAGTGAAAGGAAGAGTTGCACGTCTCTCACTTCAAATCAAAAGCTAGAAATGATTAAGCTTAGTGAGGACAGTATGGCGAAAGCTGAGATAGGTTGAAAGCTAGGCCTCTTGTCCCAAACAGTTGGCCAAGTTGTGAATGCAAAGGAAAAGTTCTTGAAGGAAATTAAAAGTGCTACTCCAGTGAACACAGAAATGATAAGCAAGTGAAACAGCCTTATTGCTGATATGGAGAAAGTTTTAGTGGTTTGGATAGAAGATAAAACCAGCCACAACCTAATCCTAAGCCAATCCTAAACCTAAGCCCTTAAGACAAGGCCTAATCTAGAGCAAGGCCCTAATTCTCTTCAATTCTATGAAGGCTGAGAGAGGTGAGGAAGCTGCAGAAGAAAAGTTTGAAGTTAGCAGAGGTTGGTTCCTGAGGTTTAAGGAAAGAAGCTGTCTCCATAACATAGAAGTGCAATGTGAAGCAGGAAGTACTGATGTAGAAGCTGCAGCAAGTTATCCAGATCTAACTAAGATAATTAATTAAGGTAGCTACAGTAAACAATAGATTTTCAATGCAGACAAAACATTCCTATATTGGAAGAAGATGCCATCTAGGACTTTCATACCTAGAGAAGAGAAGTCAATGCCAGGCTTCAAAGCTTCAAAGGACAGGCTGACTCTCTTGTTAGGGGCTAATGCAGCTGCTGACTTGAAGTTGAAACCAATGCTCATTTACCATTCTGAAAATCTTAGGGCCCTTAAGAATTATGCTAAATCTATTCTGCTTGTGCTCTATAAATGGAGCAACAGAGCCTAGATGACAGCTCATTTGTTTACAACATGGTTTACTGAATATTGTAAGCCCACTGTTGAGACCTATTGCTCAGAAAAAAAGATTCCTTTCAAAATATTACTGCTTATTGACAGTGTACCTGGTCACCCAATAGCTCTGATGGAGATGTACAATGAAATTAATGTTGTTTTCATGTCTGCTAACACAACATCCATTCTGCAGCCCATGGATCAAGGAGTCATTTTGACTTTCAAGACTTATTATTTAAGAAATAAATATATTTTGTAAGGCTATAGCAGCCATAGCTAGTGGTTCCTCTGGTGAATCTGGGCAAAGTAAACTGAAAACCTTCGGGTAAGGATTCACCATTCTAGATGCCATTAAGAGCAGTTATGATTCTTGGGAGGAGGTCAAAATACCAACATTAACAGGAGTTTGGAAGAAGTTGATTCCAACCCTCATGGATGACTTTGAGGCATTTGAGACTTCAGTGGAGGAAGTAACTGCAGATGTTTTGGAGATAGCAAGAGAACTAGAATTAGAAGTGGAGTCTGAAGATGTGATTGAATTGCTGTAATCTCATGATAAAATTTGAACGGATGAGTTGTGTCTTATGGATGAGCAAAGAAAGTGGTTTCTTGAGATAGAATCTACTCCTGGGGAAGATGCTGTGAAGATTGTTGAAATAACAACAAAGGATTTAGAATATTACATAAACTTAGTTGATAAAGCAGTGGCAGGGTTTGAGAGGATTGACTCCAATTTTGAAAGAAGTTCTGCTGTGAGTAAAATGCTATCAAATAGTATCGCATGCTGCAAAGAAATCGTTCATGAAAGAAAGAGTCAGTTGATGCAGCAGACTTCATTGTTGTCTTATTTTAAGAAATTGCTGTAGCCACCCTAACATTCAGCAGTCACCACCCTGATTAGTCTGTAGCCATCAACACTGAGGCAAAACCCTCCACCAGCAAAAAGATTATGACTTGCTGAAGGCTCAGATGATGGTTAGCATTTTTTAGCAATAAAATACTTTTTAATTAAGATATGTACATTGTTTTTTTAGATGCTGTGCTATTGCATACTTAATAGACTACAGTATAGTGTAAACATAACTTTTATATGCACTGGGAAACCAAAAAATTCACGTGATCTGCTTTATTGCGATATTTGCTTTATTGTGGTCACCTGGAACCGAACCTGCGTATCTCCGAGGTATGCCTGTATTAAGCTTCCTTATGGAGACTCTGTGTTCGGTGCCAATATGGAAAACCTCTTATCCAGCATGTGAAGGAACCTAGGCAAGCCCTTCACCTGTACTGCAGTTTAGGGCTGTGGTCAGAGCCTTTTACTACTCTCAATATAACAGTGGAGTCCAGACTTGTTCCTCAGTTCACTGCTTCTTAACTTTAGGAAGTTACTTAAGTTGTTTAAGCTTGAATTTCCCTACTTAAAATAGGAATATTAATAGGTGCTACCCCATAAGGTTCTTGTGAGGATTAAATGAAGTAATGTGAGTAAAGTGCTTAGTGTGGTGAGTGGCACATAGTAAGTGCCGAATGAATGTTAGCTGTGATTATTACGGTTATGACTATCCTCATGTTTGGTATACATGCATTTGAAGATTCCCAGTTGGCCTGCTGTAAAGGGAAATCTATTCCATCCCTTATTCTGTGCTAGATGCTTCAGAGGATTCGAAGTTGAGTAGTGTACAATTTCTGTCTTAAGGAACTTGCATTTAGGTGCTTAAAATGGAATAATAATTTTATCTACAGTGATTTTCTTAAGTTATATCTTCTAAAATTTTAAGTGGTGATTAAAAAAGTATAAGAATAAATCAAGGTGAAAGTGTGGTTTTAGCATTTTAAAACTTTCTTTGAACTTCTGTAAAACATTCTTTGACTTCTGGATTTTGTTTCTTTATTCCAGCCAGCACCTAACCAAGTCACTTTTCATCTGCCGCTGCATCGTTACTATGCTATGTTTTTGAGTAAGGTGAGACTGTCATTAAATGATTCTGGTGTTTTTTTTTTTTCTTGATTATTGGGAAATAAATACAGAATTAGTAACTTTTTTTGTCATAATTTTTAGGCTGTGAAATGTCAAGAACTAGATTTGGATTCTGTTTTACCAGATCAGGAAATGTTAATGAAACTAATGATTCACCCACTCCAAATTCAAGTATGTATTTAGACTTTTAAAAAATTTTGAATTGAATTCCTTGGTAAAGATGTTCTTTATTTGTATGCCTCTATTATTGTTATTATAGCCAAAATGTTTGAAAATTTTCTTATTTTTAAACTTAGTTCTTGTATTTTTGCCAGATAATATTTAGATATTTTTTGTTCTGTGAGATTTTTATTGAGTTATAACTTCCCCAGGAATTCTTTTCACTATATTTACTTATAGGGGAATTTTAACATACTACAGCACTGTTTTGGGAGTCAGGAGACCCAACAGATTCTAGCCTAGGTGCTGCCACTATTTTATTATCCATGTTGTTTGGGGTAATTCACCTACTTGATTCTTAGTTTCCCCATCTGTAAAGTGAGAGAAGAGAAAAGAGAGAAGAATTAGCCTTCACACACAATGTGGTTTTTTTCAGTTCTAAAACTATAATTTTGTGGGCCAACCTTTTATGTACATTAGAGAGGCTTGCACTTCAATTTGTTTTTCCTGTTGATTTTAGATTTGTTAATCATTATTGAACTTCAGCTCTGGGGGTTAGGAACAAGTCAGAGATGAAGTTATGACTGTGCTTAGCTTTAGCTGATACAGGACATAAATACACTGAAGAATTAAATATTAATATAGTAAGAAAATTTATTCTAGTCTAACCCTCTCTTACCTGCCAATTATTTGGAAAATGACTAGTTTAGGCTAAAGGTTCAGTTAGGATGAATTAAAGATATAGATTATATTCATTGACTTTGAACAGTTAGCTTTGTTTTATGCTTATTCCTGTGTTCCTTTAAGCATTATGACTGGCTTTTCTTGAGGAGGAAAGAGTTAATTGTCAATGATTCCTCATTAAAGATTTCAATGAAAATTATTATAAATGTATCCAGGAGTCATCATGGAAAAATAACTCATGTATAAACTCCAAAAGAAAGGACTATATAAAGCATAATGATCATTTTAAAATTTAAAAATATTTATTTGAATTGAATATCTTAAACCAACATCAGACAGATTGTCAGGCTCAATCTATGAATAAGTTATAAAATATTTTGAAATGATTATTCAGTATAACATGGTTTTATAAAGGTTGAATTTATGACTTTGTCCAAGTCACTTAATTTTTATTTTACTAGGCAAGTCTTGCTGAGATCCATAGCAACATGTGGGTAAGAAATGGTCTGCAAATCAAGGGACAAGCCATGACCTATGTTCAGTCTCATTTCTGTAATTCTATGATTGATCCTGACATCTACCTGTTACAGGTAAGCCAACTTGATAATGCAGATGTTATACTTGAGAAGTGTCTTGTTTGTTCCTGTGGGGTTTTAATTTACAGAGGTGATTAAGTGATGACGCAGAAAGATCAATGCTGTTGAAAGAAGAATTCGTTACTTAAAATTCCCAAGAGAAGGGGGCGTGCCATGTCACACAGGACTACAGGGGACGCATTAGATTTTGGTTAGGAGGCAGAAGCAGGAGTGAGGGGAAAGCCTAGAGCAGGACCTTTATTCGTGTTCCCTTAGGAAAAAGGCAGGACAGGGGAAATAGTTTAGGATTGGCTCCTTTGAATAATTGTGGTGGGCTTTGGGGCGTAGGGGCTGTCCCCAGCAATCTGGTACCTGGCCCTGGGTTGATTTAGGGCAGCAGGAATATTGGCTTGTTGTGTGAGAATTAGGTAAAGTAGGTGATTGACTTGCCTATAAGAGGCTTGCTCCCAAGTGAGTTGTTCACTAGCCTTAGGAATTAGCTAGCCCTGAGGGGAATAGTCTCTCCCCAGGTCTGTAAGGCCCCCCAAGATGTCAAAACATTATAAGATTCAGAAAGTAAATTACATGATTAATACAAGAAGTAAAGCTGAATATTGAGAAATAAAGTTTTTGGTTTTTTTGTTCGTCTTTTTAAGGTTTGTGCTTCTAGACTTGACCCAGATTATTTTATTTCATCTGTCTTTGAAAGGTAAGCATAATTTTATTAAGAGGGGTATTAGGAAGTAATTGGAATTGAAGTTAATTTTGTTTTAACTTTAAAAAATTTGTCTCAAATATTTCTTATCATAGATTTAAGGTAGTGGATTTGTTGACAATGGCTTCACAACATCAAAACACAGTACTTGATGCGGAGCATGAGAGATCGATGTTAGAAGGCGCTCTTACATTTCTTGTGATTCTTTTGAGTCTTCGTTTACATTTAGGTAAAAAGCACTAATACTAATACTTGGGTATTAACTGTTCTCCTCCCTTTCCTCCCCTCTCCCTGTGGTAGTAATTGGGTTGTGGAAAAAAGGAAAGGATGTGGATATATTTAAACATGTTTCAAACTCTTGATGTGTTGTACAGTTGACACTCCTTTTAGAATATCCTTTAAAACGACTTGAGGGAACTACAGACAGCAGGGTCGTTAAACTGCAGTTATATTTGGGGCATTGCATTCTTTGCTCTTTAATTTTTGAAGCATTTTCATTTTTGGTAAATAGCTTAATAAAGTATGTAGTAAGTTGTTTCTTTATAATTTGTATATATTTAGATTTATAAATTTTGTTTTTAATTATTTTAGGAATGTCTGATGATGAGATTCTCAGGGCAGAGATGGTAGCCCAGCTGTGTATGAATGACAGAACACATAGTTCATTGCTGGACCTCATATCCTTTTAAAAATTTAATTTTCTGTTATTTGCAGGATCTAAATAAGTAATTTCTATGGATTAAAGATATATCACTTTTTTGATTAAAAATTGGTTTTTGAAGTTGAAAAATAGTATCGAAAAATAACTCCAGTTGTTTGTTTAAGTGTGTGTTCAGGGCTGGTGGCAGATGTTTTTGCCTCTAATTGTACTTCTCAGGGAGCTCTTGTTAGACCTCGGTTAGACCTTAGGACTGATGGCTCAGGGTACCCCAAGATCTGACCTTCTTGGTCAGCCTTAGTGAAAGGAAGCTGGACACTTTGTAAAAGGCAGCGAGGTCTACTTTATCTGTGTAGCCAGGCTGGATGGAATTCATGGGTAAAATTTAAAGGTATACCTTATAATTATTATTACCAGGGTTTTAAACATTCTGAGGAATTTTTCTTAGAATTCAGTCTTAAACCAAGAGGTCTTTAAAAGCAAACAACTATTATCTACAAACTTTGAAAACTTATGGTTAACTTTGTATAGGTGTGAGCATACAATGGACACTTTATTATTTTTTAAGTTATTGTTAAATTTAGACAAAGATCATCATGTTATTTTATGATAAAAATTTACTTTGACTAAATTTACTTTGTATATTATGAATATGTTTGGATTAATTGGCTAATATTTTGTGAAATAACTCCTATTGGAGTGCCTGTTTGATAACCTTGAAGATTTTCATAAGCAGCATCAATTTGATATTGTTTGATTTCATTCAGCTGTTGTATACTGTGTGTCAGTGCTGTAACAGAGCAAAAGCATTCTGTAACTTGGCATTTATTTTTTATTTTTTGTGAGGAAGATCAGCCCTGAGCTAACATCTGCCAATCCTCTTATTTTTGCTGAGGAAGACTGGCCCTGAGGCTAACATCCATGCCCATCTTTCTCTACTTTATATGGGACACCACCACAGCATGGCTTGACAAGCGGTGCATCGGTGCGTGCCCAGGATCCGAACCGGCGAACCCTGGGCCACTGAAGCAGAGTGCACGCACTTAACCGCTTGCGCCACTGGGCCTGACCTTAACTTGACATTTAAAAGGAATTATATACCTTAATGTCAAACCAGTGGGAAAGAATCTTTGTGGTTTTCTGGTTTCCTTGTTTGCTTAAATTTGTTTAGCATCTTTTCCTTTTTTCTTTGAGGTTGACATTTTATGGTTTTGGAAAAATAATCTTTGCTCATAAAAATCTTGGCTAAGTTTTAGCTTGCTCTCTTTGATTTACATTATTTGCAAAATGATGAAAATGGAGATCAATTTAAAAAGTTTTTTCATTTCCTGAAATTTGATTAATTTGTTTTGGGGAAAATATACTTGTGAGCTACTTCAGCCTACTATTTATTAGTAGACTTCTAGATTCAAAAATATTTAAAAATTTCACAATTAATAGGAAGTTGTTGTTGAACTGTTGTATTATATAGCCCTCTTGTGGCCAACTTTATAAATTACAGCCAATTGCTATTTGCCTATTTTAGCAAAAGCAGTTAGAAACTAGGGTACCATGGTAAGGTTATAAAGCTGGCTTTTAGTCATTAATATCTTTTTTCTTGACACATACATCATATTCCAGAAAATCCAAATCCCAAAAGTGGCATTATTCCAGGCAGTTATAGCTTTGAATCAGTTTTATCAGCTGTAGCTGATTTTAAGGCTCCTGTTTTTGAACCTGGAGGTTCTATGCAACAAGGCATGTATACTCCCAAAGGTATGTTTATATACATAAACATGTTCTTTCAAATATTGGTTTTTTGAAGCTGAGTTGTTGTGTGTACTGAAAGAAGATGTTTTGCCTTTTATTTATTCAGCTTTGGTTTTTTTTTTATCAACTTTCTTATAGTGTATATTTTTTATAGTATTGCTTAAAAGTTATATTGCTTCCATTTATCTACAAATCTATGGTTTTGTGTTATAATAAGGCCTCTTAGATGACTCTAAATTATGAAAGGAACTTTACATGTGAACTCTAGTTCAGTTTTATAAGTAAATGAACTGTAAATGAACCCGAAATTATAAAACAAAATATATACTTAAAAACATTTTGAATGTATTTGCTCTCAATTTGATTTTGAAATAGTTCTCACTACCCAGATTTTAACTTACAATAGTTAAAATTAAAATTTATATAGAATGCTGATAACACTTTCTTACATTTTGAATCTATGTAAATACGTAGAAACCTTTTTCTTAAGTTGTTGGTTTTCTAAGGTTATCCCCCTAAATTCATAGATGACATTCTTGACAAGAGCCAGAAGTAGGTGAAGTCTTGATTCACAGTCTTTTTTTTTCACTTTCACATTTTCACTAATCTAAGTTAAAATTTTGAAGGAAGTAGCAGTTACGTGATTCTTGACTCCCTCAACACTCCTTGTTTAAATGAAAAACTGATGCCCACTTTGACGTTGTAAGTGGCATGTACTATGTTTGGCAAAACAGCAGAATAAGCCTTATCATTTAGGATTTTTCAGGGAGTTCACAAAGGTAGGCAGAACAATCCAGAGTCTCTGGTTGGAATGTATTCAATTAAAGTAAAAGTACAGTATTTCTTTATTGTAGAGAACAATTTGTATCTAAAATTTAGATAAGCTTTGAAGTGGAGTGGCATTCTGGTATAGTACAGTGCTTGTTAAAGTGTGATATGAGGGTTACTCTGTCAGACTCAGTCGAAGTCCTTATTAAATTAAAACAAAGGTTCCAGTGCCTCAGCCCCAGTCTGCTCTTATCAGGATCTCTGGGGATGGATTCTGGGAATCTACTTTTTTATTAAACAAGATCTATAGATGATTGTCATGCACAATGAAGTTGGAGACACTGAGTTGGAGCCCTGGGCATTTGAAGATCAGAGTCAAGAAATTGGGTGTCATATTTCAAATATAGTACTGTATTGTATTAGCTAGTTGTGTGATGTTGAGAAAATCAGTTTTTTATTTTTGGATTTGACTTCTTATTTGTAAAATGAGAGAGTTGGAATAGATGAGTGGTTTCTAAGCTTTTTTTTTTTTTTTTGGTGAGGAAGGTTCGCCCTCAGCTAATATCCGCTTCCAATATTCCTCTTTTTGTATGTGAGCCACCGCCACAGGATGGCCACTGATAGATGAGTGGCTACCACTAGGTCACTGGGGCTGGCCCTACACGTTTTTTAAAAGTGATTGAAATAAGCCTTTAGTTTTGAGGAACTAAGCCTTAAGTTAATCTGTTATACAAAACCAATCAAAGCAGACCTGCTCTTGTTAAAGTGGGTGTGGGTAGTAGACACAGCTTCTCCTCTGTTTTACCACCTCCTTGCTCCTGATGTGGACCCTGTTAAATCTCTGTGGAAATCCAGCTCTGTAGATCATTGTTTGAAGCCTGCTGGACAAGTTAGTCACTAAAGTTTTCTTCCATTGCTGTGGTTTTGTAATTGTGATAAAGGCATTAGCATTTTAATTGTACAAATTAATAGATTTAAAAGTGAAGGAAAGTAAATGATAGAAATAATAGCAAAGAAATAATAGCAAAGGTCTGTGTCATTGTGAAGGCGTGTCTTAAGGATCTTAAGTCATACCTATGGTAATTTAGGATGAATAACCCTTTACATGAAAATAGGGACAATTGTTAATGGTTTCTTATGCTAGAAAGTTGAAATTATGGTACATGTGTGGGGAGAAGTTTAAGCCTCTTAGCGTGTTTTCAAATGTTAAGAATTCCGCTAGAGAGAATGAGAGGGCAAAAAACTTAATCTAGGAAAGAGACACTCTTAAGGCAATAGTTTCTAAAATAACTATTCTCAGGCCACATTGTAGATTTTTGCCACATCTAAATACCATCTTATATACTTAGTACTGTATTTGCTTAAATGAATTCACTTTTTTAAACTTCGCCTCATCCTAAGCATGGTTATTAGTGAGGTCACGGGTTTTACTTGCAATGGACAATTTTCTGATACATATTAAAATAATTATATATTATTAAAATAAAAAGCTTTGTCCATTTAATACTTAAAATCATCTTGTGTACTGCCGATTGTACAAATACCACACATGGGATAGTGGTTCCTAATGATGGAGAAGGTAAGAAGATCAATTGTCAGTTTTAGCAAAAGAACAGAAAACCTTTTATAAATAAGAAATGTTTATATAGTGAGACTCTTGACAGTCAATAACTCATTAATTTTTGAATCTAGTTTTCATCTTTGAACACTATTAAAAGTGTTAATACATTGTGTTCTTAACTTTCTTATTGGCACTTTGCCAAGAAAAACAGTGAACTAAACTTTTCTGGTGAGGCGTTATCACATTGTAAAACTTTTTGCTCACTAGTTCTTGCTGAACTTAAGAGAACATTCATAATGATGAAATTATAACTTTTAACATAGAAAAGTAGTCTTGATATCAAGGTTATTAAGGCAAATATATAATCAAATTAAACTATCCCATCTTTTAAATTTAAAATATACTTAAATATAATTAGTCATTAGAGATTGACTTTATTCCTAAGAAGTCAGTGTTTTGTTTCTACTTTCTTTTGAATAATAGCTGAAGTCTGGGATCAGGAGTTTGACCCCGTCATGGTCATTCTTCGAACAGTTTACCGTAGAGACGTGCAGTCTGCAATGGACAGATATACAGCATTGTAAGTCTGTTATATTGATTAGTGTAATAATGGATATTTTGTATTTATATAGAAAAATTTCACTTATAACACAAATGTGATATACTCTCATTAAAGTGTTCTCTCAGTCTTTAGAGGAGAAAGTAATATTTTAGGATTAAAAAAAATAATCTGGCTGAGATTTATGTTCTCAAGATCTTGATCCAAAACCTGATGTTAGTCTGATAAAAATAAATTTTATAAAACACGATCACAAATAAACGTAAATCAAAAAATAAACTTATTTAGTTGCTGTTGACCAGTGGAATTCAAAGCTTGGTTTTGTGTTGTTCTACTTTTAAACCAGTAGAGGAGGCACAAATTAAGAGAATAAAATTGGCTGACATCAGAGATGATGGGTATCTACAAAAAGTGTGGTAATATTTCTATGTTCTTGACACCTGGGGAAATAGCCAAAGCAAAATGAATTTTATTTGTAAATATTTAATAAAGTAGTTTAAAATGTTGATGACTGCAGAAAATAAAAGTTTTGAAGGATATCTTTTTAATGAAGAATTCAATTTTCTGTTGTTGTAGACTATTTTTTTAATGTTATTATTTCCACCTATTTTTAAACCTTAGTAGTTAATATTCTATTGCTGAACATCATAGGCTATCATCTTTTATTTGTGCTTTTCTAAAGCTTAAGTTAAAAATTTTAAAAACGAGTTTAAAATGATGCAGATGTCTTTGATCTTGAGAAAATATTTGTCTAGATTACTATCAAAGTGTAAATATAGATATTAGGTGTAATTGAAACTTCTCTTTTGCCTGGACTTTGCAGTAATAGAGTTATGTTGAATTTAAGATCCATCACAGACATATCTGAAGAAAGTTTGTGGTGTACCATTTTAGCATTACCCGCCCCTGCCCGACCCCCAAGAAAAAAAAACAAAAAAGAGAAACGAAACCTAGTGCAGCTATCAGCATCTCTCTTTACCTTTCTATAAAACCCTTAGGGAGATAGTCTGAGGTTCTCTTTTCTCTGCTTTCTTAACAACTTCTTTTTATTATTTTCATGTGGTTTTGTAACTGCTTATAGGCTTTTTTTACTAGACTGTTAGCTCCTAGAGGGAAGATATTTTGTCTCTATATCTCTTTTACATCTTCAGTATGTACTTCAGTGCTGGCACATAGTAGGCATTCAGAATGTTTTTGTTGAATAAATACATTTGAGTAGTTCACGTTGAAAAATGAAAAGATGGGTGGGAGGAAGTATTTGCATGGAAAACCTAACGTGGCCTTTATAAACACTGTTGTCTTAAATGGCTCTGCTTTTTTCAGAGAGTGTTGGTGGTGGGTAGTCGTTTGAATATATAAGAATTAAATATGTAGTAAATTTTATCATGCTCTTTTACATTGTAATTAATAGAAATCTGGACTGGAATTGGGCTGAAACTTGCAAAGCTTTGAAGGAATCATTCAACACCTAATGTAATTACTTTTAAAGGGGAAATTTTGTTTAACAATATATATTTATTGAGTGCTTGTTATATTCCAGGCACTCTGTAAGGCAAACAGAATTGTATCTTTTATTTTTTAC
The DNA here is from genome assembly GCF_020826845.1 of Diceros bicornis minor. NCBI lineage: Eukaryota > Metazoa > Chordata > Mammalia > Perissodactyla > Rhinocerotidae > Diceros > Diceros bicornis. The sequence goes on from NC_080749.1 coordinate 51,526,904, forward strand.
TTAGCTGACTTTTAATTGAGCTCTGAGGAGTTTATTTCCTTTGTTTAGACCAGTAATTTTCAACCAGGGACAATTTTTGTCCTCCAGGGGACATTTGGCGTTGTCTGAAGACTGGGAGTGTTGTTGCTGATATCTAGTAGAGGCTGGGTCTGCCACCCACACCAAAGAATTATCTGGCCCCAAATGTCATTAGTGTCAAGGTTGAGAAACCTGGTTTAGACCTATACGGACATATAGGTAACCTTTTCTGTTTGCAGGTATCTTGTGTTTTCTAATCAGTTCTGTGTTATTAGTTGTTTAGATCTATATCATATTTTGACTTATAACTACTTCATATAGTCAGAGAAAAGCATTTCCCCGGAACTGTTTTTTATTAATTTTTCCTCTTTCCTATTTTGCTCTCCATTTTTCCCAATTCTCTCATTTCCTCCATTTGGACTTTTGAGTTCCTGTACAATTTCTTTATAGTTTCTTAGATATTTTTCTCAAGTGCTGTGATGTTTCTTGAGAATTTGAAAATTTATGTTTTAAAAGAAATGTGTATTTAAATAGAGCAATAATAACATGACAAATAAATATACTCTTTAGCTTCAGACTAAAACCTTTTAATCATTTTCTTTAATCTTTGAAATTTTATGTGTAAGCTATTATATTCATCTGATAACATTTTGTGTACTTAAATATCACACCCATGAAGAAATGTGTTTGTTCTTTGTAAAACTTAATTTTTTTTGAAATTTGTTTTGTATGTGAAATATAGCATCTGCTTTCTTTATGTGATATCTTTTATTTGCTGTATGTTTGACTGTTTCCGTTCTTATAAGAGCACAACTGGGAAGATAACCCTGAACTGTAGGACTTATTGGCTTTTGGTCATTTTCATTTTCTTTTAGTTTTAAGTGGCTTAACTAATTTTATTGAGTATGATCCATTTTTATTTGCAAGAAGACAATAGAAAGGCCTTTTGAATAATAATAGTGACAAATCGTTGGATAAATTAAAACTGTTGTGTCCTCAGAATCCAGCTTGGTGCTAGGCACTTTGTAGGCAATCAGTAATTGCTAAGTGAATGAAAAGTAAATTTCTTTAAATTTTTGTGCTGAGAATTTAAGTGAAAATAAGGGAGGTGCTTTATGTGAAGTTTAGATATTTAGAATCTTTGGCTCTTATTGCTAGAAAAGGCCTTCAAGATATTCTATCCAGGTTCTATAAAAGTGTCTTAGGGGCCACTGAAAGAGAGGGTTGGGCAACAGCAAGAGGAGGCCTGGGAGAGTGGAGGAGGCTCATCCTGCTTCCTTCACTCCCTCTCACATTACCCTTAATGAACAGTTCAGCTTTTAAAAAGAAAAGAAAAATGAGCCAACAACAAAACAAACCAGTAGTCAGAAAACCATTTATTCAGTTCACTGTTTTATTTTACATATGAGGACACTGTGGCCCAGAGAAGCTCAGTGAAATACGTTTGTTAATGGCAGTATTGGAACTATAGTCTAGGCCATTTCCAAAAGACAAATGTGATTTTATACAGTGGCTGTTTTAAATTCAACTGGAAAGCAAATTTTCTTATACTATAGTTTCTGGTATTTCTTTTGTTTCCCATCTCCTATCTGAAAGGTTAATGGCTGCTGCCCCATGTTTGAAAGTATGATATATGAGTTTATATATATAATTTTTGTCTCAAACTAGTCAATAATTAGGTGTCAGTTTGAGTCACTTAAAAATTTTTTGCTGTCATATAGCTTTTCATTTGCATTATTCCATTAATGCTTTTGAAAAGAGCAGTCAGAATGATGTATTACCTGCTGCCTTGAACAAATGTATAACCTGTATTTTGGAATACTTTATTAATCTAGGTGCTGCATATATAGGGGCTAGTGCTTAAAGCAAACAAAGAAACAAAATAAAAACTAAAAATTGCTTTTCTATGCTAAATGAAATAGAATAGTTGAAATATTTTATCACGAGGTATTGGGATTGTTTTGAAAATTATGCTTATATGTACCCAGAAACCATTTTTTTTTAAATGCAAACTTTATTTTATGGCATGTTCTTCTTGAATCATAGATGCAACTCTTTTCTCTGGTATGTTAATAATTTTTTTTTTGGTGAGGAAGTTTCGCTCTGAGCTAGTAGAGCTCTGAGCTCTGAGCTAAGATCTGTTGCCAACCCACCTCTGTTTTTGCTTGACGAAGATTAGCCCTAAGGTGACGTCTGTACCAGTCTTCCTCCATTTTGTATGTGGTTCGCTGCCACAGCATGGCTTGATGAGTGGTGTAGGTCCGTGCCAGGGATTGAAACCCATGAACCTGGGCCGCTGAAGCAGAGCACACCAGACTTAACCATTATGCCATGGGGCCAGCCCCGATCATTTTTTTAAGTTTTTTTTTCCCCACCTGCACAGTATGTTTCCTCTAAGTTCAGTTTTCTATTGTTCGGTCTCTAGCTTCCATGTTAGAGGCATTCTTTGGATCTCTGATAATTCTAGCTGCTTGTGATTAAGAACTCTTAGTGTGTTAGTGGAGCTTGTAGGATTAGAGGTTTAACGTAGGGTGATGTGGGCAGGCAGGTTTGTTGAGAAGTCCTCATATTAGTCTCTTTAAAACTTTTCTTTGTGGTCTGATCAGATTCCTCAGAGAAGTACCTTCAAATATTGCTCAGAAGATAATGTTCTGGCTGCCGTTATTCTGTGAACTGACTGGGAGACAAGGCCTAGGGGTTTTGAATCAAAAATGCATATGATGGCTTTAATCCTCCATCCTCCTACCCTTAAATGTACTTATGTTTTACCTTCTTCAGAGGTGAATTCTCCAGCCAGAATTCTGTTGGAGTAGGGGAGAAGTTTCCATGCAATCTTCATTTTAGCTTTGCATCTCCTCACCTCCAGTTATTAAGGTACCAAGTGCTGCCAGTTTCTGAGTCTTGAGGATTCTGCAGTGTAATTTGGGTTGATTTTCCCCATTACCTTCTTATGATTTGGCTTTCTTAGGTTTGACAGATGAGTTACCACATGTCCATTTGCTTTCCAATTGTCAAAAGTTTGCATTTTTTTTTTCTTTTCTGATTTTCCCCATCCTTGTGGTTTTCATCCTTGTAAAAATAGCATTACTGCAAAAACAAAAACAAAAACAAAAAACCATTATTGTAGTTTTCTTGGAGTTTTGGGTGAAAGTAAAATTAAATAGTTATGTTCATTCTGTCATTTTAACTTCAAGTGCTAAATGTATAACTCCTTTTAATTTGCATTTTCTGGATTACTAGGTGAGATTGAGCCTTTAAAAAAACTATTAATTTCCCTTCATATTTCTTGCTGTGAGAACTGTGTATGGATTATTCCTTGTCGATTTTTCTCTTAGATTGTCTGAAGTTTATTAAAGTTTTGCTTTTTATATTTAGATCTTTAATCCACCTGGAGTTGATTTTTATAGAGAGTGAAGTAGTGATTTATTTATTTTTTTCCCTATAGACCAGGACCATTTACTGAACAGTCTGTCCTTTTCTCACTGATTTGTAATGCTAATTCTGTCATAAATAGTTCATCCTCATTATTTGCAGATTTTTTATGTGCAGATTTGGCTACTCGCTAAAATTTATTTTTAAACCCCAAATCAATACTCTCCTAGTTATTTGAAGTTATGTATGGACATGTGTGGAGTGCATCCAGCTGAGGTCGAACAAAGCAGTCCTCTGCCCTCTTGTTTCAGTGGTCATACTGTAAACAAGTGTTTTTTTCATGGTCTGTTTAGTGCCACATTTTTGCATTTTTGAAAATAGTGCAAATGAGTAAAAAATGTTGAGCTTCAGAAGGGGATCAAACTTAAGTTGCTATCAACTTAAAATAGACAGTTACAGATATAAGTTGTTATATGCAAGCTTCATGGCATTTTTGTCTTTGTTGGCGATTTCGCTGTTTAAAATGGCCCCCAAATGTAATGCTGAAGTGCTCTCTAGTGTTCCTAAGGGCAAGAAGGCTTTGATGTGCTTTACAGAGAAAATTCATTGTTAGATAAGCTGTGTTTAGGCTTGAGTTATAGTGCTGTTGACTGTGAGTTCAATGGTAAAAATGGAAAAAAGTAGAGAAAATTCACTGATCTGTACTTAAGGCCCCTCTGAAAAGTACTAAGTCTGTGAGGAAACTATGGAAAAGATGAAAAGCTAAATTTGTGGACTCATGAGATTATGATTGCTAAAAAAAGGACAGCATTGTTGTGAGGCTGAAAGCTGAAGAAATTTACTGTTGCATTACCCAGGGTCAGGAAAATGTTAAACCTTTCTTGGCGAGTGCCGGCTGGCTTGCACATTTCAAAAAGTAATAAGGTGTGAAAAATGTTAAACTTGCAGGCAAGACAGGTTCTGCAGATTATGAGACTGCAGAAGAATTTAAAAAATACTTGCTAAGTGTTATACAGGAAAAGAGTTATGTGGAAGAGCAAATTTTCACTGCTGATGGGGACAAGCCAGTCCCATCAGCATTGAAAACGAACCTATATAATGCAAATGGCATTTTGGTTCACAAAAGTGTTGTGACCCTAGACTTGCAGGAACCTAACCCTGTATTTCCCCTAGGAGCAGTAATTCAGCGTTTGTGGCGACTTCATAGAACATAACTACTGTGAATAAAGACAATTGACTGTATCAAGTATGTGTATGGGTATAGGTCTATTTCTCTCCTGTTCATTCTGTAAACTAGTACCCTACTGTCATGAATACTGTCTCCTTCTCCTTTCTCCTCTCCTTGCTCCTCTTCCCCTTCCTTCTTCCACTCCTTCTCCATCTTCTCTCTTTTCTTTATAAGAGTTATTTATTATTGGCCCTTTGCCTAGAATTTTATGATGACCATATCAAATTTAACAATAAAACAGGTTGGATTTTGATTGAAATTGTACTGAATTAATAGATTAATTTGGTAGAAATGGCATCCTAACAGTAATGTATTTTCCAACCCGTGAACATGGCATATCTCTCCATTTATTTGTCATCTTTAATTTCTTTCAATAAAATAAAAAAAAATTTTTAATAAAGGTTTTGGATATCTTTTGTTAGATTTATTCAAAATTATTTTATAATAATTATAGATATTATATGTAGTATGTTTCCTAAAATTATATTTCTTTTGTCTTAGTGAACAGGAATATAGTTGATTTTTGTTTTCAACTTATGTTCAGCTGGACTGTTATTAGGTCTAATAATTTGTGTTTTTTTTGTGTGTGTGTGAGGAAGATCAGCCCTGAGATAACATCCATGCTAATCCTCCTCTTTTTGCTGAGGAATACCAGCCCTGAGCTAACATCTGTTGTCAATCTTCCTCCTTTTTTTTACCCCCCCCCCCCCCCGCTTTTTCTCCCCAAGGTCCCAGTAGATAGTTGTATGTCATAGTTGCACATCCTTCTAGTTGCTGTATGTGGAACGCCGCCTCAGCATGGCCGGACAAGCGGTGGGTCAGTGCGCCTGGGGTTCTGAACCTGGGCCACCAGTAGTGGAGCACGTGCACTTAACCGCTAAACCACGGGGCCGGCCCCAATTTGTGGTTTTTTAAAAGATTTTCTCTGTGGAAAGTTAAATTTTCTAGGAATAATGATGGTTTTGTTTTTTTTTTCTTCCTGTATACACACACACATTTTTGTCCATCTTTGCTGGTGAGGTCTCTAATATAGTATTGAATAATAGCGATGATGAAAAGCGCTCTTGTCTTGTTCCTAATGCTTTTCCACCATTAGATATAATATTTGCTTTAGTAGCTACCGTTTATCAGGTTGAGGAAATTCTTTTCTGTTTCATGCTTACCAAGAATTTTTATTATGAATGAGTTTTTAATTTTATCAAGTGCTTTTCCTGCATCTGTGTGGATGATGGTGTACAATCCAAATATCTTGGCATTATTGAGAACAACTTAATCTTATCATGATATACTCTTTTTTTAAAGAATATAAATATTGCTTGATATGGTTTACTAGTTTTTTTTAAAGAATTTTTTTACGTTATACTCATGAAAGTGATGGTCTTATAAATTTTTTTAATCATTCTATCCTTGTATTGGTAACAGGGTTATATTAGCATCATAGAATTGTCTGTTTATCTTTTCTCCTTTTGCTGGTCTCTAAAATTATATATCAGGAGGGGAGATTATCTGTTTCTTGAAGTTTTTTTTTCCTAACAGCTTTATTGAGATATAATTCACATACAATACCCTTCACCTTTTAAAAGTGTACAATTGAATGGTTTTTAGTGTATTCACAGAGTTGTGCCACTATTACCACAATCAATTTTAGAACATTTTCATCACTCTAAAAAGAAACTTTAACAACCACTACCCATTTCCCCTCAATACCCCAGCCCTAGACAACCACTAATCTACTTTCTGTTTCTATAGATTTGCCTATATTGGACATTTCGTGTAAATGGAAGCAAATGTGGTTTTTTGTGACTGGCTTATGTCACTTAGCGTAATGTTTTCAAGGTTCATCTATGTTGTAGCATGTATCAGTACTTCTTTTCCTTGCCAAATAGTATTCTGTTGTAGGGATATCCCACTTTTATTTATCCAGTCATCAGTTAATGGATATTTTGGTTCTTTCCACTTTGGGACTATTATGAATAATACTACGATGAACATCTGTATATAAGTGTTTGTGTGGACATGTGTGTTCATTTCTCTTGAGTATATATCTATAGATGAATGGAATTGCTGGGTCATAATGGTAACTCTATGTTTAATTGTTTGAGAGAGTGCCAGTTTGTTTACCAAAATGGCTTCACCATTTTATATTTTTACTAGCAGTGTATGAAGGTTCCAGTTTCTCCACATCCTCACTAGCGCTTATTATCTGTCTTCTGATCATAGTCATCCTTGTAGGTATGAAGTGGTATCTTATTGTAGTTTTGATTTGCATTTCCCTGATGGCTAATGATGTTGAATATCTTTTCATGTGCTTATTGGCCATTTGTATATCTTCTTTGGAGAAGTTCTATCCAGATCCTTTGCCTATTTTTTAATTGGGTTGTCTTTTAATTATTGCATTTTAAGAGCTCTTTATGTATTCTGAATACTAGAGTTATCAGATATATGATTTGCAAATATTTTCTACCATTCTGTGGGTTATGGGCTATCTTTTTGCTTTCTTGAGAGTGTCCTTTGAAGCACAAAAGCTTTTAATTTTGATGAAGTCCGGTTTATCTATTTTTTTCTTTTGCTGCTTATACTTTTGGTGTCATATCTGTTGCCTAATCCAAGGTCACAAAGACTCCAAGGTCACAAACACTTAGGCCTGTGTTTTCCTCTGAAAGTTTTACAGTTTTAGCTTTTACATTTAAGTCTTTGATGTATTTTGAATTAATTTTTGTATATAGTGTGAGGTAGAAGAACTTGATTCTTTTTTCATGTGGATGTTTCTTGAAGTTTTGATAGAACCTGCCTATTCAGCCACCTAGGCCTCATGGATTTTTTTGTGTGTGTGTGTGGGTAATTTAAAACTACTGATGCACTTTCTTTAAAGGTTATAGTCCTGCTTAGGATTTTTATTTCTTCTCGAGAAGGATTGTCAAGTTATATTTTTCTAAGAAATCTTCTGTTTTGTCTTAAGTATATACTTAATGATTTAAAAAAATCCCATCTTCCTTTTTATTCCCATTATTTATTTGTGTTTGCTGTTTTGTATTCTCCATTAGTCTTATCAGAGGATTGCCAATTTTACTATTTTTTTAAGAACCAACTTTCGATTTTGTTTCTTTTTATTTTTCTTGTTTTCTATTTCATTCTTTTTTCCTTTATCATCTGTTATTATCTTCTTTCAACTTCTTATTATTCGTTATTATCTCCCTTTTCTTGGATGCTTAGTTTTTGATTTTTTAAAAAACGTATTCATTTCAGGCTATGAATTTTCTTCCAAGTACTGGTTTAGTTGTATCCCACAATTTTTTCTACTTGGTTTAGGTTCTAAATATTTAAAAATTTCTATTATGATTATAAAGACCTCTGAATTTCTAAGAACACAGTGTTTTAAAATATCTACATGTATGGAGTTTTGGGTTATATTTTTAGTTGATTTCTAGTTTTATTTGCTTTGTGACAAGTGGTTGTGGTCTGTATATCAGTTCTTTTGGTATTGTTGAGATTTACTTTGCATCCTAATATTTCGTCAGTTTTTATAAATGTTCTGAGTGTAGTTTCAATTATGTGTATTTTTAAATTATTGGATGTTCTTTGTTTTTGATTCAGGCTTGTTAATTGTGTTGTTAAAAAATCTTCAAAATTCTTATCAATTTATTTTTTTTGGCTTTCTATCACATAGAAGTATGTTAATATTTCTGTTATGGTTGTGGGTTTGTTGATTTCTCTGTGTAATTCTCTCAGATTTTGCCTTTTGTATTTTGAGTTTGCTATTATTTACATACAAATTCATAATTATTATCTTCCTGAGGAGTCTGTTGATCTTCCATTGCAGAAGAGACAGGCAAGCTGTCTTATTTCTCCTTGTGAGTTATCCTTTCATTGAGGGTAAACCTTTCAAAGGTGTCAGTTTTATGTGAGATCTCAGTTCCGTCTCTGAGCCTTGTATGAGCCTAACACCTTGAGATCTGCCTGCTCAAGGACTTTAAAACCATTGGCAAACACAGTGTTAGTGCTCGTTGTTAATTCCTTCTTTTCTTCTGGTACCTGGGAAAACTCCACTTTCTTTTTTTGTGAGTTCAAATATGCCTTCAAAAAATTATATTTTATCTAGATTTTTCAGCTGTTGGTAGTGGGAGCATTTTTAGGTTATCTATTTTGTTCAGTTGTTGCAACTGGAAATTTCTTTGTTTAGCACTTTATTTTGTATTCTTTCTGTTCATTTCCCTTTGTTAACATTTTCCTATTCATGTTTCTTTCTAGTTTTCATCTTAGCTCTTTCTGCTTATTTTTATCCAATGGGAAAAGAAATAGTAATGTTCATTTTGGAGAGAATAGATATCCATTTGGCATTTTTGAGCAATTCGATTAAAAATAGTACTGCATAGAAAAATGTGACAGAAATTGATATCTATAAATCACTATGTAAACCACAGTTTAATTTTGAGTCTATCGTCTAACTGTAGTTTTGTTTTATTTTTGCAGTTTAAAACAGAGCGGAAAGTTCCCTGGAAATCCCTGGCCCCCCTATAAGAAAAGAACGCCACTCCATCCCAGCTATAAAGGTCTCATGAGACTTTTGCACTGTAAAACTTTACACATTGTGCTATTCACTCTGCTTTACAAGGTACAGTAGTAATTTGAATAGAAAGACTGAGATTAGAATTTATTTTCATAATTTTCAAATGAAAGTTATAAAGCATAATATTTACATAGAAGTACCACTTATAAAGCAAAGTGTATTTATACATTTAAGGTGTATGAGGGTATGTCATAATCACATATGTATAAATTCTAAGTTGAAAATAATGGAATAGCTATACCATTCTTTATGGGAAAGTATTCATCCTATCCAGTTTCAGTTAGGAATATTTATTTATGGTTTCTGTAGAATAAGAAGTGAAATGTTGTGGAACTACAGGAGGGTTAGAATGAACAACAGAGGCCAAACAACCATCAGTATCCACTAAAATGACAAAACTAAGATGCCAGCCATGGGGGCCAGTGACCCTTAGTTTAGTGTTGTTCTCTTGGCTTTTCCATCTGATCAGGCATGTGACATGGGTGGATTTGAATAGGTTCCAATGTAGCAGCATTGAGAATTTGCTTTTGATAAATACCTTAGAAACTCAAAAGATAATGTTTTTATTTTCTTCTTACCTATAATTTGTTTTATTCTTGGGTCATCTCACACAGAACTGACTTGTTTATTTGGCTAACATTAATTATGTACTCAAAAATTGTATACATAAGATTGTGGAATATGTGTGTGTGTGTGTGTGTGTATATATATATATGTATATATAATAGGCATATTTATGATTTAATCCAGATAAGAGATGAAAGATAAAAGAACTATACTCATATAGATAAAATAACCATAAATATCTATAAAATAACTATAGACATGATATTATACAATTAGATACAAAGAACCTATTGTTTCTTCCTCTTCCTAACTAGAATTTGAAAAATTAAAAGAAATTAAAAGAAAAGTCAGTGTACTTGTTATGCAAATTGCCAATTACTACATACAAATTTTTAAAAATTACTTAAGAACATATATATTAAATTTTGTTAAGTAGATATTTTAGTTTTTTTCTTAATATTTGCTGTATAATGAAATAATGCTTTGAGATTTCTCTACCCCCCCATTCTTTTCAACTCTACTCCATGACCAATTTTTCATTTTACTTGTAAAAGTTATTCCTGTTAAAATTTTAGACATGTGCCTCAAAAAACATATTGAATAGTTTATTTTCATTAATTTCCAAGAGGATTATTCAGTAAAGTGATTTAAAATATTCTTTTTCTTCATTAAAAATAGATTTTTTTCATACTAAAAAGATATTTGTTTTACAAATAACAGACATTTTTTGAATGTTTGCTTATTGCCAGATTTTGTTTCAAATGCTCTGCATACGCTTATATACAATAGTTTAATTCTAGCAAAAATCCTTATGAGTGAAAGTTCTATTATTATTCTCATTTTTCAGCTGTGATTATTGAGTTTTAAAGGTTAAATAACTAGTTCCAGTGTGAAGCTGAGTACTGTTATAATAATAAATAATAAGTAAATAATTAATAATTTAAAAATTAAAGAAGCCCTACTACAAATGATTTGTGTTCTTCAAGTTATATTTTTCAACCTTTTCCTTTGCTTAATGTAAAAGCAGTATTTTATCAAAAATAGAAAAACACTGTTTTAGTTGTTACAAGGTTATTATGAATAAATTTTTTAAAATTTCAACTTTATAATAGCTTTTCTGACTTTAATAATAATAGGAAAAACTTCTCTAATTGACATTGCATTGGCGAGTCAACTTTCTAAAAGTCGATTTCAGTAAACCATTTCATCTCTTGCCATGTTTAATGTTCAAAAACTTTAATATAGAACATGTTAATAAAACTCCCCAGAAAAATCATTTTTAGTTCTTTTCGCAGTACCTAATAAGGTGATTTTTTTCCCTTAGCTTTTTAAGTTAGTTATCTAAAGCTATAAGCTGTAGTGTCACAGGACTTCAAGCCAAAATTTACTTGAATTTAGCTAGTCATGTTGTATTTATCAAGAGGAGGCAGTGTAGTAATGATAGGTAATCATTGGGGGTCTGAAATCTGTGTTCTGGTATTGCTTACACTAGCTGGGTGTGTAGCTGAGCCTTGGTTTCCTCTCTGTAAGATAGTGGATTAGAAAGGATGACTTCTGTTGCTTCCCAGCCTACGATCCCCTCTGACTGCTGCTCCTGCTCCTCACACCATCTGCGCCACCTACCTACTATTTCTTGAACACCAATTGCTAACAAGTTACAGATGTTAACTCATATAATCCTCACGGCAGTTCTGGACCGTTATTCCAGTTTTAAAGATCAACAGAGTCTGTTAATCAAGGTTAAATACCTAGCTATAGACAGAATTTGTATTAAAAAACTAGATTTTTAAAAGGTTTTGAAAGTCTGTGCTCCTCACCTCTGTGCCACACAAAAGATGAATGGAAAAGCCCTCTCAGTGGTCAAAATAAACCTCAGAAACTCAGTGAATTGACATCTGTTCTTTAATCACAGTAGATTGTAGGTTTTAAGTGCCAAAGTCCTCCTTTCCAAGCCCTCTCAGCCATTTGGGCAGTTTCTATGAGGCTCAGCCTCACCTGTCGTCTTTTTTTCATATTCTGTAGTCTCACCTGCAACACCTCTCCCCACAGAACTGCTTCCTCTTAACCCTTCCATCATTCGGCCAGATGACTTTTTTATAATGAGGAGAACACGATAGCTGCCAGGCCCTTTTTTCCTTATGATAATTTAGGTATCTTCTGCTTAGTAGTCTGTTGCATCATATTGAATGAGTAATTGGTGTAGGTAGCCCTGAAATCCTGTGTAAGATGTGTAAGGCTTGCATTGTGTAATCCATGTATAAGGTCAGATTTATCAGTTTCCTCAGAGAAGCCTGTCTCCTAACCACTTGCATCCCTTTTTCCTTTCTCACCTATATAAAACACACATTTACACAACTGCAAATATTCAGGCTCAGAACTTTACTTTTAGAGACAGATTTTAAGAACAATAATGTTCCATAAACATTTATTGTGTTCCTGGCATGCCAGGTGCTATGTTCAACACATTTGCATGAATTATTCTATTTGACAAACTTATTTATCTGATATCCCTGTCATCAGGAGAAGAATGTCAGCAAATTAGGATGTAAAATATTCTTATTAAATTATTTTATTAGACACTAGTATATTTATATTAATGGTTTTAGTGGACTATTTAATGTGTTAACCTTTTGAAGATCAGCAAACTAGTATTTCTAGATATAACTTAAAATACTATGTGATCTTGAGAGGGAGCCTCTTTTTTTGGTTTTAGTCTTTTCACCAAGATGTAGCTTTACTTACATATCTGATCATACTATAAATATGTTTATATTTTCATATATATGATTATGTTATTTTAATCTATAACATTAAAATGTTTTTGGATATTTAAGTGAAATATATTTCATGGAAAAAAGTAATTATGAGGCTTTTCTTCCCTTTTTAAAGATTTTGATGGATCATCAAAATCTGTCAGAACATGTACTGTGCATGGTTTTATATCTGATTGAATTAGGACTTGAAAATTCAGCTGAAGAGGAATCAGATGAAGAGGTAAGTAGTTTCTTATATTTTTAAATATTAAAGTTATGCCTTAATAAAGGTAGTATACATCTTGAAGTTATTTATGGATTCATTGTACTCATATAAGATCTTCTTAACAACTGGAAAAGACCCTTTTTGTTCTTCAAATACGTATGTTCTTTTAGGGCTTTATTGATACATTAAGCTCTGCTTAAGGAATTATTGAATTTGAAATCTGTGGTTTATAACATATTGACCTCAGAAAAGTGGTTAATGCATTTTTGGTATTATGCTAATAACATTGATTACTGGTAAATTGTTAAGTTACGACTTCAGCCTGGAAATTGTAATAATTGATTAGAGTTTATTTTTGAGTAGCAAATTCTTTCTGTAAAGATTTGAAGTTAATGAAGTAAGTTTTGTTATATGAGAGAATTTAAAGTACTTAAGAATACAAATTGTTAATGTGTTTCAGGACTCTAGAAGTATCATTTCCATAAAAGCAATTGTTACTACAAATTACTTTTGCAAACGTGAGATTCTCTTCATCCCTTTCCTCCAAAAAGACAAAATACAACAAAGCATAATAATAGCAAAAAACAAACAGTAAAAATACTAGGCAGTATTTTTTAGTCTAAGTTGAATCAACATATATTCTTTCATAGATATTAAAAGATCATTAAGATTCATCTAACAGTAGGTCATACTTTTGGATGATTTTCAGACTTTCTTCCACAATTAGTTCAAACTAGCATTATTTGACTGTTTTATGAGTTTTTACCAATTAATGATGAAAAATAGTCTGAACAGTTAAATATTTCCAGATTGAAAAATGTATTTTTCAGGAGACATTTAGCTGACTTGCATTGGACTTACCCATATTAGTTTTGAGAAATTTATTCCTGTATTTTGTGTTTGAATTTGGTTTTATTAGCACTTTATAATTTGGGAATGAGAAGGGCTTCAGGAATATGACAGGCAGTGGATGATTATTTGAGCTTGTTACATCTCCATTGTACCTGAGACTTGACTTGGCAAGGTTTGATATTCATTATGTTTATGTTTTAGGCATCAGTGTGTGGACTAGAACGTTGTCATGACAGTTGGTTTCCTGGAAGTAACTTAGTATCGAACATGCGACACTTTATAAACTATGTTAGAGTGAGAGTTCCAGAGACTGCTCCGGAAGTGAAGAGAGACTCACCAGCAAGTACCAGCTCTGATAGCTTGGGTTCTTTACAAGTAAGTGTAAAAGAGAGAAAGCAGAAAAAGGAAAAACTTTGTTATTGTTTAGATCATCCTATGATATCCAAAAGAAAAATGCGGTTGTAGATAACTTTAAATTGTCTTTTATTTCCCCTGATATATCTAAGGCAGAAGTTGCCTCACCATTCTTTTTCCTTTAATCTGCCAGAGTTCACGACGGCCTAAAGTTCTTCAAAGAGAGGTAGATGTGTATGATATTTGTATTAATTAGCAACATGGCTTTAACTGGAGATGGGGAAAAACACTTTGAAGTATTTGTGTGTGAATGTGTGTGTTTAATTAATATGGTTAAAATAAAAAAAAATTTATGTGTGTGTGTGTTTTTTGAGATGGTGTTTTAGGCTTAATTAAAACAATTTGCATTGTTGAACTTAGAAATAATACTGAGTGAGTTTTTGTTATTAGCGTTGGCAGTATTTTGGACCAATTATAAATGGCACATTTGGGTCTTTTTACATTTAGCATTGTTACTAACATCTTAAAAATAAATGACTGTTTCCTAAATCAAAATAAATTTAATCTTTAATTGCTGGCAGCATGCCCATTTACAGATTTTTTTTTTTGCTTCTATGGCAATTAATTAACTTTGATAAAATAAGCCCACAAAAATCTTAAACTCCATATAGTGTATATTTGGACTCATTCTGAAAATCAGCTCTCTTATTGCATGTAGCTTAATTAACTAATTTTAAAAAAGCAGAAATGAAAAATCTTGCAATGACATGCCAAGTAACTAAACTTAAGCACCTCTAATCCCTACAGTCTAGATTTTTGTGAGTAGAGAACATCGAATCAGATAGTTCTCATAGTAGAGTCCATTTCTAGGAGCTTTCTTTGCCTTTGACAATATGTTTTTGCTGGGAACACCATAAAAAATTTTGATTAAAATACTGGGATCTTTGTAAGAGGCAGCTTTTGCCTCTAATGCTGGTAGAGAGTACTTTGGGAAACAGCTTGGATGTTAAAAAATAGTGTATACTATAATTTAGTTCATAAAAGCTCAACTGATATCAGAGCATCCTTTCTATGCTTCCTTAAAGAAATTAATGAAATCCATTAAACTGACTTGTGTCTTAATTGAAAGATGATTTCTAAGATCCATAAGGCAGTTTGACTGCTTTAGCAAAAAGGCTAGATAAGTTATTGAGAAAAATAGTTTAAAAAAATCTATTCAAATAACAAATCTCAGTGATATTCAAATGTGAAACGTCAATTGGATTTTTCATCTTTATATTTCATTTCTGTAACTAGGGATTTATGATAGTGATTTTTAAACTTTTGAAGTTCCTTAAAATGAACTTAATTAGCAGTTCACATTTATTAACTTAGAAAAAAATTAATTTATAAGTTTCTTAACTGGAAAATATAGCAGTCTTCCTGAAGTTAGTAAAGAGTATAGTATTCTTGATGAGCTTTTCTTCCTTTAAATTGATGAGGAACTTAGTTTATGATTCCTCTTTAATATGGCTATAGATACTACTCAAGCTTTGTCTATTTTCCCTGGTGGATAGGCCCAGGAGGTTGTAAAAGAGGTTTTATTGTGGATAATCTCCTTTCTCCTCATTGTTGTTTCCAGATTGAGTGAGACTAAGTATCTTTGAGAAAGAGAGGTAAAGGGACAGATTTACTTAAAGAGCAAATCTATTGAATAAACCTTTGGATGCAAGTTTGAACATTCCCTTTGGAAAATATAGTACTAATTATGTTTTTAAAGTTGATACTGAATAACTTCTCTTGATTTTTCTTTCTTTCTCTTTTTTAATGGTAGAATTCTGGTACAGCTCAAGTTTTCAGCTTAGTAGCAGAGCGTAGAAAGAAGTTTCAGGAGATCATCAATCGCAGTAGCAGTGAAGCAAATCAGGTGGTTCGTCCCAAAACTTCAAATAAATGGTCTGCTCCTGGTTCAGCTCCACAGTTAACTACAGCCATTTTGGAAATTAAAGAAAGCATATTGTCTTTGCTAATTAAACTTCACCACAAACTCTCAGGAAAACAAAACTCCTACTATCCTCCTTGGCTTGATGATATAGAAATTTTAATCCAACCAGAAATTCCTAAATACAGTCATGGAGATGGTATAACTGCAGTGGAAAGAATTTTACTGAAAGCTGCATTGCAAAGCAGAATGAACAAACGCATCATTGAAGAGATATGTAGAAAAGTGACCCCTCCTGTACCACCCAAAAAAATCACTGCTGCAGAGAAGAAAACATTGGACAAAGAAGAAAGGTACTTTTTATTTTTAATGTTTTAAACATGGATGATACAGTTGAAGATTTGATATTTCCCCCTGTTTTGGCCATCTGAGGCTAGTGACCTGGATGTTTAGCAGCTATAATCATAGCTGATTAATTTGTAAGATGAATGGAACCAAAATAGTCAGTGCTTGTGTGTGTAGTATGCTTGAGTTAGTTGTGGGTGAGAAGACGAGAGTTTCTGGCTCCAACATTAAATTACTACCCTAAATTTATAGGCCCCCTCGGCAAAATTGTTTCTTCTGTTATTTCTTTGGGGAATCTAATAATTCTCTTGCCATTTTCAGAAACTTTTATCAATTTAACTTTAAATGAGACTAGAAAAATTTTTTAAATATTTCTCAAAAATTTGACTCTTTTAGTTCCTTTTGGCCCTTTATGATCTTTCCAGTATCTGATACTAATTATTAAACAGGTTATGTTCTTAAACATACTCTAACTTATGGCCCTAGCTTTTGGAACTTTAGGTTGCTTTTAACTTGTTAAATCATAGTATTTATAAATTAAAAAAAAATTTTTGACTTTCCTTCTTGGGATGATATTTTTTATAAGTAGGATTTGTGGGTCAAAGGCTGTGAACATGGTATGATTTTAGTACACATTGCTTGTCAGAAGAATTGTATTACTCTGCTTTGTCACCAGCTATTTCCCAACAACCTTGTCAACACTGCCTGCCCTGCTATCACAAATATGACAAGGTGAATCTTGAGAGATTGAAACTCAGCATAATTGTCAAACCCTTGGAAAGGGTTCAGCGTTTATTTTAAAAAGAGCATACCTTCTAATGAATGTACGTAAGGCTAAAAGACTCAGAACATTAAAAAAACAAAAAGATTTCAGATGAAATTCAAGATAGTCATTGCTCAGTTCTCTGAGGTTATAAATAATATTCATTGGTTTGATTTCTTTAATATTTAAAACAAATTTGTCTACTAAAGCAATGATTATATGATAAGGGTATGCACTTCCAAAGGAATCATCTCAATATTATCATAAATTAAGAACCTTGGACTTTATCATCTCACTCTGTTCTATGTAGGAAACTCATTGTTATCTGGACTACTCTTATAAGCAGTATTCATTTGATAGTTAGCTCTGAAGTGTATTTTAGAGGTATTTTCTGGAGTAATTTCATCTTCTTAGTTACTTTTAAAATTACATATAGACAGTCTTATGGGTTAAATGATCAGGGAAGCAAGCCTAAGATGGATCTCACTCTGTTTTATTTATCCATTCCCTATTCATTGGGCACCAGCCAGGCACTTCTCTAGACATGGATTATAAAGTGCTTTTTTTTTTTTTTGAGCAAGATTGGCTCTGAGCTAACATCTGTTGCCAATCTTCCTCTTTTTCTTTTTTCTCCCCAAAGCCCCAGTACATAGTTGTATATCCTAGTTGTACATCCTTCTAGTTCTTCTATGTGGGACGCCACCTCAGCATGGCTTGATGAGCGGTAAGTAGATCTGTGCCCAGGATCTGAACCGGCGAATCCCAGGCTGCCGAGGTGGAGTGCATGAACTTAACTGCTACACTGCCAGACCAGCCCCAAAGAACTTTTTTTAAAAAGAGAACAAATAATTTAATTAAAAAATAAAAATGCTCAACAGCAAAATAATATTCAGATACATAAACCACAGTATCTAGTTTATTTCAAATATTACGTGAAGCAGCCAATATTAAATATACAACTTTGACCTATTATTTTGTGTGACTAATTTGTTTAAATAAGGAAGAATATAACTTCATTAAATTAATGGTCATTAAATATATCTAATAGGTGTCTATTTTGTGGCCAGGAATGTATAATTTTTGCCTCAACGATAGACCCAAGTATAGAGAAATGTTTTCTTTCAATCAAATTATTTCCAATTATTAGGGGAAAACAAAAGAGTTACATTTCTCAAAGTCAAAATTTTGTCTGAGTTACTTATAGAAAAAAAACAAGTCTGTGCTAACACCTGAAATAACACCAAAAAAGCAATAAATTCTCTTTAAAGTAATTATAGTTCTCTTTGTATTTTCCCATCTAATATAAAATTTCATCTTTAAAACAATGCTCTGAGGTATGTAAGGCAGTTTTATTATCACCAGTTTTCTTTTTTTTCCCCAGCTTTATTGATGTGTAATTGACAAATAAAATTGTTAGATATTTAAAGTGTACAATGTGATGATTTGATATACATACACATTGTGAAAGGAGTCCGCGCATTGAGTTAATTGACACATCCATCACCTCACATATTTACCACCTTTTCTTTTTTTGGTGAGAACATTTAAGTTCTACTTTCAGAAAATTTCGATTCTATAATACAGTCTTATCAACTATAGTCACCATGTTATACATTAGATCCTCAGACCTTATTCATCTTATAAATGAAAGTTTGTACCCTTTTACCAACCTCTCCCTATTTCCCCACCCCCCAACCACTGGCAACCACTTTTCTACTCCCTGTTTCTACGAGTTTGATTTTTTTTTTTTTTTTAAAGATTTTACGTATAAGTGATAACATGCGGTATTTATCTTTCTCTGCCTGGCTTATTTCACTTAGCATAATGTCCTCCAGGTTTATCCACGTTGTCATAAATGACAAGATTTCCTTCTTTTTTAAGGCTGGATTATATTCCATTGTTTATATATCCACCACATTTTCTTGATCCATTCATCTGTTGACAGACACTTAGGTTGTTTCTACACCTTGGCATAGAACTTTGTCCAATGCTGGACTCCCTGATCTTGAGAAATTGATACTGTGGAGGGGAGACAGACTATTAAACAGTTGTTAGTGTAATAAATACTATGTTAGGTGCACAGGGTGTTATTGGGAGTGGCAGGAGATAATGCTAAGAAGGTAACCAAATATCATTTAACTGGTGCTTAGTGTGTGATGGCTGTAGGGAAGCCACTGAAGGATTTTAAGTGGGGTAATAATATGCAGCGTAATCATATGCAGATGGATTAGAGTAGAGTAAGACTGGAAATTGGGAGACCAGGCTAATCAGGAATCTAGGGGGGCAGATGTGGTGAGGATCTAAACTAAGACAGTGATAGTAAAGAGAAGAGGAGATGTGTCTGAGATATTTAGCAGGTACAAAGTATCAAGATCTGGTGAGCAATTTGATGTGGGGGATGAGGGAAAAGTCATGAATGGTTCCTAGTTTTTGAATTTGAATGATGTTCCTGTTTACCAAGATAAGGGAGTATAGGAGGAGATTCAGGCTTAGTGGTAGAATTGATATGCTCAGTTTTGTACATTCCTGAGTTTAAGGAGGACATCCAGGTGAAGGTGTCCAGCCAGATAAAGGGTTTGAGACTTAGGGGAGAATTCTGAGTTAGAGCTACAGATTTGGGCAAACAGGTAATAATTAAAGCCTTTTATGTGGAAGAATGTGTATAAGAAGAAGATGAGAAGTTTGAATACAGAACTCAGGGAAAAACATTAAAGGGAACAACTGAGGAAGGAGTACCAACAAAGGTGACTGAAAAGAGATGGCTAGAGTAGAATAGGAGGAAAATTGCAGAGAGTGGCATTAGGGAAGGCCTAAGAGGACGAGGTTCAGAAAGGAAGAAACTTCTCAAGATTGTTGAATACTGCAAAAGTTCAGATAAGATTGGCAATCGCATTTGATTTGATAGTTAGGAGGTCTTCCTTTGGTTACTGTATCAGGAGCAATTTTAGTCACATATGTAATTGTACTTCATTTGTGGTGTAATTAAGTTTGTTACAGATAATTTATATTAAAAGTATACACCAAAGTCTAGTATATTAAGAATTTAGGAGTTCTTATTTCTCATAGTATTTTATAAACAGGAGTGTTTATAAGTGACATACTTTAGATGACAATTCATTCATTTTGAACTAGTAACTACTTAGAATTTAATACATTTACTGATAAAATTAGAAGGTTGAAAACGAGGTAAAATTTTTATTTTTGTTAACCTAAATTCGTGATCTTTGCTTGTGGTTATAGAATAATTTTTTGTTAAAGAAAGATAAAAATTCAGTGAATCAAAGTTTATTTTATTTCATTAAAGGTATTTTGTAATTATTACTAATAATAGACGTGATACTGGAGGACATAGTTCAGATGCTCTTTTTACAAAGGCTCTCAAGCTGTTGTAATAAATAATATTCTAAAAATTTTTAAAGGCTTTCTTTGTGTTAGGCTTTGTTTCCTTTGAGCAGTGACGATATTGACAAGGATTTGAAACTAATTCTGTAGCAGACAGCTATGAATTAAGATGAATCTGTTTGAATCTCACTGTGCTTCTCACATTGTCTTTTGTCAGTTTATTTTGAATTTTGGATTAAGTTTTATAATAAAGGCAGAACAGTTCATAAACACTTAATGATGTCACCTATAGGCAAACTTGGCATCACTTTCATAATAGATTATCTCCATAGAAAACAAGATACAAACAGGAAACCTTATGTGGTTGTAACAATATGCAACCTCAGTGTCTCCACCTCTGGGGTAATAATGAAAAATTCCTGAGTTGTACTGAATCTGCCAGAACTTGTTTATGTCTTTTTGTTAATAATTTTTATTCACATTTATGCCCAATTTTAGAAAGGAGTAACCTAAATTGACAAAAAATTCATAAGGGAAAGATAACGATGACATTCCTTTTCTGGAAATCATAGAAAGCTAGTATAGAAATGCATATTTTTTTTAGCAACTTAAAACAACACCCATTTATTTACTCACCATTTCTGTATGTCGAAGTCTGTGCATGGTGTGACTGGATTCTCTGCTCAGAGTCTCACAAGGCTAAAATCAAGGTGACAGCCGTAATTATCTGGAGTCTTCCAGGCTCATGTAGTTGTGGCAGAATAGAAATGGATTTTAATACTTACCAATCAGTTACATTTGAGGTTTTCTTATGTTTGATATATGGATTTGTTATTTGAAATATTCCCTTATGGACGTATTTATTCTAAATGTAAACGTACACGTACATGTTTAAAGGTGTGATGTAGAGTGGCATAACTGATTTTTTAATTAAAGGAACATATCCAAACTTATTTTAAATTTACAAAGTAGTGAGTGGTGTAGGAGGCCAAACATGTAGTCTATCAATGCTATTATTGTTTATAGCATTTTTGGAGGTCTCCTAGAATGCTTTGAGCATCTATAACACATTTTTGTTTCCATTTCTTCCATGGTAGCAAATTTTTGTCCTTTGAGGATGGATTTAATTTTTAAAAACTTTTTATTTTGAAGAAATTTCAAACTTACAGAAATGTTTCAAGGACGGGACAGATAACTTCCTAAACCATGTCAGAGTAAGTTGCCTTACCCTGGAATACTTTAGTGTGTATGTCCTAGAAATAAGGGCATTTTCTTACATAATCACAATACAACTTTAAAAACAAAGAAATTAGCATTATATTTGAATGATAAAATCCTTAGATCCCAAGTTTTGAAAGTTGTCTCAATAATGTTCCTTGTAGTAAAAAGATCCAGTTTAGTAGTCACTCGTTGCATTTGGTTGTCATGTCTTTCTGTTCTTCTTCAATATGGAATAGTTTCTCAATCTTTCTTTTATTTTCTTGACCTTGGCACTTTTGAAGATTACAGGGCGGTAACATTGTAGAATGTCCCTTAATTGGGGTTTGTCTACTGTCCCTTTGGTTTAGATTCAGGTTATGCATTGGTGGCAGGAATATCAAGGAAGTGTTGCTATCTTCTTTTGATTGCCATCCCATCAGGTGTCACGTGATTTCAGTTTGTTTCATTACTGGTGATTAACTTGGATGACTTGATTAAGAGGGTGTCTGCCAGACTTCTTCACTGTCAAGTTACCCTTTTTTTTCCCATTTGTAGTTAATACATAATTTGTGGAGAGAGACTTTGAGATGCCTGCAATATCCTGTTCCTCATCAAGTTTCAATTTATTCAGTTATTTATTTATGTCAGTATGGACTCATGGATTCCTATTTCATTTTATGGGTTGTAATCTCGTATGCTCATTATTCATTTTGATGCTCAAGTTGTTCTAGATTTGGCCAGTGGGAATCCCTTCAAGCTGGTTTCTGTGTTCTTTTGATTTATCCCCATCATTCTTTGAGCATTTTCTTATTTTCTGGACAAGAAGATATTCCAATGTTCATCTTGTACTTGTAATCAACCATTTCTCCAAGGAATCCTGGTTACTTTTAGTAGAGAATGATATATCCATGAGCTCATTCTAATGAGGTATAGTTATTCTCAGGCCCTCTTAGTGTACAGAGCTAGGGAAAATTGTGTGTGTGTGTTTGTGTGTGTCAACGGGCTGATGGGGGGAGGAGGAGGGAGATATTAAAAACTATGAGTTCGCCCTGATAGTTGCAATTCCAATCCCAACACCATAGGAGTCATTCTTGTTTTCTCTCTGTATTTTTGACTCTCTACTTCTACAGTGAGAAATCTGGCACCCATAATCCTCAATCTGTATTACCCTTTTGATCAGTTGCCTTGTATATAACCAATTTCGTGTAACCTTGCCCCACTGGTGTCCCAGGCTGTTGAGTCTTGACACTCTGTGCTAGGCCACCGTTGCCACCCTCCATGTTCAGGAAGGGAAGGAAGAGGAAGGGTGGATTTAGTTTTTTTGAAATGGCCAATGTAATTGAGGGTTAAGTTTGATGAATAAGGGGAGTGATCAACCTGGATAATAATATTTTGGCTCAAAAAGAATATAAAAAATGAGTTGTAGTTATAAAATAATAAAGTGAGTTTTCTTAATTGGATCTCAAATTATAATTAAAGTAAATGTTAGAAAAGCAGTATTTGAAAATCTTTTGAACATTTTTGGCAAAAATATGTAACTTCTGGTAAGGTGGATCAACAGTACTTGATTTAATAGATGTTCGTGATTATCTCCACTAATTGGATGGGAGCAGAGGTGTGAATAATCTAAAAATTATACTAGTATTCCATTCTTCTAAACTCTATATTCTTGAATCATTTCAGATTAATAGAAAAATACTTTTAGGTTTCCCATGGAAATGACTTCATAGAATCTCAGTTTAACAAAATGCTTTGACTTTTATAGTGTATAGGTATAATAAATGGTCATTAAAAGAAACTGCTGTAGTATACTCTGTCCATTATAGTTTTTTTTTTTTTGTGTGTGAGGAAGATTGGCCCTGAGCTAACATCTGTTGCCAATCTTCCTAATTTTCCTTGAGGAAGATTTATCCCTGAGCTAACATCTGTGCCAGTCTTCCTCCATTTTGCATGTGGGACGCTGCCACAGCATGGCTTGATGAGCAGTGTGTAGGTCCGCACCCAGGATCCGAACTTGTGAACCCCAGGCCACCAAAGCGGAGCACGTGTACTTAACCACTACGCCACTGGGCTGGCCCTAGCCGTTACGTTTTTAATGTCCTTTGTATCATGGGCTATGATAAATACCTTTTTGAATTTTGTTCAAGTAAAAAGTTTGTCTCTCCCAATGAGCTAATATGTAACTCACCTTACCTTTTTCCTTTTTGTCTTCCTCTCCATCCCCTCTTGTTTTAAATTACTATTTTAACCTTCCCTTGCTGGGGGTAAAATTTTATGCTCACTAGCCTATCTCCTTTTTTTATTACTTTACTTTTATTTTCTTATGTTATCGTCCTGATGTATTGTGTTTTTTTTTTTTAATTGGAAACCACACTCAAATTAAAATACTCTTTGCAAGTAGATAAGGGGTAAATAATAAATAGAATATAGTGAATTAATCCAAAGGGATATTTGTGCTTAGATTTGGAATATAGTTTTATTCTTTTTGGTGTATTTCTGACTTTTTCATATTCTTTTACTTCAAGCAAAATAAACCAAACTTAGAATATCTCCTAATAGAAACTAGGAAACTTCCTGGCTTCTGCTTATTCTGTATTAGGAAAGACCTATTCTTAAGGTAACAGTAAATATGCCTATTTTTATCTTGTAGATTCTGTTCATATCTAAACATCATAACTTCTTCTAGCAGCCAGTTTGGTATTATTTGTGCCTGGGGGTAAAATTTTGAGTTCCTTGCTGAAAAGGCTCTTTGTTCTTGCTCTTGCTGCCAACTGACATATACTTAGGAAATTGTGTTCTTGGAAATCCAAATTTTCTATCTACTTTAATTATTATTTCACATTTTAAAGTAAATCTTGGCTTTTATTTTTACCTATTTAAGCAAGTGATTTTCAAACCTTTTTAAAGCAATGGAATCCTTTTAAGGACAATCAAATCTTACATGAAAATTAATGCATAGTATAGAAAATAGGTTGTTCTCATCTGTGTGCCAGGGGCTTTTTGTGCATTATATATTCCTGAAAGATAGTGGATAAGTCTTAAGCACATCTGGTACTTATCACTTTATTTCTGTTTAATCTAGACGACAAAAGGCTAGAGAGAGGCAGCAGAAATTGCTTGCAGAGTTTGCTTCAAGACAGAAAAGCTTCATGGAAACTGCAATGGATGTTGGTAAGTCAAAATTTGTTAGTTTAGAACTCTCATAATTACAGTTATTACTTGAGGGATTATCTAGTCCAGTCTTTCACCAGTTTTAAGCATACAGGCAGATGACTTCTAGTCTTTATTTAAACAATAGAGTGATGGAAGATCAGACCTTTATTATAAGCAGTCCATTCTGTTGTTGAGTAGCTTTAGTTGTGAGAAAGTTCTTCCTGATGGAAGCAATACAGTGTCTTCTCTCTGTTCTCTTCTGTTAAACTGTCTTTCAGATTTGTGAGGTCCACCAATATGCATTTACTTATTCTGATCTTTTCCCGTGAATTATCCTAAGAGCCTTAAAATAGTTTTCAAATACTGTTAATGCCTCCTTCTTCTGTCACTTCCTTCAGTATTTATTAAAATCAGGTGCACTTCTCACTTCCCTTAGGGTTTGTACAGTGAAAGGGGATGCCATTTTCCTGTATAATGGTAGATTGCTATGAGTAATCTTTTACAAACATTGAAGAAATAGGTTAAATTTCAGTCTTCGGTTAACCAGGATACTCCCTTCCCTGACTACTTCCTACATTCCAGTGAAATTTTCTTGCTTTATTTTTTTTATTTTACTTTTTTTACTTGCTTTTTATCACTTGTTTACTTTTAAATTGTCAAGGTTGCTAACATTTTATTTTGTAGTCGCAGTCAAGTTTTCTATCCAAAGGTGACTCTAAAAGTTGAAAACAATATGACTTTTTGAGTTTGAGTACAGGACTAAGTAGTGTGCTAGGATTCATTTACTTTTTTTGAGTCTAGTGGCCTGACTCTTAGATCACCTTAAGGAGACTGTATTTAGTATATAGCTTCTTTTCTTACAGTCTCTCAGTTGCTAAAAACCATGCCACTCTTTATACATTTCTTCTTGGGCTGTGACTTTGTTATATTGTCTTTTGTTTTTCCTGAAGTTTCCAACTGCCCTTTTTTCTTAACTAATGTGCCTTTATGATACCCACTCAATCCTACTGTCTTTTGCATGGAATTTTGTACCATTTTGGTCCATTTGCTCTGTAGGCATGCTGTACAGTCATTACCTTGGGATTTTCCTCTTGTTCGTTGATCTGGGTTTTCCTGCATCTTACATCATCTCTTTTTTTGATTTCGTTATGTTGGAATGCAGCCTCAAGTATATTCCTAATAATGCTTATATGGAGGCTAAGCTTTCTGATTCTTTATATTTCTGGATGGGACTCTGGTCTCCTCTCATGCTTGATTGTACATTTGGATGCGTGTAGACTTCCAGATTGATGCACATTTTCTGTCACAACTGTGAAGGCAATACTCTTGTCTTTTGCCATTCATTTGGTGAGAAGTCTGGTTGTTATCTGTTTCTCATTCCTTTGTAAGTGAGCATTTTTTCCATTTGTTAATGACACTTTCATAATTGTCTGATCCTTAGAGATCTGAAATTTTATGATTTGTGTCTAGGTGGATCTTTTTTCGTTCTCCTTAGTACTCAATGGGCCTTTTCAGTCTGAAGATTCCTGTCTTTGAAACTCTTAAGAATTGTTTTTCCTCTGATTTCCTTGATAACTAGTGTAGCCCTTCTCTAAGATGACCCTCAATGATCCACGCCTCCTGGTATTTATGCCCTGTGTAGCCTTCTCCCATTTGCATCAGAATTAGTGTGTATGAGCACTGGAATATAACAGAAGTGATAGTATGTTTCTGAGATTAGATTATGAAAGACACTGTGGCTCCTGTCTTGATTGTTTTCTCTCTCTCGGATTACTCATTCTGGGAAGAGCCAGCTGCCATGTTGTTAGCGGCCCTATGGAGAGGCCTATGTGGTAAGGGACTGAGGCTACTGAGTGAGCTTGAATGTGAAACTTCCAGCTCCAGTCAAGCCTTCAGACGGCTACAGCCCAGCTGTAGTTTGAAAGTAATCTCATAAGAGATCTTGAGCCAGAACCATACAGCTAAAGTGCTCCCAGATTCCTGACCCTCAGAAACTGTCCGATAATAAATGTAGGTTTAAGCCACTGAGTTTTGGGGTAATTTGTTATATAGCAACAGAGAACCATTACAATACTTTTCTCCTATTTTCTGTATTCTTTTTTTGTGGGACTTTTACTAGTTGGATGTTGAATCTCCTCAATTGATCTTTTAATCTTTTATCTTTTATATCATGTGTTTTTTTGCTTTACATACTTAGAAATTTCCTCTCTTCAGTATCTTATTCCTACTTTTTTTATAGTACTTTTTCTCAAATCTTTCTGAATGTGTTAGAGGTCTCTCTGTCTCTAAATTATCCTTTACTTTTCTGAATTACTTTTTAAATTTACATTGGTCTTTCATGTTTTTAGTTTTCCTCATTTGCCTGATGATCCTTGATTGTCCTGGAAAGATGGTCTGGGTAGCTACTTTTGGTTTACTTTACTGAGGTGTAAATAGGTTTAATCCTAGTAATTCTCTCCAGTCTGTGTATTTGGGTGAGATGTGTCGACTGTCAGACTGAGATTAGAGTGCGGGGACAGCAGACTGCTCTGTTTGGGCCCCCAGATGTTAACACTCACACTAGAAACCGCAGTGCTCTCCAAGCAACTTTTTCAGTTTCTTTGGAGAAGAATAGACTTTTATTTTTTCCCTCTAAGGTAATTGCCAAGCCGTCTGAGTACTCTGTTCAGTCAAGTTTGGGGAGGGAATTGGGGTGCTGAGTAGTGAAGTTCTGTATATAGTCCTTCAATCAATTATTCTGTTTCCAGAGTCGCTTCATATTTATGACTCCTGTCCTCTACCTCACTGGCTGATTCTGAGCCCAGAGTTGACATTCTAATGGACAGGTCAATTCTTCCTTTTCTGTAACTTTCTCGTAATACATAAGTGGTTGCAGGTTTTATGGCTTTCTTTTATCTGTCAGCATGTCTCCATCTCCTCCAATCTTTCAGAATTTTTTTTTGCTGAGGAAAATTTGCCCTGAGCTAACACCCATTATCAGTCTTCCTCTATTTTGTATGTGGGTTGCCACCACAGCACAGCTGCCACCGAATTGTGTAGGTCAGTGCCTGGGACTGAACCAGGGCCGCTGAAGTGGAGTGCACTGAACTTAACCACTAGCCCATGGGACCAGCCCCCAATCTTTCAGAAATTTTACTGACATTTCTTATTTGTTGGCTGGTGAAATTTTCGTCCACAGCTCCATCCTTTTTCTATATTTTTGTGGGACTATTTCTTCATGTATTTTTTTACTTTTATTTCAGTAGTTTTTTAGAAGGAATGAGAGACAGAAGCATGTGGTCAGTGTGCGATCTTGAGTTAGATACTTACTAATATTTATTATTATAATGTGTCAAGTTAAAATTTCTGTTATTAAAAAAGCATTAAATTTTTATTATAGAAACTTAGAAAACACACATAATCAAAAATAAAAAAATAATCTTATATATATGTATTTTTTTTTGTGAGGAGATTAGCCCTGGGCTAGTATCTGTGCCCATCTTCTTTTACTTTATATGGGACACTGCCACAGAGTGGCTTGACAAGCGGTGCGTCCATGTGCACCTAGGATCCGAACCCAGGAACCCCGGGCTACCTAAGCAGAGTGCATGCACTTAACTGCTATGCCACTGGGCCGGCCCAATAATCTTATATTTTTACTACCAGATTTCCTAATCCAGACTGTATCCTTACAAATCTTTTTCTAAGTATGTACGTATATAAATGTATTTTTTACTAAAATGAGATAATTTTGCACACTATTTTTTCTTATGAAAAATTTCAAACATAAAGAAAAGCTAAAGGAATAGTATTATAAATTCCCATATACCATTATAACCTTCACCTAGTTAATGTTTTTCTTTGTTCTCTTGCTCTCTCTCTAATAAATGAAGTAAGTTATAGACATCATGATGCTTTACTCCTAAATATTTCAGCATGCATGTCCTAGGATTGAGAATATTCTCCTGCTCAAACACAATATGTCATACATAAGAAATTACTTTTTCCTACAGAATAAAGGAAATAGCTTCAAAATACCAAACTTGATATTATGTTAAACAACAAAATTATTGAATTAAGTTAAAAAATTTAAAATTATTTGCAGATCATTTTGTCCTTCAGTGTATTCCACTTAGGGTATATAGTTAAAGTTCTGTGTTCTAAAGTCACTTAAGAGCAGTCCTTTTTTTGGGAGGTGGTGTAACCAGTTTGATGTACAGTTTAGTTTGTTTGCAACTTTAGGAACTTGAAAAAAAGCTTAGTTAATAATACTTCTAGAAATTGTTTTTATCTGCTACCTCCCACTCCCATGTGAGATGAAACAAAAACATTTTCTGAGAAATTGATTGGGCAAAGAACCCAGAGGAGGTTAGGTGGTAGGTATTGTCTTGAATAGGAGCATGGTCACCTTTTCTTCAGAGGAGAGTGGAGGGAAGGAGGAAAGAGTGGGTGGAAATAGAGGTAGATTCCCCTGGGAGTAAGGGAAATGGGAAGTTAAGGACATCACTGAGTTGCTTCAGTTTTCAGGGGTAAGTAAAAGGTGAATTCTGCAGAGTAAAAAAAATGCCACTTGAAGCTTGAAATAGTTGTTGAGGAGAGTGGGCGATGTTGCTTACCAAGGCTAAGTATAAAGATTGATAAGCAATGCTTAGGGACCAGTTATACTCAAGATCATAAATTTGAATGTCATTAGTCTGCAGAGTTATTGACTCTCTCTTCTAAATCTTACTACCTTTTGGAAGATTTGACGTTTTTTGGCAGTAACCAGGGCACAGGAAGAACAATTGAGGGATCAGGCAGACATGATGGTTAGGAAACAGAGGCAGTTCACAGAAGCTGTCAGGATAATGAGCTCTGCTCTCTCTCAGTCCAAATTCTTGCATGCCACAGTGGTGACAGGTGAGGTAATATAGACTCATGAGCACTTGGTTTATTTATGTGGGTCTTGGCCATGCCAGTAGGATTCTGAACCATTTAGATTTGTATATTCCTTTTATTTATAACTCAGTTCCTTCCCAAAGATTTGACCCTGAAAACCCCCTAGAGACCCTATTTTTCATCCATTGCCCAAGATAAAAATTGCAAAATCACATGTTGATCTGCCTCCAATTACTATTTGCTTCATTTGCATGTGACATTATGTGTTATGATATTATTAACACACAAAGCAGGGCCACACCTGAGGTACCTTCTGGCAGTAGTACCTCAAATTCCTTTTGTCTTCTTGCTTTATTTCCTAGCTGTGTTCTAAGAATGTAAACAAGCTGTAGTTGCGTCTTTCTTATTTTACCTTTATCTTTGTGTATGAGAGATGTTCTCCTAAGATGTCTAGTCTAATAACATAACATACAGAATGTTTCAGATTTATAGCACACAGTACTTTACAAATCCTCTAATCAAATATAGTGCATAAGGTAAAAAATTAAGGACAAAAGCTTTCTCTCCGAATGTACCAGATCTCTGTGATTAGTACTCTTATTTATCTGTTGTTTAATGCCTTTCTGTAGTTATCAGGTGTCTTATGTGAAGAGACTCACCTCTGCATTTCCTTCCATCCTTCTTTCCTGATCATTATCCCCCATTATTTAGTTTTACTAGCCGTCTAGGTGTAGGAGTCAAGATGTTAGATTATAATCTTGATCACTTAAGGTTTATCAGATAGATATGGCTGAAAGACAACAGAATTGAGTTCCAAGTGAGAGTTCAGATGCTTAATATAGAGTAAGAATTTATTTTGGAAATTATTTTCTGATCTTACTTTTTTTTTTCATTGAGTTATAATTGACTTTATAACATTATATTAGCTTCAAGTGTGCAACGTAATGATTGGAATTTGTATATGTTGCGAAGTGATCACCATAATAAATCTAGTTAACATTCATCATCATACATAGTTACGCATTTTTTTTCCTTGTGATGACAACTTTTAAGATTTACTCTGTCAGCAACTTTCAAATATACAGTGCACTATTAACTGTAGTCACCAGGCTGTTCATTAGATCCCCAAGACTTATTTGTTTTATAACTGGAAGTTTGTACCTTTTGACCACTTTCACTCTTTTCTTCCAACCCCTGCTCCCTGCCTCTGGCAACCACTGGTCTGTTCTCTGTATCTGAGTTCATTTTTTAGTTAAAGATTCTACATATAAGTGAGATCACACAGTATTTGTCTTTCTTTGTCTGATTTACTTCACTTAGCATAATGCCCTCAAGGTCCATCCGTTCAAGGTTGTCACAAATGGCAAGATTTCCTTATTTTTTATGGATGAATAATATTCTTTTGTATATTTTTATACACCACATTTTCTTTATTTATTCATTCATTGATGGATACTTAGGTTGCTTCTATGTCTTGGCTATCGTAAATAGTGCTGCAGTGAATGTGGGGGTGCTGCATCTTTTGACTTAGTGAATACTCAGAAGTAGAATTGCTGGATCATATGGTAGTTCTCTTTTTCATTTTTTGAGGAACCTCCATACCATTTTGCATAGTGGCTGCACCATTTTACATTCCTACCAACAGAACACAAGGGTTCCCTTTTCTCCACAACCTCACCAACGCTTGTTATTTTCTGACTTTTTTGATAATAGCAATCCTAACAGGTGTGAGGTGATATCTCATTGTGGTTTTGATTTGCATTTCCCTGATGATTAGTGATGCTGACCACCTTTTTATGTATGTTTGTATATCTTTGGAAAAGTGTCTGTTCTGCCCATTTTTTAATTGGATTATTTGGGGTTTTTTTTGCTATTGAGTTGCTTGAGTTCTTTGCAGATATATGATTTGCAAATATCTTCTCCCATTCAGTAGGTTGCCTTTTCATTTTTTTGATGGATTCCTTTGCCGGGGAGAAGCTTTTTAGTTTGGTGTAGTCCCACTTGTTTACTTTTGCTTTTGTTGCCTTTGCTCTTGGTATCACACATATACTGTATTTTAATTGTAGAAATTGTATGGTACAGAAAAGCATAAAGAAGGACAGATTTTATCCCTAATTCCACCATCCAAAAGACATGTGCATTACTGATGATACTCTATAGTTCAATTTTGTATCTTACCTTTTTATCTAATATTTTAGCATAAAAATATCCCTATATTATTATTAAAACTCCTGGTATTTTTAAAAACTTTATTGGAGAGGTAGCATAGTATAGTGGTTTATGAGCATGGACTCTGGAGCCTGACTGCCTGAGTTTATATCTCAGCCACATCATTGCCTGGAGTAATTTACTTACCCTCTCTCTGCATTCGTTTCCCCATAGTTAAAAGGGGATTATTATACTACCGACTTCATAGGCTTGTTGTGAGTATTGAATGTATTAGTACATTTAAAATGCTTAGAGCATAGTGCTTGGCACATAATAGGTGTTTATAAGTATTGGCTATTACTATTATTACTTTTATTCTATAATTTACTTAGTAATGCCCTCATAATTTGATTTCATTTTTTCTAATTTTAATTATTGTCAACATTGTGTACACAAAACTTTTTCTGTATTTTATGTCTGGGTGTAAGAGTATGAATATTGGGGGATGATGATGATGATGATGATATATATTTTTGTATGTTAACTGTGTACCCAGCACTGTGCTAAACACATTCTGTATATTGGCTTATTTGTCCTGACATACCCTTAAGATAGGTGGTATTATCCCAGATGAAGATGCCTAGACTTAGATTAAATAATTTCTCTGAGGTTTTACAGTAAATGGTAGTGCCTGGGCTATATCTCAACAAAGTTTGTCTGCTCTTTACTGTTTCTTCAAATTTAAAGCAAATTAAGGAGAGTTACGTCACCCCTCCTCCTCAAGTTGGTAGCCTGGAGATATGAAGGGACAGATATGAGAATAGTTGCAAAGTAAGAATGAATAGACCTGATGATTGATTGATTGGTTGATTCAGACACAAAGCACAAGATAGAAGGGATATTCAACATGTTTGGAAAGTTTTATTTATTTTATAAAAAACCAGAATGAAAAGAATACTGCTTTTCCAATAGCTGAAGCAAAAATCCTTGAAGTACCTCTATTAGTCTAGCTTGGTTATAGGGTCAGCTCCACACAAATCACATGAATTGAAAGTGAGTGGTGAGGGGGGTGATTGTCCTAAACAAAAATTGAGGTCTATTGTTAGCAGAAGGAGCAATAGATACTAGGTAGATAGAAATAGTATCTGTCCACAGTACCTATCCTTTAAGATTTCATTTGGAAAGTGGGGTAGTCCAAGCAAGAGCTGGCATAGAGCAGGATTTGGTTCACTTTTATTGTTAGTTGTGGAGGCAGCTGTTTATTTTGTTATTTAATAATATAGTTTAACTTGAGATTTATCCCTTTATTTTTTAACAATATAAACAAATATGCATATATTTACTTATGTATGCTACCATTTATGTAAGAAGGGGTTTGGGGATATAAATATATTTGTATATTTTATATTGAGATATAAAAATATTCATATTCCTAGTGTCTCCTTGTTAGGTAATTGATAATATACTATGTACTCTTTCTCTACCTTGCTTTTTTTACTTAACATTATATCCTGGAGATCCCACCATGCAGTGTATAGACATATTCTTCATCCCCTTTTCTAGCTGAATAGCCTTCTATTTTGTAGATTTTCCGTAATTAATTCAGACGAGATCTGGCGCGTTCATGGTAGTATGGCTATAGCCTTCCATAGTTTATTCAAATGGGTTTCTATTATTAGACATTTGGGTTGTTTTCAGTCTTTTGCTATATAAATAGTACTGCAGCAAATATCTTTATGCATGTATCTTTTTGTTTTTTGATGATACATCTGTACAATAGATTTCTGGAAGTGGGATTCCTGGGTCAAAGGGTAAATGCATTTGTAATTTTGCTAGATATCAGCAAATTCCCTTCATAGGGTTTGTACTGTTTTACATTCCCACCAAGTGTGTCAGAGTATCAATTTCCCTATATCCTTGTCATTGGAATATGTTATCAAATTTTGTATTTTTGCTAATTTTGGAGGTAAAAAGAAATGGTATTGTGGTCCAGTAGGTTACTAGCAAGTACCTCTCAGTTGTAGTTAAAAATTAAGTAGGATTAGTGTTGTTAAAACCAAATAAAACACTCATAATTTTGAATCAATTTATGCAATAAAGAAAATTCTCTGTGCCTACCACTAGGCTGCAGACCATGCTTTACCCTGTGATATTTGTGTTTTGCAGTTGACTGTTTCCCGGGGGAGGCCTAGTGTTTTCAAACAAAAATATATTTCGCCTGATTGTGAGAGCGCTAACTATATCATCCCTGCATCATCATCCATTCTT
The DNA here is from genome assembly GCF_020826845.1 of Diceros bicornis minor. Taxonomy (NCBI): domain Eukaryota; kingdom Metazoa; phylum Chordata; class Mammalia; order Perissodactyla; family Rhinocerotidae; genus Diceros; species Diceros bicornis. The sequence goes on from NC_080749.1 coordinate 51,560,838, forward strand.
TCCTCTGTTCATCCACAAAACTCCATAAACACAAAAGCAAAACATGCAGCAAAGAGATATGTGATTATTTTACAAATACTTATTTTAGTTTAAATTAATCCAGTGAATTCGTAAGTGTAAAAGTTAAAAGTAAAGGCAAAGGCTATTTTGTAATTAAAGATTAATTTTATGTGAAAATAGACTTTAAGCAATTTTAACCAATATTAGAATAAGAAATTTTATGTAATAATGTAAATGTAAACTCTGGAAGTAGAATTATAATATTTATGAATGCTGAAGCTTTTCATTCTGATGATATTAAAATTAATGGTTGACGAATAAGTTGATATTAAAATGCTACTGTTGGAAAATGATTTTTTTCTTTCTTTTTTTTTTTTTTTGAAGATTGGCCCTGAGCTAACATCTGTTGCCAGTCTTCCTCGTTTTTTCCTTTTTTTCCTCCCCAAAGCCCAAGTAGATAGTTGTATGTCATAGTTGTACATCCTTCTAGTTGCTCTGATTTTTTTCTTAAACTTAAAATATTCTGAATGGAAACACCTTTATCACTTTAAATGTTAACTTTCGAGACTCATATCTTAGTAAGGCAGAGTTCTTCAATTCTTTTGGAAAGTTACATATTGTAATTAACATACAGTAGAAACATTATGGTAGTTAGCAATTGCTATGTAACAAATCACCCCAAAATTTAGTGATTTAAAACGACAACCATTTGTTATTTCTCATGAGTCAGTGGGTTGGCTGGTAGTTCTGCTGATTTGGACCAAACTTTTCTGCAAAAGGCTTAGCTGATCTCATCTGGGCTCACTCATGGATCTGCAGTCTGCTGGTTGGTTGACTGGGAACTGGCCTGAGCTGGTGGGACAACTTGGCTCTGTTCCATGTTGGCTGTCTTTCTCCAAGAGGCTAGCCCAGACTTTTTCTCATGTAGGTGGCAGAGTTGAGAGCGAAAGAGAGAAAGCATGCAAGACTACTTGAGGCCTAGTCTTAGAAAGGCATACTGTTATTTCTGCCGCATTCTCTTGTCTAAAGCAAATGAAGGCTAGCCCTTATACAAAGAGTGGGGAAAGAAAATTGTACCTCTTGATGGCAGGAATTGTGAAGTCACATTGCAAAGATCATGGATACAGAGGGGAGTGGAGAATTGGAGTCTTTTTGTAGTCATTCTAACACAGTGATTGTAAACAGAACTTTGGCAGATTAAAATAGCGTTCAAAAGAATTACCTGCTTAATTCAGATAGATTCTTTTCTGTTCATGTAAAACCAAACAAATGAATTAACTATTGCTTTATTTATCTTTTTTGCCTATGTTATAATAATATTAATTATGGTCATTTAAAATAGGCGCTTTTGTTTTAAAAGGGCAAGTGTCAATTTTACACAAACGTTAAATTTTAATTGTTTTGAAAGACAAAGTAGGATTTGAGAATTGAAGGGTTATTTGTAACTAGAATATTTTCATTATTAGTAAGGTTTCTGGTAGCACTTGGATTAATCATATTTGACTGTTACTCTCTCAGTTTTGCGTCTGTCTTCATTCATTTAGTTTACGTAGAGAAAATCATTGTAATCTCTTCATTGCATCAATTTGCAGGACATAGCCTTTTAGATTTTTTTTTGGTGTGGAAAATATGTGCAGATGTTGATGTGTGCATGCAGTTGGCAGAGTTAAGTATCTTTATTATAACAGTACAGAAAATATCTAGTTATATTGTTCATTTAATGTGCCTTAAAATTTTTTTTATTGAAATATACAGAAAGAAAAGTACATTTATCATGATTATAGCGCTGTTTGAGTTTTTAAAAACTGGATATCACTGTGTAAGCTGCATCCAGATTGAGAAACAAAACATTACCAACATCCCATAAGCCCCCTTTGTGTTCTCTGTCACTGCCTCTTCCAAAAGTAACCAATAGCCTTACTCCTAATCCTGTATGTTAGTTTTGCCTGTTTTTGTTCTTTATGTAACTATTTACATTCAGTATGTCCTCTTTGAGCCTGGCTTCTTTTAGAATAGAGTGTTGTTAATTACTGTTTTTCCGTGTCTTTATCTATAGCTGAGAAACAATAATAACATTTAAATAGAAGCATTTAATTTGGTCATAGGTCCATTTAAATCTTAACTAAAATTTTGAAATTGGGTACTAGAATGACAGAATCAGTCATGAATTACCAATATATTTTAATTCATTTTAGAATATACAGAAGCAGTGATTTTCTTCATCTTTTAAGAAATAAGCCCTGATCTTTTTAGTTTCTTGAAGAAAAACAAAAAGGGATATTAGTGTCTGTAATTATTAAAATCAGAATTCAAATAAAAATCACTGCTCTTGAAAAATAGGTCATCTATTTTATTTTCATGCCTTTAGCACCGTAGAAGATTGTCAAGCCTTTCTTTTAAAAACTCTCGAAAAGGTGACTTAGCAGCCTCTTTGATAATGTGTTTTGGTATTAGGAGTTCCTTGAAGTTTTCAAGTTGATTGTACCAAGACATAAAAAAAAGGAAAATGATCTTTGCGTGTGAGATAGGGTTAATGAATTCTAGTTCTTTGGCATTTAACATGAGACTGTATTATTTGATGACACTTTGTCAGATATTTCTGTATTATCATTTGAACTTGAGAGTAATCAGACATATTCCTTCTTTTCTGTACTAAAGTTTTCTCCCTAAAAAACAAAGTAATCACATAGCAGATTTTAATGGCCTCTGGTAGTTTCTTTTGAAATGCTCTTTTCAGTTTGACCCATTAATCTTATTTTCATAGACAGTGAACTATCTGGTTCCAATTCCATTCATGTATTGTTTTTTCTCTCATTTCTTTATTGGCTTCTTTTTTATTTCCATTGATACTGTGCATTATCCAAAGTTTTATTTTAGGTCTCTGCCGCTTTTCCTCTGAGTTACTCTTAATAAATATCAGATATATGTTTATCTGTATGAATTTATATTAAAATGTATCTAAACTTTACATCTTTCTTTCTCTGTCATGTACTTTTATATATTTCTTTAGGTATGCCTCCATCTTTTAAACATGTCATTAATCACTTGTGCTTCCCTAGTCTTCCTAATCCCCTCTACTCATTTGTTTGCTACTATAAGCAACATCACAGCTTCATGAATTTACGAGTCGAGATAGTAGACTCAAAAATATTATTGACTCAATATTTTATTTCTTGCTGTTAATATTATATTGCCAGAAGATTACTATTTTCTATAGTAGTTCTGTTTTATTCATATATATGGTCATATCTAAATGATTTCTCTACATAAAAAATATATATTGATAATTATTATTGCTAAGATATAATCACTAGAATTGAAAGTAAAGGAGAAATAGTTTATTCCTCTTTTATCTCCTAGTAAATACTGCCATTTCTTTCCAAGAGCTGCCATGTTATTATAAATTTCCCCTTTGAGGTGCCTCAAAGAAAACTAAAACAAATAATCTCCCCTATTTCCTTAAACTATAATATTTTAAGTGTTCTGTTTTGATACAAATATCTTTGCCTCTGTATTTTTGGTTTCAATTTTATAGGTGAATGATACAACAACATCAGAACTGTATTTAACCATATATTATTTAAAGTCTTCCATTATATCAACTAATTGCATTTTTTTGTCTAACTCTTTCTGAGTAAACATTTTACTTTAGAAAGGTAACTTTTTCCATAGTTTTGTTACTGCATAACTTTAGTGATGTTGAAGCTCAAAATTATTTGAACTTGATTTTTTTTTTCACATTTTTGTTGAAGAGAGATTTTTCTCCTTAGGAATTAAGAACTGTAACTTTTTTCCTCAGATTCTCCTGAGAACGATATTCCTATGGAGATCACCACAGCAGAACCACAAGTTTCTGAGGCAGTATATGATTGTGTTATTTGTGGACAGAGTGGCCCCTCCTCTGAAGACCGACCTACAGGATTAGTTGTACTGTTACAAGCATCCTCAGGTAAAATCAAAGTAATTTTTCATTGGGAACATTTTAGAGCCAAAGTATATACAACAGATTAATAAATATCTGTATTAAATGAAAGTTTTGTCTGTCTAGATATAGCTATAGATCTATACAGGCATACCTCCTTTTATTGCACTTTGCAGATATTGAGTTTTTTACAAATTGAAGGTTTGTGGCAACCCTGTGTTGAGCAAGTCTGTTGGCACCATTTTTCCAGTAGCATTTGCTCACTTTGTGTCTCTGTGTCACGTTTTGGTAATTCTCGCAATATTTCAAATGTTTTTATTATTATTGTATTTATTATGGTGATTGGTGATCTTTGATGTTATTATTGTAATTGTTTTGGGGCACTACGAACCGCGCCCATGTAAGATGGCAAACTTAACTGATAAGTGTTTTGTATGTTCTGACTGCTCCACTGGCTGGCCATCCTCTCTCCCTCCCCCTCCTTGGGCCTCCCTATTCCCTAAGACACAACAGTATTGAAATTAGGCCAGTTAATAACCCTACAATGGCCTCTAAGTGTTCAAGTGAAAGGAACATTTGCACATCTCGCACTTTAAATCAAAAACTAGAAATAATTAAGCTTACTAAAGAAGGCTTGTCTAAAGCCAAAATAGGCCGAAAGCTGGGCCTCTTGTCTAGTTAGCCAAATTGTGAATGTAAAGGAAAAGTTCTTGAAGGAAATTAAAAGTGCTACTCCAGTGAACACAGGAATGATAAGAAAGTGAAATAGCCTTATTGCTGATATGGGGAAAATTTTAGTGGTCTGGATAGAAGATAAAACCAGCCACAACATTCTCTTAAGCCAAAGCCTAACCCAGATCAAGGCCCTAACTCTCTTTAATTCTCTGGAGGCTGAGAGAGGTGAAGAAGCTGCAGAAAAAAGTTTGAAGCTAGTGGGGTTGGTTCCTGAGGTTTAAGGAAAGAAGCTGTCTCCATAACATAGAAGTGCAATGTGAAGCAGCAAGTGTTGGTGTAGAAGCTGCAGCAAGTTATCCAGATCTAACTAAGGTAATTAATGAAGTTAGCTACAGTAAACAACAGATTTTCAATGTAGACAAAACAATCCTATATTGGAAGAAGATGCCATCTAGGACTTTCATACCTAGAGAAGAGAAGTGAATGCCACGCTTTAAAGCTTCAGAGCACAGGCTGACTCTTGTTAGGGGCTAATGCAGCTGCTGACTAAGTTGAAGCCAGTGCTCATTTATCATTCCAGAAATCTCAGAGCCCTTGAGAATTATGCTAAATCTATTCTTCTTGTGCTCTATAAATGGAATGAAGCCTGAATGACATCATATCTGTTTACAGCATGGTTTACTGAATATTTTAAGCCTACTGTTAAGACCTACTGCTCAGAAAAAAAGATTCCTTTCAAAATATTACTGCTTATTGACAGTGCACCTCATCACCCAATAGCTCTGATGGAGACGTACAACAAGATTGTTGTTTTCCTGTCTGCTAACACAACATCCATTCTGCAGCCCATGGATCAAGGAGTCATTTCGATTTTCAAGTCTTATTACTTAAGAAATAAATATATTTTGTAAGGTTATAGCTGCCATAGGTAGTGATTCCTCTGTTATGGATCTGGAAAGTAAATTGAAAACCTTCTGGAAAGGATTCACCATTCTAGATGTCATGAGAACATTTGTGATCATAGGAAGAGGTCAAAATATCAACCTTAACAGGAGTTTGGAAGAAGTTGATTCCAGCCCTCATGGTTAACTTTGAGGGGTTCAAGATTTCAGTGGAGGAAGTAACTGCAAGATGTTTTGGAAGTAGCAAGAGAACTAGAATTAGAAGTGGAGCCTGAAGATGTGACTGAATTGCTGCAATCTCACGATAAAACTTGAACAGATAAGGAGTTGCTTCTTATGGATGAGCAAAGAAAGTGGTTTCTTGAGATGGACTCTATTCCTGGTGAAGATGCTGTGAAGATTGTTGAAATGGCAACAAAGGATTTAGAACTTACATAAATTTGGTTGATAAAACAGCGGCAGGGTTCAAGAAGAGTGACTCCAATTTTGAAAGAAGTGCTGCTGTGGGTGAAATGCTGCAAAACAGCATCACATGCTACAAAGAAATCGTTCATGAAAGGAAGAGTCAATTGATGCAGCAGACTTCACTGTTGTCTTATTTTAAGAAATTGCTGTAGGCCCCCTAAAATTCAGCGGTCACCACCGTGATCAGTCTGCAGCCATCAACACTGAGGCAGAACTCTCCACCAGCAAAAAGGTTATGACTTGCTGAAGGCTCAGATGATGGTTAGCATTTTTAGCAATAAGGTATTTTTAAATTAAGGTATGTAAATTTTTTATACATAATGCCATTGCACACTTAATAGACTACAGCATAGTGTAAAGATAGCTTTTATATGTACTGGGAAACCGAAAAAATTCGTGTGACTCGCTCTATTGTGATATTAACTTTATTGCAGTGGTCTGGAACTGAACCTGCAGTATACAGCCTTGCTTGTGTAGCAAGGATCAATTTAGATCTGTATAGTAAAGATTCTTAATCTGGTTTTATCTCATTTTCCTGGACATAAGTGTTAGAAGAATCCCTTAACAGAGAGATGTCTCTATATATTACACAATCTTTTTCCTTAAAGCTTGATGGTATATTACCAATGCTACATGGCCAATACCTGAGTTAAGCTTTCTTGGCAATTTAATTGTTCTAAAATCTGGAAGCATATTAAGGCCAAAAATATTGTCAATTTAAATATTTTATTACATAAGACATTTTCAGATAGCCTTACCCTTGTTACTTGAGCTATTAGGAACAGTTTTTCTTGAAACAGCTTGCTGATTGATGTTTGCCAATCTATAGTTAAATATTTTTTTGATTTGAGGGATTTGTCTGAATGCTCTCCATCCTTTCTCATACTGAAGTGTTTTGAGGTTGTGATAACTCTTACACACACTAGTCTCAATGAATTCAGTCCTTTTTCAACAGGACTGTGTGTGAAGCAAAGAGAAAATAAAATTCTTACATATTTCTCCAGAGCATTTTTTTGGTAGGGTATTTACTCTCTGATTTAGTATGGTAAGTGGAAAGAGGTATAAGAGACTCCCCTGAGTTCAAATACAGGTGTTGCTTGACATAATCTGGCCAAGTTGGTTGCCTTCTTTTGAATATAGAGGTAATAGGCAAAAGGATCTAATGTGGTGCCTGGGAAATTAGTTTCTCCACCTGTTGGGAATTTCATTTCCCAAATGAAATTGATTTGGGAAACCCCAATTGAATAGGACATTCAAGTAGAGCTGCCAAGACCAGAAATGCATCCTAAAAAGGAAATGTGTGGGAGTATTGACTACTTTTGCAGCTACTTCTCTTTTTTACTACTGTGAGGAAACCATAGTAACCAAAGTATTGCTGCTTGACTGTCTATAACTTCTTCACCAAATGCTTTATAATCATCAACTTAATGTTTTATTTATTCATTCATTCCACAAATATTTATTGAGCACCTAGATGCCAGACACTATTCTAATGCGAAAAAAAACAAAACAAAGATCCTGCCCTAAGGAAGCTTACGTTCTTGTTGTTTTAAACTTTTATCTGTTCATTATTTTATAGTTTTTCAGTTGCTTTGACTTGTTACTTTATTTAATCCCTTTTTAGTGATTTTATACACTAGTTAAACTAATTATTATTGATAATTCCACTATAGTATAGCTCTCTTATTTTTTAAAGATAGAAGGAAAAGAATAAGAAACTAACATTAAAAAGCATTAAATCTGAGTGATTTTAATTGGAACTCTGGCTGTTTCCTTCCTTTCCTTCTGAGCCTCACCCCCTCACTGAAATCCTCCCACCTTTTACCACTCTTTATTTTTTCCTTGCTTCTGACTTCTTTTTTTATTTTGATCTCTTCTCTTTTTCTTTTTACATTTGTATATGGAAAATTTTAATCATATACTAAAGTAAAGAGACTCGTAAAATGAACATCCACATCCCCATCAATCTTCAACAGTGATTAACTTGTGGTTGATCTTGTTTATTCCCTCTCCCTAGAATTATTTTGAAGCAGATTCTAGACATTATGTAATTTCATCTGTAAATATTTCAGTGTTTCTGTTAAAAGGAAAGGACTTGTTTTTTTAAACATAACCACAGTCACTCCTAAGTAAATTACTTCCTCAGTGCCATCAAATACCTGGTCAGTGTTCAAAATTCCCCAGTTGTTTCTAATTTACTTTGTTTAATTAATTTATTTATAATTGTAGGGTCCCCATGTAGTCTTTTAATTAATAGCTTCCCTTTATATCTCCCTTGTGCCGGCCCCCCCAGCCCCTGCATTTTACTTTTTGAAGAAAATGGATCATTGGATCATTGATGAATGTTTTTGGATGTTGCTGAATGTATCCAGTGATGTTTGGCATGTTCCCCTCTGTCCACTCTGTGTTCTCTCTGAGATATTAGCAGCACACGATGATTTTTGCCTAGATTCACCAGCTTATCAAGGATCACAAAATCTCTTTCATGTTTTCTTTGTTTATTAGCTGAAATATTTCTGTAAAAGAAATTTCACCTCATCAACCATTTTAGTTACTCTGAGTTATAGATTGTACATGAAAGGCAGAATAAATACTGTATTCTTTCCCTTTATTTACTAGTCCTCAAAATATTGAGGTAGTAGTTCTTTAGCACTTTCCAAAAATAATTAATTAGTACTTTTTGTATTATTATGACCTCTGTTGCAGTTAACTCTTCTTGAGCTGACATTCTTCCATCTTTGTTCAGTGAGAGCCTCTTCAAATTATCTCCTGAGTGCTTTTGACACAAACCTTATAGACCTGGGACTTTACATTTTCTGGCATGGCAAGTTACACCATTTTCGTCTGATAAATTTCCTGCCCTGAAATCAGCCATTTCTCTAAGTCTTATTTTTTTTTGTAGTGGAAAATGGTATTTAGAGACCACAGTTGGGGTGTGAGGTGTGATTGTTGCTCTCGCCTTTTCTTGCGTCCACTGATTCTTTATTGGCTTGTTCTTGAAACTGTGTATCAAAGAAAAGTCCCATGCTTTCTCCCCTTAGTGTAACGTTTGACTTGTGCTGAATTACAGACATTACAGACATGAGATTAGGAACCCTTCAAAACACTGCTTAAATCAAGGACCTTTATAGCAGTTTTGATAAGATCTAAAGGTATTGATTTACATGCTTCTCACTGTTTCACAGAATGCCTGTTATAAACATTACTGACCTTGGGAGCTTCAGTTCTCCATAGGAGAAGAATACAATATTATATAATCTTTCTATTCTGTTAATCCTCATAATCTTTGCAAAACTTAAAGTCCAAACTTAAAGTCAGTGTTTTTATCTTCATAGTTCTTTAAAAAAGATATGTAGCAAGAAGGAAATAAATCTGACAGAACTACAGATTGAGATTTTAAACCAAATACTGATGTTCTTATCTGTAGAAAAATGCAGGCATTCAGATAAAAACATAAAAGGTGGGGAGGGGAGGGGTAGTGGAGCTGTAAAGGAGCAGAGTTGTTGTATACTATTGAAACTAATATGATATTAATTCAAACTTGATTGTTAGAAAGTGAAGATGTTAATTATAATCCCCAGGGTAACCACTTAAGAAAAAGCTAAAAAAGAAAAGAAGAAAAAGAGAAAAGAGACGATCAAGGAACCAAAACAGTACACTAGAAAATTCAATTAATCACAAAAGAAGGCAGTAATGTACAAATTGAGGAACATATAGAAAATAAATAGCAAAATGGCAGAAGTAAGGCCTTGTAAATTAGTAATTACTTGAAATATAAATTAATTAAGCTCTCCATTTAAAAGGCAGAAATTGACAGAATGGAGGAAAAAACTTGAATATACTTCCTGTAGGAGACTTTTTAGATCCAAAAATACAAATAGGTTGAAAGTGAAAGGATGAGGAAAGATATTCCATGCAAATAGTAACCAGAAGAAAGCTGGAGTGGCTATGCTAATAGCAGACACAATAGATTTTAAGTCAAAAATTGTTACAAGGGACAAGAAGGACATTATATATTGATAAATGGATCAATCCATCAAGAAAATATAACAGTTAGAAACATATACACACCAGACAGCAGAGACCCAAAATATATGAAGCAGAAATTGACAGAATTGAAGGGAGAAAGCAATAGTTTTATAGTAAGACTTGGAGACTTCAGTGCCCTGTTTTTAATGTTGAATAGAAGAACTAGACAGAAGATCAAAAAAAGAAATAAAACACTTGAGCAACACTATAAAACAATTAGACCTAACAAATTTTTATAGAACACTCTATCCAACAACAGTAGAGTACACATTTTTCTCAATTTTACATGGAACATTCTCCAAGATAGACTGTGTATTAGGCCACAGAACAAGTCTCAATACATTTAAAGAGATTGAAATCATCTAAAGTATCTTTTCCAGCCACAATAGAATGAAACTAGAAACCAATAACAGAAAGAAGACTGGAAAGTTCACAAATATGTGGAGATTAAATAACACATTCTTAAACAACCAGTGGGTCAAAGAAGAAATTACAAGTGAAATTAGAAAATACTTTGAGATAAATGAACATGAACACACCACATACCAAAACCTATGGGATGCAGTGAAAACAGTGCACAGAGGGAAATTTATAGCTCTAAATGCTTACATTAAAAAAGAATATCCCAAATCAATAAGCTAACTTTAAAGTTTAAAGTTTAAGGAACTGGAAAAGGAAAAGCAAGCTAAACCCAAAGGTAGCAGAAGGAGAGAAATAATAAAGATTAGAGCACAGATAAATGAAATAGAAAATAGGAAAACAGTAGAGACAATCAGCAAAACCAAAAGTTGGTTCCTTGAAAATATCAACAAAATTGACAAATTTTTTAGCTAGACTGACCAAGAGAAAAAGAGAACACGCAAATAACTAAAATCAGAAATGAAAGTGGGGACATTACTTACAGACCTTAAATAAAAAAGACCATAAGAGAATGTTACGAACAGTTTTGTGCCAACAAATTTGATGTCCTAGGTTAAATGGGTAGGTTCCCAGAAACATACAAACTACCAAAAATGACTCAAGAAGAAATAGAAAATTTAAACAGACCTTAAATAAGTAAAATGACTGAATCAGTAATCAAAAACTGCACAATAAATAAAAGCCCGGTACCAGGTAGCTTCACTGGTGGTTCTACCAAACATTTAAAAAATTAACACCAATCCTTCTCAAACTTGTTTTAAAAAAAAGAGGAGGGAATGCTTCCTAACTCATACTATGTGGCCAGCATTACCCTAATACCAAAGCCAGATAAAGACATCTCAAGAAAAGAAAATGATTGACCAATTTCCCTTATGAATATAGATGCAAAAATCCTCAACAAAACCCTAGCAAACCAAATCCAGCAGCATATTAAGAGGATTATACATCATGACTAATTATATTTTAGTCACTAGAATCTACCTACTTCTGTCTCTTCTTTCTGCTGCTGCTGCTGCTGCTGCTGCTATAAATCTCTCCAAAACTTGGGGCCCACAGTGATCCATCCACCTGACATTCCCTTCCCTGAGAATGGCTCTTCCCATGCTTATTGAGCCTTATAGTAATGTATGGCCCTATATGTTTATATCCGCACTCCCTTTTTTTGTGCTTTGATGTTTTACAATTATAAAATGCCAGTATTAGTTTTTCCCCTCTTTTGCTTTATAGCTTTTCCCCCAACTCCTCATTTTGAAAAGTTTTATATTATACAGAAAAGTTGAATGCCCTTCACCTACACTCACCTGTTGTTAACATGTTGCCGTGTTTGTTTTTCTCTTCCTCTCTTGTCTACATAGACATACACTTTTCAGAAGAAAATTGAAGACATCATAACATTTTATCCCTAAATACTTCAGAATGTATCTCTTAAGAACAAGGATATTCTTTTATATAACCACAGTACCATTATCATACCCAAGAAATTTAATATTGATAGCATCTAATATTCTATATTTAAATTCTCCAATTGTCCCAATATTTTTTAAAGCGGATATTTTCTTTTCTTGTTCCAGGATCCAAGCAAAGATCATATATTGCATTTAGTCATTTCTTGTTAGTTTTGCTAGCTGCTTTTTAAAATTTTGGAGTCTAGGTCAGTTCTTCTGTAGAATGTCTCATTTTCTGGATTTGTGGGATTATTTCCTTATTATTAGATTCAAGTTAAACATTTTTGGCAAGGGCATTATATAGATGATGTTCCTTTCCATTGCACCACATTAGGAGGCTCATAGTTACAGTTTGTTCCATTATTGGTGATGCCAGCCAAGTTTGATCACTTGGTTAAGGTGGTAGGTAACCTCTAGGATGATACATCGAGACTCTAAACAATTTACCCTTTACTTGATGTTCCTTTCTTCAATCAATGAATATGTTATCTGTTACCATCATTATTCTTTTCAATACTCAGATTTTCTCAAATTTCGCCAGTCAGACCTCCTTTAGGTCCTTACGGCCTATTCCTCAGTGTTTGAATACCTCCTTGCTCTTTATTACACACAATTCCAGGCTCACCTTGCACTTTCTCCAACCCTGGACTCAGATTTTTCTCCAAGTATCTATTTCCTTTTAGTGAGAAACAGTATATTTACAAATAAAGTTTATTGATACTGGAGAGTCATAGCTTCTAGGCATTTTCAGTGGACAGATTTTGGAAATCATTCATCATCCGTCTGTCCATCCATGAGTTTATACTCACATTTTAGTGTTATTTTTAAAAATAAATATTGGCATATTTGAAGCTTTATTTTCTCTGTGGAAGAAAATTAGAAAATCATTTTTTAGGTCTTTAAAAATATTTTAATAGTGGAAAAATTAGTGTAGCTTGTGGTAAATAACTCAGCTTTTCTTTGTGAATCAGATATATATGTTGGTTATTTAATGGGCTCTTCTCTCTGTTGTTAATGTAGTTTTGGGGCAGTGCCGTGACAACATGGAGCCAAAAAAGTTACCTGTCAGCGAAGAAGAGCAGATTTACCCTTGGGATACATGTGCAGCAGTTCATGACGTGAGGCTGTCATTATTGCAGCGTTATTTTAAGGATGTAAGTGCCCTTTTTATCAAATAGTGTTTTTGTCTGCAAAATTGAAGATTATTTCCCTTCAGAGTGTTACTTTATATGTTTCTTTCTACCAAGTGTCATTCTTATTTGGAATCTGCAAGTCTATTAGAAAAAAAATTAATATGTCGTTAGTAAAGAAATGGAAATCTGTTAACGAATAAAAATTTCAGGTTATAAATGTGATACCTTTGTTTTAAATGGTGTTTATTGTGAGGTATACGAATTCAGTACAATGGAATGATAACTATTAACTCTATAAAAACTTTTAGATGTGGCATGAGTATTTTATGAAGATTTTTGCCTCCTTTTTTAACTTTCCTTTAAAGATATGTAATAAAATCTCATTATGATGCTTCTTAAATGTAAAGTAAGGGCAGATTTAATTCATGGCTTCTGTGGTTTCTTGTGAACTTGGTAGATTGTTTTCCAGCTCTTTGCACCTAGGGTCTCTAGCACTCAGCTACTATTATTTAGTAGCAGCAGCATTGTTAGCTTCTCTGTATAATTTTTGTACCACTTCTGGTGTTTCCTGAGTGGATTATCAAATAGGGTTTCCTTTACCTGTTGTTTTTGGATCTGCTGTATCTTGGATTAAGTAAACATATGATAATAACTTAAAATTCTTAAAATATAAAGTAAAGCATTATTTTTAGTTAGCTATTTGAGATGGTTATCTTGATAGATTCCCAGATATAATTCTTTCTTGCCCACAATGCACTGGTTTAAATAAAAGAAACTAGTAGGATAGGTGGAAGACAGAATATTTAATTAGAGTAAACAGTAACTGACCTAGTAATAAAGAGTCAGAGTAGAGTGTAGTTCAATGGTCTGGACTGAGGATTCTGGGTGGATTCTGGAGGAGCTGATGGCCCTAGTTAGGGAGGTGTTGTGTAGTGTAGAAAGAGTCCCAGATCAGAAAAACTGAGGTTTGGTTCTGATTCTGCCATTTCTTAGCAGTATGAGCTTGGCCAAATAAATATGCTAAGACTCAATTTCCTCATCTGTAAAATAGGGCTCATAATGGTCTTTCATGCAGGAACCCACTAGGTTAGAAATTTCTTTAGATCACTTTGCATGTAATAAAGGTCAGTGTAAATGTAAAATGGTGTTTTTAATATTTAAGCTAGCCCATTTAGGAGGGCTCAGGTTAGGCCTTATAAGGCAGTTTGGGTTAGGTCATGAGGACCATGCTTCCATGTATTTTCAGAGGCTTTAAAATGAAATTATGATTATTTGGAAAAAGAAGCCTGTGTGTGTGCGTATACATATGTGTGTGTGCACACAAACACATACACTTTCAGACTTTTTTCTTTATTTCTTCAAATGTTTTGCAGCATATATATATTACTTTATTAATCACATACCAATATTCTCATTTTGAAGAAAATCATGAAATTATATGCTAAGTTCTGCTTTTGCAGAAACTTACTAACACCTTTATTTAGAATTTTTTTTAGCCGTAATCCTCGTTTTAATTTTATGATTTTGAATCACTTTAGAGTAAATGGTTGATCAAAAAGATGAATCCTAAAACCAAATAGAAAAGAAAAATAACTTGATACAATCAAAATATCACCCAGACTTAAGAGCAAAATAATTTTGAGGGAAGGGGAGATCTAATAAGGAGAGAAACAGTGGGATATCTCTTTCTTACAGCCAAAATAATTATTCATTTCTAGAAAAGAATCTTTTTTGTAAAAAGGTTCTAAACTGAAATCTGAACTGGACTGAATCTCTGTTGTGTTTCTGTTAGTGATTGTGAGATTTTATTTCTACATTAATGGTTTTATGTATAGTCATGTGTCACTTGATGGGGGTACATTCTGAGAAATGTGATATTAGGTGATTTTGTCATGGTGTGAATATCAGAGTGTACTGAAGGGGAACAAAATTTGCCACCCCAAAATGAGTCTCTTTAACATGAGGATATTTTAGGCTGATTTTTTTTTTTTTTTTTTGTGGAAGATTAGCCCTGAGCTAACATCTGTTCCCAATCCTCTTTTTGCTGAGGAAGATTGGCCCTGGGCTAACATCCATGCCCATCTTCCTGTACTTTATATGGGACACCACCACAGCATGGTTTGATAAGTGGTTCATCAGTCCGCGCCTGGGCTCTGAACCCGCAAACCCTGGGCCGCCAAAGCGGAGCGTGTGATCTTAACCGCTATGCTACCGGGCCGGCCCCTAGGCTGATTGTTTTTAAGAAACAAACGACTCAGAAAGTTTTTCTTGTTACCTTCCCTTTAATTGCCTAAAAGAATTCAGATTAAAAAAAAAAACCCGTCTCAGGAATAGAGCTATCACCTTGGCATAACATGAAGTAGGTGGTAGATAGGGAAGAACTGGAAAAGCCTTTTTGTTGGGTTCTCCTCTGTGTGCTTCTGTTTCTGTGTGGCCAAAAAAACACTTGTTTTCTAAACATTTGCTCCTTCTCACCTACCTGTGAATTGCCTTCCTTCCTTTGAAGTTCCTGACTCTCCCCACCCCCAACATCTTCTTTTGTCTTTAGCTGAGGATGGTATTTAAGGTGAGGGCTTTGGCTGTTTTGATGAGTTGCTGGGTTTTCCTGGGTTTCTTCCATGTATGCCTGTTATTAAACTTTTGTTTGTTTTCTCCTGTTAATCTGTTTCATGTCAATTTAATTCTTAGACCAGCCAGAAGAACCTAGAAGGGTCTAGGAAAATTTCTTCCTCCCCTGCAGTGCTTACACAAACCTAGATGGTATAACCTACTACACACCTAGGCTGTATGGGACCAATCTTATGGGACCACTGTTGTGTATGCAGACCATCATTGACCAAAACATTATGTGGCACATGACTGTACTTTCGTAATGGTTATTTTGTGTATATGTGGTGTGCTCCCTGGACTGTATGCCTCTGGAGGTCTAGGGCCATTTCTTTTTTTTTTTTGTTGTGAGGAAGATCTGCCCTGAGCTAACATCCATGCTAATCCTCCTCTTTTTTTGCTGAGGAAGACCGGCTCTGAGCTAACATCCATTGCCAATCCTCCTCCTTTTTTTTCCCCAAAGCCCCAGTAGATAGTTGTATGTCATAGCTGCACATCCTTCTAGTTGCTGTATGTGGGACGTGGCCTCAGCATGGCCGGAGAAGCGGTGCGTCGGTGCGCGCCCAGGATCCGAACCCCGGGCCGCCAGTAGCGGAGCGCGCACTTAACTGCTAAGCCACGGGGCTGGTAGGACCATTTCTTATATTGGTTTTATAGTCCCCTCAGGGCCTAGCACATACTATGTGTGTTGTAGATGCTTATTGGATTTCTTACTAAATTACTCTAGCATGAAGTACCAGAGTTTTGTAGCCAGGTAGACTGAATACAGCAGGAGAGTTGCTATCAGTGGGCACTGATACTGATTATAGAATTAAAGCAGAATCAGTGTGGATTCTGCTCTTTTCAGATCAAATGCATGCATTTTAGAGAGTTGACATGTAGAATTTAGTCATGTAAGACAGTACATTTACTATTGAAACTGGAAGTGTTACATATGAGAGATATGACACAGAAAGTAGGGAGCCTGAGCTTTGGAGTCAGATAGACTTGGGTTTGAACTTGGACTGTACCACTTATAACTGAGTGATCTTGGTAGACTTTTCATTCGTTTTTTTAAGAAGGGCTAACACCACTCACTGTAAGAACTTTTAATAAATATTGAGGTTGTGAAGATTCAATATTAACCACTTAACACAGTGGTGGCACATCTTTGAAGTCTTTCTAAAATATTAGTCTCATACTGGCAAATGTTTTCCTGCCTTTTTTTTTTTTTCCCTTCGTGAGGAAGATCGGCCCTGAGCTAACATCTGCCAATCCTCCTCTTTGTGCCGAGGAAGACTGGCCCTGGGCTAATATCCTTGCCCATCTCCCTCCACTTTATATGGGATGCCGCCACAGCATGGCCTGACAAGCGGTGCGTAGGTGCGTGCCCGGGATCCGAACTGGTGAACCACAGGCCGCCGCAGCAGTTTGTGTGCACTTAACCGCTTGTGCCAGTGGGCCAGCCCCTTTTCCTGCCTTTTTTGACTCTAGCAGATTGAAATAAAACATCTAACAGTTATATAGACAAATGACTTACTATTTTCAGTTTTAAAAGCTAACTGCTTTTATTAAAAAGAAAGATTAATTACATTTTTATAATACATTGCCAAAGAGAGAAGCTTGTTTATTAACTACCAACCATTCTAAAATGATCTAACACCAAAATCTGCTTCTACTTCAAGCAGCTGTAAAACATAAAACAGAGATGAGCAGGACTCCTGTTGTTTTTCTGATTTGTAACAGGAGAAGCTAGCTTACCTGCTGTGAGTATTTGATTTGTGCTGCTGCACATCTTTAAATTGGCTGGGAAGTGCACTGTGTAATATTTTCAGTTTCTAGATGCTCGTGAAGAGTCTTGATTTAATATTGGAACTTTGTTTACTATTGTTTAAAGGTAATTTGGTCATCTTACATTTTAATACATAAATTTCTTTCCACTGTAAAAATCAAATTTGAAGATTTACTCAGTTTTGATGGCTCTCAAATCTTTCATTATATGCTGTCACTCATGATAGACCTTGTGCCTAATATTGCTCTGGCTTGGCCATCTATTTACTACAGACTCTAGAAGGTGAACTCAAGTTCAGGCCCAAATGATGTTTGACCAAGGCCAAATGAAAATTAAAAGAAAATTATTTTAGGAGGAAAAGTCTACGCCTGTTTATAGGTTGAAAGGAAGGAAATAGCAGAAAAGTTAGAG
The DNA here is from genome assembly GCF_020826845.1 of Diceros bicornis minor. Classification (NCBI taxonomy): domain Eukaryota; kingdom Metazoa; phylum Chordata; class Mammalia; order Perissodactyla; family Rhinocerotidae; genus Diceros; species Diceros bicornis. Next base: position 51,578,618 of record NC_080749.1, read on the forward strand.
ATTTAAGAAAAAGAGGAAATGAAAGCAATTCACTTTTAAAACACATTTTGAAAGAGTATGTAGTTTGTTTATATAATCTGGGTCTCTTCTTTATTGTATGTTACATTAAACACTTATAAATGTTAAGGCACTTTTTTGGTTATCCTTATGACCCAATTTGTACTTTAGAAAGATATGTGGAGGATGCATCATGGAGAAAAGAAATTGGAGTGAAGGAGACCAGTTAGGAAACTGTATTTAAGAACCCTCACAACAAATGATACAGATTTGAATATTGTGGTGGGAATGAAGAGGAGATGCCAAAATCATGGGTTAATTAGGAAATAGAATCCATATGGTTTGGAAACTATTACTGTGATGTGAAGAAAAGGGTGTGATGTAGAATAATGCTTAGCTTTCTTATTTGGTGACTAAATGGATTGTGGAGTTTTTAAACCAAGAGGAAAAGAAAGATTCGTGGAGAAAAGGACAAGTTTTTGACGCTGATTTTATGTTATTTGAGGGACATCAAACTGGAGATTTCTAGTTGGCAGCTGAGTATTTGTATCTGGCACTCAGGTAAGAGACCCAGGCTTGGAGAGTAGTTGAAATTGCTGATTAAATCATTCAGGAGGATAATATTAATGCGAATGGAGTAGCACTAAGAATAGAACCTTGAGGAATATAAACCTTGAAGGGACAGGCAAAGAAGAAGAATCTTAGAAGGAGGCCTACACCAAATGGTTAAAGAGATTCTGAGGAAAACCAAAAGGGAGTTGCATTATGGAAGCCAGAGGGAAGTAGTCACTTTAAGAAGGAACTTGTTCATGTCAGATATCACAGAGAGATTAAGTGCCACAAAGAACAGGTAAAACAATCAATAGCAGTATACATTGAATAGCAGTTTACATTGAATTACAGTATAATACTAAGAGCTTATATTTAATGGGGTGGAGAATAATTCATAATTATTCTCTTTCATTATGAGCATAGATATTTGGAAGCTAAAACTTCATGGTGTTCAAGTTTGAAGATACTGCCTGAGGGCTGTCTAGTTAGGCGTTACTTTATATCACAAAAATACAAACTCCACATTAGTCTAACAATATGAGATCATGTAGAAGTATATGTGAATATATTTAAATTTGTTTATACTTCTTTAAAATTAATTATATTTTGTCTATTCTTTTTTTAAGAGTTCTTGTCTCTTGGCAGTATCAATTGGCTGGGAAGGAGGTGTTTATGTACAAACCTGTGGCCACACATTACATATAGATTGTCATAAATCTTACATGGAATCATTACGGGTAAGTTGATTAAAACATTTTTAAAGGTGTATGTATCTTTCCAGGTAGTAAATATTTTTACAGTATATACATCACGATTCATCTTGGGTGACTTGACTTGCCATTTGAACTATCCAGCCTCTTAGTTCCTTGGCCTCTTCAACTTCAGGGATTTCATTTCTTTCCTTCACTTTAGCAACTGACTTCTGTGGCTGTAATTTTAGACATTGCTACTCTAGCTCTGAAATATTAAGCTTTAATATCCTATCATATCATCTTTTTTTTTTTTTTTAAAGATTTTATTTATTTATTTTTTCCCTCCAAAGCCCCAGTAGATAGTTGTATGTCATAGCTGCACATCCTTCTAGTTGCTGTATGTGGGACGCAGCCTCAGCATGGCTGGAGAAGCGGTGTGTCGGTGCACGCCCGGGATCCGAACCCGGGCCGCCAGCAGGGGAGTGCACGCACTTAACCGATAAGCCATGGGGCTGGCCCCTATATCATCTTTTTATATGATTTTTCTTCAAATTATCTTATTTCCATTCTCATTAGTGTGTTTTGCTTCTGACATCAAGATCTCTACTCCTTTAACCCCTTAGCATTTTTCCTAGTGCAGTAGCTCTTCCTAGCCTCACTTTCTTGGACTATGCTCGTTCTACTCTTAATACCAGTCATTTAATTTTAGACCCAGGCAGCTAGCCCTGCTAGAAAAATCATGAAACTAAGTGAACTGGTAGTTCCACAAATTTTTGGTTTCCTGTAGTAGTGGCTTAGACTAGGGTTGTGGACTGTAGATATTACTTATCAATTCATTCACTTGTCTTTGATCAGTTCCCTCTCCTAATCTCCTCAGCAGCTATTCCAAACCTTTGCCTCTCCTCTCCCAAACTCTTTGCCTAAACCTCAAGATCCTTTCCCTTTCATCAGATTCTCTCTTCCTATGTCACCAAGGAAAGTGGCTCTCTGTCACATATACCTTAGCTTTCTACCTTGCTTTTTTCTGTTACCTGATAAATGAGTCTGTGTCCCAACCAACCCTCTCTTTTCTACTTTTTGAGGGAGTAGTCCTTCTTCCCGTCAGGAGTAATTTTTGTGGCTGTGCTCCAGTATTCCTTTTCTTGCCCTATCACCTCAGGGGCCTTGATCTGTGAGTAAGTAACCTCTTTTTCTTCTGTATCTTCAGTTTTTCTGCCCGTTCTGTCCCTTCTTTTCAGTTCATCAAGATGCTCAAGTCTCTGCCATTCAGTAGTCTTTCCCTTGACTTTGCATTCCCCTGTAGCTACAGTCTTTCCATTTCTCTCAGCTCAACTTGAAAACATCGTCTACTCTGTTCCCAAATTCCTAACTCAGAAACAGTGGGTTTCTCTCTTTCTCTTCCTTTTCCTTATTCTCACATTCAGTCGCTTCCCAAATTCTATTGATTCTGTCTCCTAAATCTCACTTGAACATATTCTGCCTTTATTATTCCCACTTCTACTTTTTGTGTATGAGTCATCTCTCATCTTGACTATTGCAATTTCTTTCTTATCAGTTTCCTTACTCCAAGTCTAATTTATTCACTATATTGATCTTTCTAAAATATAAATCTGGTGACATATGTCATTGGCTTAAAAATCCTTTGCTGACTTTTTCCTGATGGGATAAAGTTCACTCCTTTCTGAATGGCATTCAAGGCATTCCATGATCTTGGCTTGCCTGGTGCTTTAGCTTTATCTTCCATCAAGTGAGCATTAATAGGTTAATTAATAGTTCCTTAATCACATTATGCATTTTTTATACTTCTATATTCAGTCATTCATTCAACAAATATTTATTCAATGCCTATAGTGTTCCAGATACTGTGATAGACATTGGGGACACAACAGTGAATAAGGTACAGTTCCTTCCTTCAAGGATTTTACTGTGCATTGCGTGAGACAAGGAAATAAACAAACAGTTGTAGTATGTGTGCTAAGTGTTATGAGGTATTTGCAGGGTCTTATTGGAGCATCTGCCAAGTGCCAGAACATTTGATGAAGTAAGGTGCTTGAGTGATAAGACTAGAGAAGTGATTAGGGGTCAGATCATAAAGGGTCTTGTGGAGAATTGGGACTTGAGACAGATTAGTCCGTTAAGGCCATTAAAGGCTCTTGAGCAGAGATGTGACATGTTCAGAAAGATAATTGTAGCAGTTGTGTAGATTGTAAGGGATTGTTGTGCGATTGCAAGAAAGTAAGAAGGAATGTGAGGATATCATTTAGGAGGTAAGAGATGGTGGTGGCTTGGGCTTAATCATGACAGTGGAGAAGGAGAAGAGGTTAGAGATTTGAAATATATTTAGAAGAAGTGTCTTCTGGACTTGGGAGAGATTGCATGTGGAGCATAATGGGCAGGAAGGAATCAAGGTGAAAGATGATGGTGATCATTGAAAGATTTTGATTGGGAATAAGAGTCTTACATTAGGTAGATCATACTGGCAGCAGTTTAGTTGGAAGAGTAGTTAGGAGATATTAGCAGAGGGGTAGAAGGAAGAAAGTGGATGGAAGGACTGATGGGATTTATTAATTAGATAATTGGGGTGGGAGAAGGCAGGAAGCTGAAGGAGATGCCATGACTCTCTTCTTTCTGAGGCAGGAGGTGTAGCTTTGTGCTCCTGGAATAAAGGAGACAGAGCTGGGGTAGGTGAAGGGACTTGACAGCTGAGGAGGTGGTTTGGAAAAACCACTTTGGAATTGAGTAAGAAAGTGCTTCATAGGATGTTGGAGAAAGATTCCCAGGCAGTATTGAGGGCTCAGTTGAGGTTGGAAACAGTTGGTAGCAAGAAGTTATTTTAGTTTTCTCAAACAGCACTCAGTTTGGGTGCAGAATTGGAGAAATCATGCATTGGATTAATTTAGTATGAAAGTTTTGTTAGGTATATATCATAGAGGGACATATGGAGGGGGAATGAGAAGTATTCACTTGAGAGTTTTGAGTTTTGGTAGATCATGATGTGTAGTCAGGATAGGAAAGGCATGATAAACTGGGAGAAAAAGAAGGGAGTAAAGGAGATTGGAGTTGGCAGTCACAATGTAAGATGTTTGACAGTTTTCAGATATGGACAATTTCGGGTCATTACAGGATAAGGGTGTAGTCATGGTAACAGATGCTGGATTAGAGTGGAGGTCAAAGCCATAAGAGCTGATTTGGTCAAGGAGCTGTGGGACTAAGATATAAGATTGGATGTCCATATACATACTGAAGTTACATAGGAGGATGGCAGGACTTGCAGCAACGAGGAAAACTGATGTAGGTACCAGAGTCTTCAGTGATTGAAGGCAGTGAGTGGCAGTGAAAAGGAAGGAAAAGAGTGGTATCACTAAATGAGATGAGCCACAAAGACAGGAGATTGCAAGGATAATGATCTGGAGCCAGCACTGGAGATGAGAAGGATACTAAAGTGTGAGGGATGTGGGAGAATGAGCAGTGCCTAGTTGAGAGGGCTTCTCGGGAGACTTCAGGAAAGAACCTAGTTTCAATCAAGGCAGGGAGGAAGACTTAGCATTCTTTAAAGTTAAGGCTGTAGGGAAGCCTATCACAGAAGGTCCTTCTGTGATCAGGACCCTTGCCCCAACCTTCTAGTACACTCTTCTTGTGTATCTTTGAAACTTAGCTCATAAGTCTCCTTCTCTGGGAAGCTTTCTCTGTTGCATTTGTCACACTGTTATAATTTGTTTGTTTCTATTTACTTTTAAATTGTACCTTAAGTGCAGTACCTTAAGTGAGGATGTATCTTAATTCTTTATGGTACAACATTTGACATATGGTAGGAGCTTAGTAAATGTTTGTAGAATTGGATTTAAGAAGACATGGTGTTACATTTTTAAGGACTTGAAAAAGTAAATATCAAAAAGTAAAAAAAAAAATAGAATTCAGTTCTTTCAATCAAAGTATTTGACATCGAAGATACAGTGAAATGAACGCCAAATAAGGAGTTGGCAAACCTAAGTTCATCCTGGCATCGTCATTAAATACCTTTGTTACCATAAGCAATAAATTCATTTTCTTCTCTTTGTATCCTTTTTTCCTCATTATTTTTGTCTCGTTAGTAATAATGCTCCTACTGTAGCATTCATACATATATATTAATGCATTAAAAACATATTTTGATATAAAGCACTAGGTTAGTGGCAGAATAAGAGAGAGACTATTGAGAAAAAGAATAATACAGTGGTTAGGACTACACAGTAGCAATGGTCTAAAAGAGCAAAATAGATGTGGGGTGGTGTCAGGCAAAATAAAGGAACAAATGTAGCAGCCTGGATTCCTGCTGTAAGTCCTCTGGTTACTTAGCAGGTATTGCAGTCTCTGGTGAGCAAGAGTTTCCTCCCAGGCCTATGCGCATTACATGTCTCTGTTTCAAAAATTTTGCTTTTTCCTCCTCTTCCTGTCAGAAACATCTGAAGGAAAGGTTGTTAAATTAATTTCCCTCCTATCACACTTACGTTCTGAGTACTCTAACTAAATCTTTCCCCTATCCATTAAACCTAAACAAAACCACTGTATAAACTCCAATCAGTTGTGTTCAGCAGTTAGACACCTTAGAAGACACAGCACATTTTTTAGGCTCAATTTACTCTCAAAAAGCTATCTATTCTACATCAAAGAACACGGGCACTGAGAGAATCTTCCCAGTAGTCACTTATAAATTATGAAAACAGGGGCATCGGGTAAGAGGAAGGTGATCCGCTGTAATGTGGCCTGCTTTTTGAGTTATTCTTTGTCTTAAATCCACATTTCAGATTGATTGCATCATTTGAATGTTTCATACTGAGAGAAGAGTAGGATACTTAAGCAATTCATTGGTGATGGCAAGTGTTGCATGATTGCCACGATGTAAGAAGTGATTTGATAAGCTTCAACGATTAAAGATTTTATGTTTTTATGACATATATTAGAGATGTATTTTTTATGTGGTTCATTTATTTACTATAAAGTGTGGTGGTATAAATTTTTTCTGTAAAGATGTACATCATACATCTATATGTTTATTTCATCTTTTAGAATGACCAGGTTCTTCAGGGCTTCTCAGTGGACAAAGGAGAATTCACATGTCCTCTCTGTAGGCAGTTTGCTAACAGTGTTCTTCCTTGTTATCCTGGAAACAACGTGGAACATAACCTTTGGCAACGTCCTAGTAACAGAAACATACAAGATCTCATAAAGGAAGTGGAAGAGCTGCAGGGACGACCGGGAGCTTTCCCAGTAAGCATCAGTGTAAGGCAGAAATATCCTAGTTAACTCAGCTCTGCTTTTCAGCTTTCATTTTTGTTCTATTTCTAAATTACTCTGGACCTTTATACATTTAGTAGAAATTGCTTTTGGAGGTTTTTCTCTTCTGTTTGTGGTTATTAAAAACAAAAAAGAGAGTAATAGAACAAATTATTGCTGAAGGCTATACTTTTCTTTAGTCTAAATTGTTATAGTTTTAATATATATCTTCCAGATCATGAAATCTTATAAGATTAGATATGATTAGACTCTTTTAAGATGTTGAGTATTTAAAAACAAAGCCAAACAAACAAACAAATTATATATATGTCTCTCGCAATGTAAAGCCCAATCTAATCATTAAAAAAATGTGCCCATTAGGTGTATTAGAATTAAGATATATTTACACACACACACACACACACACAAATGTGCGTATGTGTATTAGAGAGAGAAACTATTGTATACTTGATTGAACCATTCACCAATGTCAGTCTGTTTTACTGTGGGATTTGGTGCAAGTGAACTCATCTTTTATCCCATTCAATAGAATTTATTTATTTGATTTAAATTCTTAAATATTTCACCTTCATTATAAATTTAATGATGTAGTCTCTGAGAGAAGTGACAGGTGACAGCTGTGCCTAGTTTCTGTGGTAAATTTATGAAAACTATGAATGTTTGACTTTTGAAACAGAAATTCATATTTTACACCTACTCATAAAGATTGATCTCCTGACATTCCTTTTCTCAATTGAAGCCTAATTTAGAATCTGTGTGTTTTTTTTTCTTTGTAAATCCAAATTTTTTTGTGTTTAAAGTATGCTTAAAGTAAGAGACATCAACATTAGTCTTTGAAAAATGAACTTAAATGAAGGTCAGGCTTTTTATAAACATGGAAACTGTTCTAAAATATTATTTTAATGACATCCACTCATTTGTTACGAATATAGTTTGTGTGGTTAATTCATGGTTGGGTTAAAGTATTACCAATCACAATATAGAATTAGGATAAAAGATTGCTAAAATAAGAGAAAATATTTTTTGATCTGTTTTATCTTTGTGTGCTAAATATATTTATATGGATTGCTAATGTACATCTGTTTTGACTTTGTAACTTTAATTTCCCAGTGTGTTCATATGATAAACATTGTAGTGTTAGGCTATTATTAGAGAAAATGAATATAAATAAACTTTATATGTATGTTTGCATTTTTTATAGTCAGAAACCAACTTAAGTAAAGAAATGGAGTCTGTAATGAAAGATATAAAAAATACCACTCAGAAGAAATATAGAGACTATAGCAAGACCCCGGGCTCACCAGACAATGATTTTCTCTTTATGTATTCTGTTGCTAGGTAGGTACATATATAGTATATACTTTTATATTTACTTATCATTAATGGTTTTATTTTATTTATTGTCATATTTATTTGAAGAAAGGCTGCATATTTGTAATGTTGATTGAAATTATAGCTAGTTTTAGAACCTCCTAGAAGGCTATAAATATATAGCTTTCCTTCATTTTCTGTAGAGTTTTTATTTTAATGAAATATTTAGGTAAGTGTTATTAAGCATTATAGGATACATGGGAAAAAGTATATTATTAACATTTTGGGACAGATGCCTACCTCAAAGCATGTCAGTATTATATATGAAGGGTTATTAAGAAATCACTCTTCAAGTTCTGTCAAAAAGTGATAATACTGCGAACTAAAACATTGTAATATGTTAAACACTTTTAATATGTAGAAAAATAAAAACAGTAAGAAGAACTTATTTTGTGAAAGATCTAGTAATATCCTGTAAGAATACAGATGGAATAAGAATACTTCAGAAAACTAATTGAATGAAAATGGAGAACCATAAAAGAAGTAAATAGAGGAGAAGCAGACACAATTAGGAACTTGTAAACACTTTCGGGCTAGCCCTGGTGGTCTAGTGGTTAAGATTCAGCACTGTCGCTGCTGCTGCCCGGGTTGTTTCCTGGTCAGGGAACCACATCATCTGTCTGTTGGTTGTCATACTGTGGCAGCTGCGTGTTGCTGTGATGCTGAAAGCTATGCTGCCAGTATTTCAAATACCAGCAACGTCACCCATGGTGGACAGGTTTCAGCGGAGCTTCCAGACTAAGGCAGACTAGGAAGAAGGACCTGGCCACCCACTTCCAAAAAAACTGGCTGTGAAAACCGTATGAATAGCAGCAGAGCATTGTCTGATAGAGTGCCGGAAGGTGAGAGGATGGAGCAAAAAGACCAGGCAGGGTTCCGCTCTGCTGTGCACAGGGTCTCTAGGAGTTGGAATTGACTCCATGGCACTAACGACAAAAACACAGTCTGCCAGAACTGATTATTGTAGACCTCTGGATATCTCTATTAACATACTTTGTATTTTGTCCAAATAGTATTATAAATAGGTAAGATTTAAAGACATAATGTGACTTGAAGTTATGCACATTAGTGGCAGAGTAGGACTAGAACTCAGATCTCTTGAGTCAAGGTCTAGTGTTCTTTCAATTACTATTCTCATTTTCCTCTCCTGTGTTCAGCTTTTTTTATTGGTCATATATGCATGCAGTTCATTACCGCCATTCTCTCTGCCCCATTCCTGGAGCAGAGGGTAACAAAAGAGTAAATGAATTATACGTAGTCTTTAGAACCCAGGAAAAATAGCCAGACTTAGAAAAGTTGCAGCAAGCAAGTTAGAGCTCAAGATAAGGAAACATTAGTCTTTGGTCTGAGAATGCAAATGCTGAACATGGATTGATGTAAAAGAATCTAATGGATTGGGAAGTAACTTTCTAGTCTGTATATTCCTAGACTGTTGTTGTTATTTATTCAGAATGCTTTAGGGGAAGATATAACTGTTAATTTAACAGTTTGTTTCTGGAGAGTTACCAATTATTACATATTTGCAATAGAACATACTTTATGTGAAAAATAAATTGGATATAATTTAATTTTGCCAAGGGTTCAAGTTTTACAAAACTTCTGTACAATATTGGTAATAATGTTGTAGAAGATTGTAGAAGGGATGAATGTAGACCAGCTTAGTTGTACACACACACACACACACACACACACACACACACACACATTTATGTTGCTTATGTATTTATATCTTTGATTTTATTAGGATTAACCTTATAAGAAAATCCTGGTTGAATAGGAATGATTTGTACGTAGAATTTTGGGATAGTATGATAAATCAAATAATTTGGTTTAGATTTAGTTTATTGAAAGTTTTAGATTCTTATTTATTGATTTAAATATAAAAATAACTTACAGAATAAAGCTTGCCATGATATGGGAGACTTTTGGGATCAACATATTTCGGTTTTTCTTTTTATGAAGAAGCAGGGACAGATATCAAATGTTATTTTCTAAGAGTGTACGTAGAGAAACAGAAAAAATATGCTCTCTCCTCCTCCCATCCTTTTCTAATCCCTGATGATAAACTTTAAAGCAGCAAGATAATGATCATGAAAGTAAAAGTATGTAACCTTTAAAAACTCATTATCCTTTGGTTAAAAGGCCATTGCAAAGTTCTGAGATTGCATGCTCTCTCTGTTTTACTTAGTCATTAAAAAGAAAACAAAAAAAAAAATTGACTCAAAAATTAACAAAAATATGAATTGAAGGAAAAACGTATGTTGTATCCTGTTTGAATAGGATGTAATTTTCTCAAGGTAAGAAACCAGGTCTTTTATAATTATCCTATGCCTAGAGTATAACCTTATTTCATAAATACTTATTATTACAGAGTATGATTTTTATGCCTAAAAGGTAGGCATTAAAATATTTAGCAATATTTAAAATGCTTGAATACTTAAGTAAAATATTTAGCAATAAACTTAATTTGAATTATTTAACATTTTTTTTTTTTTTTTGAGGAAGATCGGCACTTAGCTAACATGTGCCAATCCTCCTCTTTTTGCTGAGGCTGACTGGCCATGGGCTAACATCCATGTGCATCTTCCTCCACTTTATATGGGATGCTGCTACAGCGTGGCTTGCCAAGCGGTGCGTTGGTGCGCACCCGGGATCCGAACCGGCGAACCCCGGGCCACCGCAGCGGAAAGCGCGCACTTAACCGCTTGCACCACTGGGCCGGCCCCAAGTTATTTAACTTGTGAATTAAATGTTGTGATTCTTAAATGTATAATTCACTAGAGCATGCAAATTTATTTGTATCTGACGTTAGTAATTTGAGTGGAATACAACCCTAGTTTCCCAAAGGGGAATTTCTCCCAGCTGAACAAAGTAATTCTGTTTGCTCTTTGGGGAGCTTAAATCTTTTGCTTGGAAACAAAATATTTCTAGTGGGTAACTAGCCTGTAAAGCTGTTTCCTTTAATAATTGTTTTAGAGCTGTGTTCTTTTGTAGGACAATACTTATCTCTTTGTTTTTCATTTTATTTGCATGGTGAATGAAGCCTTAGAGGATTTTCTGAGGGCAGCAGAGGAGACGTTGTTGGAATGATATCTTTTCGTTGCATTGAAATTAAGCAAAATCACTATATTCGAGTTTTAATGTATTTCCAAAAAAACATTCTGTTGCAAATATGAGTCGTTCATGGATTATGGAAAGTTAATTTGGGGGAAGAAATCTTTCTTCACTTCAATACCAATTCATCATTTCATTATTGAAATAATGAATGACACTAATTTTAGTAACTGATTTTTCCAAGGATTTTGGACCAAGGTACATATAGCCTAGAGGTATTGGTGAGTAGCGCTTGGTATATAGTGAGAAACATGGAAATGGAAAGAAGATGAAACATGAGTAACTGAGATCTAGGTGGAGAGACATCTTAAAATCACAAGTGGATAAACTTCTCAGTAGAGTGAATGCGGCTTGCTTTATACATTAGTTGCGTTATAAGTTTAAACTTTATAAGCTGATTATGTTCCAAATAAAAGGAATGCTTGCTAAAGTACCAAATTATGAATTCTTTTTAAAACTAAAAAATGCTTTATCAAACGAATAATCTCTCTGTACCCCCCACCCCCTTTTTTTTGATTCACTGCTGGGTTTAAGGGAATAGAAGGAAAGATCAGCAAAAGAAAGAGAATAAACTGCAGGGACTGAAGAGAATCTTATCATTAGTTACATATCAAAATAAAGAGATTGTCAGTTCCTAAAAATTTTTGAGCACTTTGGTAGGTACCATGAAGGATTTAGAAGCTGTATCTGAAATGGTCCCTGCTCTCCAAGAATTTACAATTTAGTTGGAGAGACAAAACTAATATACATCAATCTGTATAAAACAGAGTATATGTTGTTTAAAAAAATATACCCCATTGAGAAAGTGCTAAAGAACTTTGAAAGGGAACATTAGCAAATTGAAATTTAAAGTATGTGGAAGTGCTTCTTTCCTGTCCCAAGAAAAGGGACTTATTTCTCCCTAACTCCTGAAGGAGTTAGAGCTTGAGCTGACTGTCTTGTATATATAGGCTGTGGTATGGATGAAGATATTTTTCTCTCTGAGAAATTGCGTAGCTTGCTCAACCAGTGAAGGTGGTAGGTTCAGGTGTTGAACCCACACCATACCAGTGTGTGTTTGAGTGTCTCTCTGTGTGTGCCTGTGTATATACACATTTGTTTTTCAAAGTATAGCTCTAAAAATAGAAGTTAGTGCCAAAGAGGGAGGGAGTAGAAGGGAAAGTAGACCTTGGTCATGCAAAAAGAAGCTGGAGCGTCGTTGGAGGAGTTTTTATATGGGTATAATCTAGGTGGCCACCATGATAGGGTTTAAGCAATCTTTTCTCATCATTCCTTCAAATGTAGGGATTTTCTCCTCTTTTTTTTTTCCTTCCAAACTAATTTGAATGTATTTGTTCTAGAAAATATAGAAAGTAGAGTCTACTTTTTTCAGAGAACAAAAAGGCTCAGAAAACTCCTGCTCCCAGCACATCTTTATGTTTACGTCATTTATTCAGGAAGGCAGAAAGACTATTGTGTTGTGATTTTCAACAGTGAAGATCAGACATGGGGCACGTGGTGCATTTGTGTGGTCTTTTCTCTAGCAAGGCCAATTTTGATGTAAATGAAATAAGGAAAAGCTGATGCTTAGGGCCTCTGACATATCGATTTTTAAAGTCCTAGATTTTATTACATGATACTAACCCTTTTTAACTCAGAAGGAATGTTGTGCAGGAGATCTTCTAACCAAGATCTGAAATAATTTATTATGTTTAGTAGTTTTTGTTCAAGTATTTTTTTAAAATCACATTCCTGGTAACATGTTTATCATCCTTTAAAGTATCTTATTTGATGATTGAATAAAAAGAATTGTTCTTGTATTTATATTTGATAAATGTTTTTGAAAATTATGCTGAAATGAAAGCTGATATTCTGGTTCTGACATTTGTTTGTAAGAATTGATCGTGTGTCTGGTTAGCTCTTTTAAAAATACTATCTTAGGAAATCTTAGTTTTTATAAGAGAATATAGCCATTAATTTTTTTCTACAGATTAGGCAACAGAAGATTTGTGAAAACAAAATGTATTGATCTCATTTATATTCCCTTGATGAAGGAACACATGCTGGTCTCCGCTCGCTTTCTGTCCACTAATATGAAATCCTTGTCCCTGCTTCCTTGCTGGTAGGTTTTTAGAAGTTTAGTGAGCAATGCAAATCACCTGAAGGGTGGAAAATTCCCTTGTCACACAGATGCCCTTATCAGCAGCAACCAGATGGAGCTCTGAGCAGGAACATTATCAATGTTAAATTGGTTTTTTTCTCCCCCCTGAGTAGAGAGGATTAAAGCATTCCTTCAGGAATGGGTGACAGACATACAGACTTAGGAATATTAATATTTTTAACAGTTTGCATTTATAAGTAAATGTATGAAAATAACGTTTAAAAACATTCTGTGTTCAAAATACAACCAAAACCAGTTCAAAATGTTTTGTTTTAAATAAAATAGGATATTATTCTTTCTGGAATTTACCTGCAAAGAGTAAGCTTGACACTTTGCCTTTTTTTTTTTTTAAGATGGGCTATCTCACTGTTAGTGTCAAATGCATATCTTGGATATAAACTAGTTTATTCAGATTTAGTTGTGGCAAATAAAGGTGTGTTTAAGTTTGTTAATACTGTTGAAGTAAAAATACACAAAATTTAAATTATCACTCAGAATTTTCATTTCTTCTTTTGGCAAAATTGATTGGCTATTTTACTGTTACTATTTTTGAGTAAATCTTTAGATTCTGCATCAATTTGGTTTTTGAAATGTCAATTTACTGATTATTGCTATTCTATAAGCTAATAATTGCTAAATATATTGTAATTTCAGATCTATATGAACAATACTGATATTTCACAATGTCAGTAGTTTACACAGTGTATTTTAATAAAACTGTAACTTTAGAAGTATGTAAAAGAGATTGCTGTTAATTATATGTGTTGTTCATAACCACTTTGATGTTAGTGATTTTGTTTCTTGATATTGATTTCTAGATGCAATCTAAGCTCCAATGAGTGATAACCATTTCTCTGATAGAAAAATTGGTATGCCCTTGTGTTTTCTATGACAGTAACCACCTACTTAGTGGCTATCAGTTTCAGTACAAATTCTTTCATCAGATTTGTATGCAGGTTTATGAAATATATTACAGTTTTTTTACTTAAGGTCTAATTTTTAGTATTTGCCAACAATTGGGACTTTGCAACACTTACACTGTGATGTGTGCACTGTTTTGCAGGTATAAGTATGAACATATAAGTAAGGATAAATAAACTGTTCCCCTTTTTATTTCTAAATATCAGATAAAATATGAGTATTACTGATGTTGCATAAACTATACTTTTGCAAATAATAAAGTTGAAAAACTTTATTATTTAGATTGATTCAGACATATCAGTAATACAGATTAAAAAGTATTGCTTCATTCTGATCACTGAAATATGTTTTAATGTTTTACTTACAGAACCAATTTGGAACTTGAATTAATTCATCGAGGAGGCAATTTGTGTTCAGGTGGTGCAAGCACAGCTGGGAAAAGGTCTTGTTTAAGTAAGTATTCAACAGTGCTAAATTAAAAAAAATTTCTAGTGTCATTTTTGAAAGCATTTACAGGCAAAGTGATCTTTTGGTGTATTTTCAGATTCTTTTTGTGTTACATATAAATAGTTTTAATAGTGATTATATGCTTTAAATGGTTAATCTTGTACTTAGAAGAATCATATGACTAATTTAGCTTTTTCTCTACTATGATGACTTGGTAAATAAATGTCATAAATTTGTCATTGATCAGTTTGTCCTAAATAGATCAGATTTACATTGGTTTAAAATTAAAACAGTTATTGTTCTCAGCTATAAAAAATTGTTCTCAAACTTAAAGTCTTTTAAAGAATTTTTACATTGTCTGTATGTAAGAAAATCTCTTTATAAAGACAATTTGTGTTGCCTACAGATTCCTGTATATATAGCTGCTGTTAATCAATGAAGGCATTTGTACTATTTTGATGTGCACATTAAAATGTATTAAAATTGTAGATGTTTGCTTTTATTTATGAGTATACTTTATATTGCAAATGAGCATGATTCTTCAATACTTTTTGTGAGGGTATATTTAGGTTGAATTGTAAGGATATGTTTGAGGGAAGTGTAATTTGGAACTCAGAGAAGATGTTTCATGAGCATGGTTTTGATACTATCACTATTTAGTCATTGTTTAGAGAATTATTGTGAATACTAGGAGTGATATTATTTAATATCACATACAGCTAATTATTGGTCTGAAATCACTGGAGTTAAAATATTACCTAATGTGATTGGTGTGGGAAATAAAAATTGTTTAAAATGCATAATGTATTCTTTTGAAAAATGAAAATATTTTCTTAAATGCTAAAAATATTAGTAATTATTAAAAATTATCAATACACATTGGTTTTTCAAAAATATATGTATATTATTTTTAAAAGATATATATGTAATTTTGGAATGATTTCAAAGCAAAGGACTAATCAAAAACACATTGTGATTTCTAACGTAAAGATATAAACTTATGTGAAATTTCAATTGAGTTACTTTTACAATTTTTACTAGTTGTATTAGATTTTGATATTTTAGGTTCTAACTTGCTTCCTAGAAGTTTAAGGTTTTGGAATTTATTTTTTAGTATTTTAATATTTATTGATCCCTTGATGTATGTCCTTAAACCCTATTTATACCCAGTGATTTAGTATTATATTCTAAAAGAGAAGTTGTTGATACATGAGTTTTAGCTTCTAATCTATTTGAATTAGCAGATACTATAATTTCACTTATATAAATTATTCTGTCTTATTAATTTATTGTTAATTGATATTTGGCATTGGCTGATAATATTCCAGAAACTGTTATATTAGAAAGCATTTTCTAATAAAGGAATTTCTAGTAAAGAAATTTGTTTTATGTTAAAAAACTACTTCATTTTTTTCCCTCTAAGGTACTTAAGTTTATCCAGAGGCTTATAAATGATGAATTTATCCAGATCCTAAAAATAGTGGTCAAATTCTAGCAACAACCACTTCAATTATCAGTGTCAATTTTAGTTTAAATTATTAGATAGCTACTTCCAGATAGCTACTTTCATTTCTTTTTTTCCCCCCTTGAATGAATAAGAGATTACAATGTGCTAGTACAGAAAATGTCGTGATGACATTCATCCTAAATATAAGTTCATACTGTTTTTAGCTTTCTTTTAGTTCTTTTTTTTTCCAGCTTTATTGAGGTATGATTGACAAATAAAAAATGTATATATTTAGGTTGTACAACGTGATGTTTTTTGTTTTTAGTTTTCATATGATTTATTATTGTTTAATTGCTTATGCATTATTTATTCTAATACTTATAAAAGCGGCTCTGTAAGTCATAGATATAGAATATATTGTATGTTGTATATAACGTCCCACTTTTCGCAAGTGTATAAACTTAACGTATTTGTTATTTGCCCAAGCCTAACTCAAACCTAATTTATGTTGAACATCAGAACTTAAATTGATGGCGTTTCATAGGATCTTAGATCCAATATCTCATTTTTTCCATCTTCCAGTAGGACTTTTATGGTATTATTAAACAAAAGTTCTATCTTTTCTCTAGGGACTTCTAATAAGTCAGTATTTTCCTTTTCTCATTCATTACCTCTCCATTACCTCTTAAATATCTCATTTTGAAAGTGTCTCTCTTTTTGTTCATAATATTTTGGGGAAAGAGTGAAAAAATGCTCTACTAATTAAACATAAGGGAACTTTTATTTTTATCATTCTAAGAATACCACACTTTCGGATTAATGTTCTCACAACTTCTTGATGAAATTGAAGATTAGTTTAGTCAGGAAAAGATTTATAGATTTTGTCTGGAACGACTTGAGCAATGCCTGATAGATAATTATGGACGCAAACACACAGAGAGAGAGAGAGACGTACAGGCACGCGTGCACAAAGGTGGAGGGGAGGAGGAGAAGATTATTCTTTTTACAACAATGAAAGTAGAAAATAATGGTCACATTTTACTGAGAAATCGAATAACATTGTAGTGGAATAATGCCATTCAACACTTACATATTCAAACAAATTTTTAAAGTATTGAGGTAAAACGACCAATCAAAATAAAAGTTATGTCTGAGATATTTTCCACAGTAAAAAATGAGCAAAATTAATTCACGTAGCAACATTCTATGGTATTTTAATAATACCTTACATTTGTAGTTTTAAAGTACTTTCACATACATTATTTAATCTTTAGAATGACCACGTGAGCTAGGTGTTATCTCGTTTTCATAGAAAAGGAAACTAAAGTTTGGAGTGATTGCCTTCCAAGTCATTCAGCTGGAAAATGTCAGAGCTTGCACTTGAACCCAACTCTTCTGACTCTACATTCAGTTTCGTAAGACATATCCCTTGCCCTTAAGTGTCCCAAAGGATGCAGAACCTTCAAGAACTTTCACCCTTAGGCTTAGTCAAGGACATCCTACTTCACACTGTTGCACTGGGGTCTTTCCAGGCTCTGCCATGCAAACCCGACTATTATCTTGTCTGTTTTCTTTTGCCAACCTTTCACTGTGAATCCTAATTCTGTTTTGGGCCACCTGTTCAGACATTTTCTCAAGTCTTGATTCCTTCTTCCCTCGATACCAGTTTGTTCTGCTTTATTTTTCCCCACTTTGCTGGCTGGTTCCTTGCTCCTGGTGTGAGCCATCTGCATCAGCTCCCACACACGGTTCTGCTCCTGATTCCTGGGTCAGAGCTCTAGACTTCCTATTTATCTCCTGGAATGTCAAGCATTAAGGACCTTGTGTTCAACAGATGAGACTAGTTCGAGATAATTTATTGTAAGATAGAAAGTGTTAAGTTCTGAAGAGGGGTACGGATAAAATTCTAGGAAATTTGGAGGTTTGGGGTCACATCTAGCTGATAGAATCATTGAAGGTTTTGGTGGACATGGCATTTGAACAAGTCTTTGAAATATAAGTGAATTTAGTTTTTGTTACAAATTGTTACATACACTGATAGGTATCACCAACTTGGTTAGCCACAGATGTAGGACAAAGCAAATGTAAAAACTGAAGGCATAACTTTTTATAAGAATAATATTTTATTAAGATAACTCAGTTTTTTCATTCAAGTGATTTGAAAGTGATATGAAACTCCATAGATTTCAGTAAAGTTCACAGGCTTTCAACACTTGTTTGCTGTAATATTCTTAGTGCATTTCTCAAGTAGAAATTGTTGAAACCAATGGCACAGGCCTGTGGGGGAAGAGGTGTCATTTGATAAATTATTAATGTTGGAGGATAAATTTTTAAAAATACTTATATTTAGGTAGTACAGCATCTTTCCCTATCTTTCAGTCTGAGACTTTCTACTTATTACTGTAATTTAACTAAGAAGCCACAGTTTCATATCACAAATGGATTTCATGATTTTATAGAGAGATTAATTAAAAGTTAAACTTGCATCAAGAGAGGTTAAGACAAACCCTTGCTTTGACGTTTTTCGTTTGGGGAGCCTTGACTTAATTGTGATATGATTTATGATCTTATCAGGAAATGATGCATACAGTGAATAACTGCCCCCTGTGTTTGTTATTTATAGAAAGCAATCCAGCTTAGATGTGTGCAGGCAACTTAAAATAGTTTTAGTTACTCAAAGAATGAATTTTTGGTGAATTCAGATTTACAGAAAATTATTTTGATGTTAATTTCACCCTGCAGTAAGGCTGCATAAAGAAATTGTTGAATATGACCACAAAATTGCTCTAAAGTAGACTGACCTTATTTTTTAACAGTGGTAAAATTCTGTATCTATGGCCTACTAAGGTCTTTTTCAGATTTAAAAATTATGAATTCTACAAATAGGTTGAATCACAACTTTTATTCTTTTCTCTTTATTATCATATAAGAAGAGGAAAATTTGGCTACCAAATTATTATAACTTCAAAGTACATAAATAAATACAAAAATGTAGAAATTGCCTCCTGGCTCCATTGTTTATGAGTAGGCAGATGGTTTAGGGGCAAGCTATTTAACCTCATGGATTCTGTATCTCATAATACCAAACCAGAGGATTGTCGTAAGAATTCAATTTTGCCGTATATGTTCAAGTCTTCATAGATTATAAATCTTAACATGACTGTTTCTACTACTTCAACATGACCATTATCATGAGGGTTGTGAGTAAGGAGACTGTAAGCAAGATTAAAGTTCATTTTTAGCTCTTTTTTTTTTTAAAGCACTTGACACACGTTCTATTGATCTGTTAAGAGATGAGGTTAGAAGGACAAAATGGGATTTATTCCTAAAGACTGATACAGCTTATTATCTATTGGGAACAAAACACATTGTTAATTTGGGGAGGCCTGGATTGGAAGGGTAAGGATATGGCAGGAAAATTTGAGCTAAGAGTAGTGGCTTTAACTGTTCTTTGAAGTCTGGTCTGAAGGTCCTATGCTTTGTGGCCCCGGTAACCAGGCCTTTCTGCATTTATGATTTGCATATTTCAGGAGCTAAGTACCACAGATAATAATTTCCACTTTTAGGGCATAGGGGTCCTGAGATTTTGCTTGGCTTAGGGCAGGGCAGCTAGCTCCTTTCTTCTGCAGTGGGATTAGACACCTTGCTCCTGCTCCTCAGTTTTAAATGAGGTGCTCAAATTAGACCTGGATTCATGGAGTACGTCCTCTTTGGTAAGGAGGAAATTAGGAGTCCTAAGAACTCACCTTTTTCTTTACCCTTCCTAGGACTGCCTATATGTGGAAGCAGAATTATGCCCCTCTCCACCCCGTGTTGTCCCATGCTATGTTGTAAAGGTGAAAGGAGAGGCTGCTAGTCATTTAAACCTTAAAACAGAAGGAGAGTAATTCCATGAAAGTAATACTAATACTGTAATAGTTGAGGTAACCAGAGAACAATGACATAGTGTGCCTGGGAGTGGAGGCATAGGAACTCCGTGGGGCAGAAGAGGAACACAGTATGGAAAGTAGGAAAATACTCAAGACAGCCTCTTCCTTTGGTATTTTCCCATTCTCAAATGGGAGAATAAAACCTCTCCTAAGTAAGCAAAGCTCTGCCACCTTACCCCCGAACCTACATGTGCCTTTATTGACTAGAAGCAACATAGAATACAGGCATACCTTGTTTTATTGTTCCTTGCTTTATTGTGCTTCGTGGATACTGTGTGTTTTTTTTCAGCTGAGGAATATTCGCCCTGAGTTAACATCCATTACCAATCTTCCTCTTTTTGCCTGAGGAAGATTCAGCCTGAGCTAACATCTGTGCCAGTCTTCCTCTATTTTGTATGTGGGTCACCGCCACAGCATGGCTACCGACGAGTAGTATAGGTCCACACCAGGGAACTGAACCTGGGCTGCCGAAGTGGAGCATGCTGAACTTAACCACTAGGCCACAGGGCTGGCCCCAGCTACAGTTTCTTTTAACAAATTGAAGGTTTGTGGCAACCTTGTGTTGAGCAAGTCTATCAGCACCATTTTTCCAACAGCATTTGTTAAGAAATACATTTCGTAAGGCTATAGCTGCCATAGATAGTGATTCCTCTGATGTATCTGGGCAAAGTAAATTGAAAACCATGTGGAAAGGATTCACCATTCTAGATGTCATTAAGAACATTCGTGATTCGTAGGAAGAGGTCAAAATATTAACATTAGCAGGAGTTTGGAAGAAGTTGATTCCAGCCCTCATGGATGACTTTGAGGGGTTTAATACTTTGGTATAGGAAGTAATTGCAGATGTGGTAGAAACAGCAAGAGAAGTAGAATTAGAAGTGGAGCCTGAAGATGTGACTGAATTGCTGCAATCTCATGATAAAACTTGAATGGATAAGGAGTTGCTTCTTATGGATGAGCAAAGAAAGTGGTTTCTTGAGATGGAATCTACTGCTGGTGAAGATCGTTGAAATGACAACAGAGGATTTAGAATATTACATAAACTTAGTTGATAAAGCAGCAGCAGGGTTTGAGAGGAGTGACTTCAATTTTGAAGGAAGTTCTGCTTTGGGTAAATTGCTACCAAGCAGCATTGCATGCTACAGAGAAATCTTTCATGAAAGGAGGAGTCAATTGATGCAGCAGATTTCATTGTTGTCTTATTTTAAGAAGTTGCTGTAGCCACCTTAACATTCAGCAGTCACCACCCTGCTCGGTCCGCAGCCATCAACACTGAGGCAAGATCCTCCACCAGCAAAAAGATTATGACTCGCTGAAGGCTGAGATGATGGTTAGCATTTTTAGCAATAAGATATTTTTAAATTAAGGTATGTACATTTTTTTAGACATAATGCTATTGCACACTTAATAGGCTTAATACAGTATAATGTAAACAGAACTTTTATATGCACTGAGAAACCAAAAAAATTCGTGTGACTTGCTTCATTGCAATATTCACTTTATTACAGTGGTCTGGAACCAACCTGCAGTATCTGCTAGGTATGCCTATACATACCTGGGAGGGGCACTGGGTTGGAGTTAGAAGATCTTGGTTCTAGTCCTATTATCTGTTGGATTTTTGGAAAATCACCTTTTTACCTTATTGTGCAAATGGGGATGATGATATTGGTGCTGACTGTCTAACATGTCTATCATGGGTAATGTAAGAATCAGATGGTATTAGATATATAAACTACAGTATTTTATATTATTCAATTTTTTCTTAACCCTTTAAAATTCCTACCATGACTGCCACTTTATTCCCTGCCCTGTCTTGCCTGGAGTAGTGAGGAATGGGATAGGGAAAGATTAGTCAACTCCTGTCACCCCATGGCTAGTGGAGATTTTTTTATTGACAGTTATTTAACCCATGATAACCAGACTGCTAGGACTAAAATCTTGAATGATCTGGAAATACAGACCCAGTTAAGTTTACCTTAGGTAAATTTTAACAGTGGTACAATTTAAGATAGAACCAATTTATAATATCTTTAGGATAACTCTTCTCTTTAATATGTATATATATTTTAATGACCAGTGTGAGTTATCCTAAGACATAATCTACCGGTTTTAGATTTCTTACATGTTTAGAAATAACTGACAGAGACACAGAATTTCCAAGCTGGAACTGAGCTCAAAGGACATCTGTTTCAAAAGCATTTTTCAAAAATTTTACCATAGAACAACTTTGGGTTCAGTTTCCTTAAGTGGATATTCCTGAAGTCATAAAAATTGGCATAGTATCATTTTTTTGTGTGTGTATGGTATTCATAGTCATACATGTAAAACTCTTGATTTTATAATAATGTGGGAGTTGTTTTTATTTTATAGATTTTTTTGTAAAATAGTCTTATTAATATTGATAAAGATAAAAGAGATTGTTATATCTTACCTTTTTGTTCCAGCTGAGAGTTCTTATAATTAATTCTTAGTTTTTTTTAAGTACAAACCAGTCTTTTAGGGTTTTCGGCTTTAGTTATGATATGTCTATCTTGTGATTAAGCACATTATAATACCTTAGACTTGTCACAGTTGTAAAGAATTTGATTAGGTATCGCAGAAAATAGAATTCTTTGTCCCAGGTGAGTTGTCACAGCAACCAGCATGGGGAAGAAGATGTTGGGAGCAAGTAGGTCAAGTCTGCTTTAGGAGTTACAGTTGAGAGGTCACTCTCTTTTGGCGCAATGAAATTAGGGCTGATTAATTGACCTACTTCTTGGTGCTGAGCCACTATGTCATTATGACAGAAAAGGAAGAGTGTAAATCTATCATGAATTTTACGCAAATATTTATGATTTTTTTTTACAAGATTGTTGATTTATTCGTACTGTATTCAGCGTACTTTAAAAAAATACTACTATATATCGAGCATTAGCTAGCCTTAAAGAGGAAAAAACAATTATCTTCTTCAGGGAGATCTCACCATCTAATAGGAGAGGAAAACGTGAAAAATAATTACAAGGCTGTATAAGAAGTGCTAAAATAGAATTAACTCAAGGTATAGAGAATGGTTAAAGCAAGAGATGATCAGATCTGTCTCAGGTAAAATATTAGAGCAAACTTTGCAGAGAGCACTTGAACTGGCTCTTGAAAGATGAATCAAGTTTGCCTGGAGGGCAAGAAGGTACTATTCTAGGCTGAAAGAACAGCTTGCAAAGACGGAGTGAGACAACATGACACATTAAGGAATACTTGGAAAGGGAAGAAAGGAGGTTAAGAAATAAACCTGAAAAAGAAGATAGGGGTTAGCTCGTGAAGGACTTTCTATGTCTATTCTTTTAGCAGTTCACCAACCAATTATGAGATAATGTGAATAGACATTGTTTACAGGGACTGGAAGGAGGTGAAACAAAAGACATAAAGCTGAATGAGCACTGGATTGAGTAATCCAGTTGAGAAATGATGTAGCAATGGAGTGGAGCCTAAGAGGATGGATCACAGGAGGCAGAACTAATAGAGTTGGTAATCAGTTGGCAATGGAGAGCAAGGATGTGGGAGATGAGATGACTCCCAAATTTTTCCTTGGATATTTGTGTGGGCAGTGGTGTCATACACTCAAATAGGGATTACAAAAGGAAATGAACATTGGAGCTGGGCTGGGCTATGTAATCAGTTTAGTTTGGGATATATTGATTTTCTGGTGCCTGTGGACCATCTGAGGTGATGGAGAAATTTATGAATTGTAAACTTATAGGTAGGAGTGGAACTTGAGCTTAGGTGAAGTAGTGTGTGAGGGAAACAGGACTAAGAAGGGATCCCTTTTCCTTTCTTATGGAGAATGTCTGTTTTTAGGGTTCAGTAGAGGAAGAAGAGCGTGTAAAAGTAACTGAGGGAGAACCAGGGAAAAATGACACCAAAAGTTCAGGGGAGGAGAGAGAAGAGAGTTAAAAATATATGTTAATATTTTTTTGTGGAATGGTAGTTTTATGCTGATGTTTCTAATGTAATCACAATCTCTAATTTTAGTCGTAAAATCTCGTTTATAAATGTTAAATTTATTATTTAGAATTTACTCTTAGAAACCATGTATGTATGTACAAGTATGTAAGCACAGCTATCTACACACTTACAGATGTATCCTATTACTCTATATAACAAGCCCAGAAAGGTGGATTATCCCCAGTTTACAGATAATAAAACTAATCTGTCCAAGGACACATGGACAGTACAGAGCTTGGATTCAAATCCAGGCCTTCCTGCTCCCACTAGACAGTGGTGCCTCCTATACGTCTGTTGAAATCACAGCACACCTATAAGTTAATTTAATAATGTTTCTCATTTCCAAACCCTTTCATAAACGTGGATCTAATTTTAGAACTTTAAAGTATATCATTACAGAAAAGGTGTTATCTGTTCTTTTTGCTGTTATTCAAAATTTTAATAATATGCTTTCTTGATATAATTATATTTCAACTTTTTAAATATCATGCATACAGTTGGTGTTTAATACATTTTTCCATGATTTTTTAGTTTTTGACTTTTTGATTATGATTATAGGTTCTTCTTATCCTGCATCTACTACTGTCAGTATTTGTTTAGTATGAGATATTTTTGCTGCTAAATGAATATTAGAGTTTATTATTACTGATAGGTCTCAGAATAAATTTTGACAACACACAGTAAATCGTATAAACATAGTGAAAGGTACTGACTGTTTTTTGGCTGATTCTATGTTTCCTACTGAAGTTATCTGCAATTTCCAGGATGGTTTTTGAAAGGTAGATGTACCTTATTAGATATATTAGTATTCTTCAGTTCTAGTAAAAGCCAGTATCAAAGACTTTTGTTATATATTCTATTAATAGCTTTAGAAAAAGGGTTATAATCTCAATTTTTCATAGGAATGAAAAGGTGAGTGAGTGTGAGTGAGAGTGTGCGTGTGTGTGTGTGCATGTGTGGTGACCTGGCAAGGTATTTCCTTTCTCTGGGCCTATTTCCTCATCTATTGAATGAGGGAATATAAGTAGATGAAAAAGTTTCCTTCTAACATTTGTATTTCTTTAATTATGGTAGAGGCTAGGAAAATAGCAGATTGCAACATTATTTCTCTGCTGGCCATGGTTGCAGTGCAAAACAAGTTAGTAAAAGTGCAACTTGCATGCTTTTGATTAAATCATGTAAACTTTAAAAGGCTTGGCTTTCATCTTGAAAGGAAATATTAAAAAGAGCTTTTTGATTCAGTTAACACATATGAAAAGAATGCAAAACTCCCCACCTTGCAATTTGAGTTAATATTTTTCTGCTAGAAGATTTTAGTTTTTTAACACTTTTATGGTTTTAGGCACTTTTTAAAAAATTACAGCACTTTTTAAAAAATTACAAATTATGTACTTAGTGAAAACAATCTCTTACGTGTAATTGAATTGAAATAAAATAAAAATGACCAATATATCTTTATTTCTCTGCTAAAAATGTCCCTTGTTCTCAATGTTACTAATAGAACTAAGTTACTGGAAAAACTGGAAATTTCGGAAACTTACTTGTCTCAAAACGGGGGATAAAAATATTACCTACCTAGTAGAATTTTTGTGGAAATTGAAATAATCTATGTAAAGTGATTATTAACATAGTGCTTGGCATGTAATAAATACTCAGCTAATGTTAGCTATTAATAGGATGAAGAAATTTTGAGAGGATTTAGACTATACATTGACTTGTAGACAGGAGGTGAGGCAGGGTAAGGTATTTAGATTCTTCTGTTTGTTATAGAGAGATCTGATTGACACTTGACAGAAGTGAATGTGCAGAGTATTAGAATTCAGCTCTCTCCGTTTCCTCTACCCTGCTCCACACAGTGGAATAGTTATTTCGCTCATCTTATAACTCTCATGTCTGGCACTAGCTTCCCAAAACAACTACTACTGCGACACAAACACACACACACACATGCACGAATCATATTGATGGATCTTAAATTAATCTAAATTATGGTGATTTCTAAGTCAGTTGCTCAGAGAAACAAAATCTTTTTTAGTTTTGACTATTTTAATTTAGAGAATGAGTGACAATATATGTGTCCTTTGGCTAACTTATCTTTCTGGTTTTAAGAATTAATTTCCCCTTTCACTGTATAAGATGTTGAATTATAATGTTGTATACCTGAAACTTATGTAATTAAAAAAAAGAATTTCAATCATATGTCAAGAAGTATTATCTTTCTAGAAAATAAGTTTTGAGTCACAACTATTTTTGAGTATTTGTGGCAGAATAATTTAATCTAGTCATTGTCATTTATACCCAAAAAAGGACATGTGATATGAAAGCAAAATTTAGGATTGTCTTCTAGATAATTTTAAAATTTTGAGCAAAAATTTTTCTTCTGGGGTCGGCCTGGTGGTGCAGGTGGTTAAGTGTGCATGCCCTGCTGTGGTGGCCTGGGGTTTGCCGGTTTGGATCCCGGGCACGCACTGAGGCAACGCTTGGCAAACCATGCTGTGGCAGCGTCCCATATAAAGTGGAGGAAGATGGGCACGGATAGTAGCCCACGGCCAATCTTCCTCAGCAAAAAGAGGAGGATTGGCAGATGTTAGCATAGGGCCGATCTTCCTCACAAAAAAAAAATTTTTTTTTTTTTCCTTCTAAATGTCGTTAGCAGAATTTTGTTGACAGCTAAGATTGGTAGATTATTGTTATGGTTTGGATAGAGGAAATGAAAACAGCTGGAATAGAGCTTCTAAATAGTACTCTGATTTCAGTTATTTTGTCTCATGTTGATTCAAAAGACAATGAAGTCACAACTCAATCTAAAGAGGGATTTAGGGGAAAATATTAGGCAAAGAGAGAATTTCACCCAACAGTGATTTTATATGGATGTTATCATCCATATTACCCAGGGTCACATATTGAAGATAATAGTAAATTTTGACAGGAGGAGACCGCAATAGTGAAAAGTACAAGTTGGTAAGGCTGAAGCATCAAGTCAAGGAAAAGTAGGTCTGTGATAGGAGATGAGAAAAACAAGCCATTCCTGTATTAAGACTGAGCATAAGGACAGTCCAGATTCTGTAGAAATTATTTGGATGTATATTTCAGAGTTTACTTTAAAAGACACGGTGAAGTAGTCAGTACTTAAACTTGTTGAATTATAATGATAAAGATAGGAAACATTTCCTTATGAATTAACTAGAAATTTTGTCTGAATTTTGTTCTGGAAGAATTGTGTGAAATTTCTAATTACCTTTTCTTCAATTTGTTTAGATCAGCTGTTCCATGTATTAGCCTTGCACATGCGACTTTATAGCATTGATTCTGAGTATAATCCCTGGAGAAAGCTCACACAGTTAGTAGGAGAGATGAATTCGCAGTAAGTATTATTGAAAGATTAAAGTCAATTAAAACTTTTTGAAAAACAATAGGATTGAAATTCTTTATAAATATGGGAATTTTCCTTATGAAATGCAGTAAAATATAATACAAATTGAAAACAGTTAACCATTATACTCTTGGTAAAAATTGCATAAAAATTCCTACCAAGTGAGAAAATCTTGTAAAGAATCCCTTTGGTTTTTATGCAGATAAAACATTCAACTAGAGGCACATAGTAGCTGGTTGTCCTTCTTTTTATGTCAGGATTAACCAGTGGGTTTGGGTAGCCTTAACCTGATCCCTCCATTGTGAAGTTCACCATCAGCCTTTCACCTAATGATGTTAGCAACCCTTGATAACCCAAGTTGATGCTCTAGTAACTTCCAGGGGTGACCAATAAGTTGTGGTTGGTTGTTTGTTTTATAGTCTCGGGGATTTTTATATATTTGATGTATTTCACTCCAGTTCAGCTGTTCTTCTTTTCAATGCAAATTGCTGCCTTTTAGGTTAGTGAGAATCCCTTTTTAGGTTGACTGTTGTACTTTGATGTGATCCAGATAGTCTTTGATAATATTCTTGCTTTCTGGCACAATTAGTTGACCCAGGTTTGTTTTTTGTATTTCCCACTCTATACTTGGAATTAGCCATTTATCCATGTAGTTTCTTTAATGGGAAATGGTATTTAGAGATCACAATCTGGATAGTTAGGAGTACGCAAAGTTATTACTGGATTATCTTTGCTTATAGACCATTCCAGTGGACAGAGTTAGGAAATATTTTTTAATGGAGAAAAAGATCTTGAGTACTTACTGGTATTTGTAATTCAAACATAAGATTGCAAGATTATATTTTATTTCTTAACTTTTTTATTATTTGCATCTTTTTTCTCTTATTCTGAAAATCTTGGTTTCTAATGATATTAACATCATTCATAACCTACAGTATGACTACAATTATTAAAACAAATATTACTACTAACCATAAATTCTTTTGTCCTTAGGATATATACCACTAGAGATATACAGTCAAAATACTATGTTTTTAAGTAATTTGAAGTAATTTTTTTCTTGTGTGGTTATGCCATCACTTGATTTATAGTTAGGCTCATTTGTTTCAGTTCGGTTTTTTCCTCAATATTTAAAGACTGCTATTTTTCCCTTAATTTATTTATTTTTATTATATAAAACATATTTTTCCAAAGTAAAAACCAGGTAATAAAGTAACTTCAGAGACATCTATCTTCCATTCCTGCCCATTTGCATTTGCTTTTGTGAACTCTCTAACCTGTTACCCATTTCTAAAAATTGGGTTGTTAGTCTTTTTTTCTCTTTATTTTTTTTTTATTGTGCAATTTTTGTTGTACATTATTGTTTGTCAGTCACCATATAAATGCATCCCTTCACCCCTTGTGCCCACCTCCCACCTCCCACCCCTCTTACCCCTGGTAACCACCAAACAGTTCTATCTGTCTGTGTTGGTTTATCTTTCACTTTGAGTGAAATCATGCTCTGTTTGTCTTTCTCTTTCTGGCTTATTTTGCTTAACGTAATACCCTCCAGGTCTATCCACGTTGTTGCAAATGGGACAATTTTTTTTTTTATGGCTGAGTAGTATTCCATGGTATATATATACCACGTCTTCTTTATCCAATCATCCCATCGAGGGACACTTGCGTTGCTTCCATGTCTTGGCTATAGTGAATAATGCTACCATGAACATAGGGGTCCATAAGCCTCTTTGTGTTGATTTCAGGTTCATTGAGTAGACACCCAGTAGTGGGATAGCTGGATCATAAGGTATTTCTATTTTTAATTTTTTGAGGAATCTCCCTACTGTTTTCCATAGAGGCTGCACCAGTTTGCATTCCCAGCAGCAGTGGATTAGGGTTCCCATTTCTCCACAGCCTCTCCAGCATTTGTTGTTTTTTTGTCTTGTTGATTATAGCCATTCTAATGGATATAAGATGATATCTTAGTGTGGTTTTGATTTGCATTTCCCTGATGATTAGTGATGTTGAGCATCTTTTCGTGTGCCTGTTGACCATCTGTATATCTTCTTTGGAGAAGTGTCTGTTCATTTCCTCTGCCCATTTTTTGATTGGGTTGTTTGTTTTTTTGTTGTTCAGTTGCATGAGTTCTTTTTATATTATGGAGATTAATCCCTTGTCGGATATATGGTTTGCAAATATTTTTTCCCAGCTAGTGGGTTGCCTGTTCATTTTGATCCTGGTTTCATTGGGCTTGTAGAAGCCCTTTAATTTGATGAAGTCCCTCTTGTTTATTTTTTCTTTTGTTTCCCTTGTCTGAGAAGACATGGAATTCGAGAAGATCCCTTTATGGCTGATGACAAATAGTGTACTACCTATATCTTCCTCCAGGAGTTTTATAGTTTCAGGTCTTTGATCCATTTTGAGTTAATTTTTTTGTTTGGCGAAAGAAGATGGTCTACTTTCATTCTTTTGCAAGTGGCTGTCCAGTTTTCCCAGTGCCATTTATTGAAGAGACTTTCCTTTCTCCATTGTATGTTCTTAGCTCCCTTGTCAAAGAGTAGCTGCCCAGAGATGTGAGGTTTTATTTCTGGGCTTTCAATTCTGTTCCATTCATATCCGTGTGTCTGTTTTTTTTGTTTTGTTTTGTTTTGTGAGGAAGATCAGCCCTATGCTAACATCTGCCAATCATCCTCTTCTTTTTTTGTTGCTGGAGAAGACTGACCCTGGGCTAACATCCATGCCCATCTTCCTCCACTTTATATGGGACACCGCCACAGCATGGCTTGCCAGGTGGTGCGTCGGTGCGCGCCTGGGATCTGAACTGGCGGAACCTGGGCCGACGCAGCGGAGCACGTGCACTTAACCGCTTGCGCCACCAGGCCGGCCCCCTGTGTGTCTGTTTCTGTACCAGTACCATGCTGTTTTAATTACTATTGCTTTGTAGTATATTTTGAAGTCAGCGATTGTGATGCCTCCAGCTTTTTTCTTTTTTCTCAGGATTGCTTTAGCTATTTGGGGTCTTTTATTACCCCATATGAATTTTAGTATTCTTTGTTCTAGTTCAGTGAAGAATGTCCTTGGGATTCTGATTGGGAATGCATTGAATCTGCAGATTGCTTTAGGTAGTATGGACATTTTAACTATGTTTATTCTTCCAGTCCAACTGCATGGAATATTTTTCCATTTCTTTATGTCATCATTGATTTCACTCAATAATGTCTTAGAGTTTTCATTGTATAGGTCTTTCACTTCCTTGGTTAAATTTATTCCTAATATTTTATTCTTTTTGTTGCAGTTGTAAATGGGATTGTCTTCTTGAGTTCTCTTTCTGTTAGTTCGTTCTTGGTATATAGAAATGCAACTGATTTCTGTAAGTTGATTTTGTACCCTGCAACTTTGCTGTAGTTGTTGATTATTTCTAATAGTTTTCCAATGGATTCTTTAGGGTTTTCTATATATGAGATCATGTCATCTGCAAACAGTGAGAGTTTCACTTCTTCGTTGCCTATTTCGATTCCTTTTATTCCTTTTTCTTGCCTAATTGCTCTGGCCAGCACCTCCAGTACTGTGTTGAATAAGAGTGGTGAGGGTGGGCACCCTTGTCTTGTTCCTATTCTCAGAGGGATGGCTTTCAGTTTTGGCCCATTGAGTATGATGTTGGCTGTGGGTTTGTCATATATAGCCTTTATTATGTTAAGGTACTTTTCTTCTATACCCATTTTTTTGAGAGTTTTTATCATAAATGGATGTTGGATCTTGTCAAATGCCTTCTGTGTGTCTATTGAGATGATCATATGGTTTTTATTCCTTGTTTTGTTAATGTGGTGTATCACATTGATTGATTTGTGGATGTTGAACCATCCCTGTGTCCCTGGTATAAATCCCACTTGATCATGGTGTATGATCTTTTTAATGTATTGCTGTATTCGGTTTGCCAATATTGTGTTGAGGATTTTTGCATCTATGTTCATCAGGGATATTGGTCTGTAGTTTTCCTTCTTAGTATTGTCTTTGTCTGGCTTTGGTATCAGGGTGATGTTGGCCTCATAGTATGTGTTGGGAAGTGTTCCATCTTCCTCTATTTTTTGGAATAGTTTGAGAAGGATAGGTATTAAATCCTCTTTGAATGTTTGGTAAAATTCTCCAGAGAAACCATCTGGTCCTGGACTTTTATTTTTTGGGAGGTTTTTGATTACTGTTTCAGTCTCTTTACTTGTGATAGGTCTATTCAGGTTCTCTATTTCTTCTTGATTCAGTTTTGGGAGGTTGTATGAGTCTAGGAATTTATTCATTTCTTCTACATTGTCCAATTTGTTGGCATATAGTTTTTCATAGTATTCTCTCATAATCTTTTGTATTTCTGTGGTATCTGCTGTAATTTCTCCTTTTTCATTTCTGATTTTATTTATTTGAGCCTTCTTTCTTTTTTTCTTGGGGAGTCTGGCTAAGGGTTTGTCAATTTTGTTTACCTTCTCAAAGAACCAGCTCTTTGTTTCATTGATCCTTTCTGCTGTTTTTTTGATTTCAATTTCATTTATTTCTGCTCTGATTTTTATTATTTCCCTCCTTCTGCTGACTTTGGCCTTTGTTCTTATATTTCTAATTCTGTTAGGCATACTTGGAGGTTGCTTATTTGGGCTTTTTCTTATTTGTTAAGGTGGGCCTGTATTACTATGTGTTTCCCTCTCAGGACCACTTTTGCTGCGTCCCATATGAGTTCATACAGTGTATTTTCATTCTCATTTGTCTCCAGATGTGATTTGATTTCTCCTTTAATTTCATCCATGATCCATTGGTTGTTTAGTGGCATGTTGTTGAGTCTCCACAGCGTTGTCACTTTCCCAGTTTTTTTCTTGTAGTTGATTTCTAGCTTCATGGTGTTATGGTTGGAAAAGATGCTTGTTATCATTTCAATCTTCTTAAATTTATATAAGCATACCTTGTTTCCCAGCATATGGTCTATTCTTGAGAATGTTCCATGCGCGCTTGAGAAGAATGTGTAAGCTGCTGTGTTTGGATGGAGTGCTCTGTATATATCTATTAAGTCCATCTCATCAAGTTTTTCATTTAAGTCCATTATTTCCTTATTGATTTTCCGTCTGGATGATCTATCCATTGATGAAAGTGGGGTGTTAAGATCCCCTACTATTGTTGTGTTGTTGTTAATATCTCCTTTTAGGTTTGTTAATAGTTGCTTTATGTACCTGGTGCTCCTGTGTTGGGTGCATATATGTTTAAAAGCGATGTGTCTTCTTGGTGGAGTGTCCCTTTTATCATTATAAATTGCCCCTCTTTGTCTCTCATTACCTCTTTTATATTGAAGTCAACTTTTTCTGATATAAGTATGGCAACACCTGCTTTCTTTTGTTTGCCATTAGCTTGGAGTGTTGTCTTCCATCCTTTCACTCTGAGCCTGTGTTTGTCTTTAGAGCTGAGATGTGTTTCTTGGAGGCAGCATATTGTTGAGTCTTGTTTTTTAATCCATCCCACTACTCTGTGTCTTTTGATTGGAGAGTTCAGTCCATTTACATTTAGGGTAATTATTGATATATGAGGGCTTATTGTTGCTATTTTATCGCTCTTTTTCTGGTTCTTTTGTTTCTCGTCCTGTGTGTTTTGGACTACCAATTTGGTTTGGTCGTTCTGTATGGGAGTTCTCTTAGTTTTCTCTGTCTGTATCATGTGTGATTCTGTTTTGATTATTTGGTTAGTGGTTACTGTGAGGTTTGTTTAAAAAAATCTCATGGATGTGATAGTCCATTTTTAATGGCCTCTTATTTCCTTCGACTAAGTCGATTCGATTCCTTTCCTCTTCCCCTTCTAAGTTGTTGTCACATCTTATTCCTTCTTGTGTTGTGAGTTTGTGTTTAACATGATGAGGATATATTTATTTTTAGTGCTTACCTTCCCTTGATCTTGGGTTTTATAATTAAATGTTTGCTAATCTATTCTGATAGTAAGCTGCAATTTTCTGATTTTGTCAACCTATTTTCCTCCTTGTTCAAAGCTTTGAGTCCCCTTTCTCTTTTTTTTCTCAGGAATAAGGGCCCTCTTGAGCACTTCTTGTAGTGGGGGTCATGTGGCAATGAACTCCCTTAGCTTTTGTTTATCTGGGATAGTTATTATTTCTCCATCATACCTGAAGGATATTTTCACTGGATAGAGTATTCTTGACTGAAAGTTTTTGTCCTTCACAATTTTGAATATATCATTCCACCTTCTCCTAGCCTGTAAAGTTTCTGTCGAGAAATTGGCTGATAGGAAATCCTTTGTATGTAATTTTTTTTTTGTCTAGCTGTCCTTAATATTTTCTTTGTCATCGACTTTTGCCAGCTTTACTACTATATGCCTTGGAGAGGGTCTTTTCGTGTTGATATATTTAAGAGATCTATTTATTTTGTTCACTGGTATTTCCAGCTCCTTCCCCAGGTTTGGGAAATTCTCAGCTATTATTTCTTTGAGCAAGTTCTCTGCTCCTTTTTCCCTCTCTTCTCCCTCTGGAATACCTATAATCCTTATGTTGGATTTCCTAATTGAGTCTGATATTTCTCAGAGAGTTTCTTCATTTTTTTTTAGTGTTAGCTCTCTTTCCTCCTCCATCTGGAGCATTTCTTCATTGCTGTCCTCAATATTTCCAATTCTTTCCTCCATATTGTCAGCCCTGATGCTTAAGGCTTCCAGCTTTGTCTTTATCCCCTCTATTGTGTTTTTCATCTCTAAGATTTCTGATTGGTTTTTCTTTATAGTTTCAATCTCTTTTGTGAAGAAATTCCTGATTTCATTGAATTTTGTGTCTGTGTTTTGTTGTATTTCATTAAGCTTTTTTGTGATGGCTATTTTGAATTCTCTTTTGTTAAGGTTATACATTTCTGTGCTTTCCAGGTTGACTTCTAGGCAGTTGTCATTTTCCTTTTGGTCTGGAGACTTAATATATTTATGCATAGTGCCTGTCGGTGTTGGCTTATTTTTCCTCATAGTGAAAATATATGGTCGCAGTTTCCTGTTTCTGCCTCTGGGTGGGGGTCAAGGGCTGTATATTCTGGCCCGCCTCAATCTGCGGGTGCTCTGATTGACCCCCAGCTGAGCTGAGGCATGGCTGAGCTGAAGCACGGCTGCTCTGAAGCACGGCTGAGTGGAGGCTACTGGGGCTGAAGCGTGGGAACAGCTGGAGCTGGAGTGTGGGAACAGCTGGGATGAGCGCAGCTAGGCTGAAGCAGCTGCGGCTTGGTTGTGGGTGGGTTGAAGCAGCTGCAGCTGAAGCGCTGCTGGGCTAAAGAAGCAGGAGCTGGAGGACCACTGAGCCACAGAAACTGGAATTGCAGTGCAGCTGGATCAAAGTTGCTGGCGCCGAGTCAC
The DNA here is from genome assembly GCF_020826845.1 of Diceros bicornis minor. Taxonomy (NCBI): domain Eukaryota; kingdom Metazoa; phylum Chordata; class Mammalia; order Perissodactyla; family Rhinocerotidae; genus Diceros; species Diceros bicornis. The sequence continues at coordinate 51,613,191 of NC_080749.1, forward strand.
CTTGAGCCTGAGCACAGCGAAGCCGAAGCAGCTGGAGCCGGGGGGGCAGTCGAGGCGAAGGGGCTGGGGCGGGGCCCAGTTGAGCTGATGCAGCAGGGGCCGGGCACAGTCGAGCCAAAGGAGCTGGGGCTGTGGCATGGTGGAGCTGGGGCATCTGGGGCCATGTCACGATCCAGCTGGATCAGCTGGAACTGTGGCACGGTGGGGCCTGAGCTGCTGCAGCCTCTGGTGCAGGGGCGCGGGCACACCGTGTCACTGGTGGGGCCCAGGCGCCTGGGGTCCGCTGCCTCTGAGGGTGGGGTACGGTAGTGCTGCCACTGCTGGTGGGGCCTGGTTGCCTGGGGGCCGCTGCCTCTGGCGGCGGTGATGGGCACACCACACCACTGGTGGGGCCCGGGCGCCTGGGGGCTGCTGCCTCTGGTGGCAGGGCACGCCTCGCCAGTGGTAGGGTCTGAACGCATGGGGGCCGCTGCCTCTGGGTGTGTGGCTGAGCTGAAGTGCCGCTGTGCTGAAGCAGCAGCCAGGCGGGCCAGGTGGGCGAGGGGCGCTTACTTTCACCTCCCTGATCTCAGAAATCTCTCACCTCACTGTCACTCTCTGCTCTCCTGGGGGGCTGGCTTGTTGAAAGTACCCTTGCAACAGTTCTGCTCCCTCTGTAGGGGGATTCCCCATGGGCTGTGCGGCGTCTTGGAGAGCGCAGGTTTTCCTGCAGAGAGCCACCCCTCCCCCACCCCCACCCCGAGAGTCACATGGTCTCAGTCTCAAGGTCACAGTCCTTGGGGAAGGAAGGGAGCTCCTCTTACCTCCTTCCCTTTACTCTGGGGATTCTAGCACTTCAGTCCTCAGGTGTACGGCTGCCTGGGTGCCTCAGATGTCCCCTGTGTTGTGCGAATAGCTTATGTTGGAACATGAATGTCCTTTTGGTTGTGTCTTAGAGGGGGAGAGTTCAGTGGGGGAAGGTCAATCCGCCATGATGCTGACATCACTACTCTTCGTCACTACTCTTCTGCTTTTTTTTTTTTGGTGGGGAAGGCTAGCCCTGAGCTAACATCTGATGCCAGTTCTCCTCTTTTGCTGAGGAAGATTGGCCCTGGGCTAACATCCGTGCCCATCTCCCTCTACTTGATATGGGATGCTGCCACAGCATGGCTTGACAAGTGGTGCATCAGCGCGCGCATTGGTGCACGCTTGGGATCTGAACCTGCGAATCCCGGGCCGCCGAAGTGGAGTGGTGCACTTAACCACTACGCTACCAGGCCGGCCCCTTGTCTTCATTGTAAAGACATGTTTATGGATAATAGTTATTAGCCCTTTGTATTATAAGTTGCAAATATATTTCACCAAATTGTCAAATATCTTTTTACTTTATGATGTTTTTAATTTTTTTGCCATGCAGTTTTTGTTTTTTTTTTGATGAGGAAGATTAGCCCTGAGCTAACATCTGTTGCCAATCCTCCTATTTTTCCTGAGGAAGATTGGCCCTGAGCTAACAGCTGTGCCTATCTCCCTCTATTTTATATGTGGGATGCCTGCCACAGCATGGCTTGATAAACGGTGCATAGGTCTGTGCCCAGGATCAGAACCTGCGAATCCCGGGCCACCAAAGCGGACTGCGCAAACTTAACCACTGTGCCACCAGGCAGGCCCCAAAAGTTTTTTTTAACGTAGTCATTTATTAATCTTTTCATTTAGTAATTCTGGATTTTGACTCATTTTGACTCAGGCCTTTTCCCAGTCCCTAGTTATAAAAGAATTCACTCAGTTTTTCTTCTAAAATTAAATTTCTTTATTTTCTTAAATTGAGATATAATTGACGTATTATATTAGTTACCGGTGTACAACATGATTGGTCACTTGTATATATTGTGGAATGATTACCACAATTAGTCTAAGTTAACATCCATCACCACACACAGTAATAAATTTTTTTTTCTTGTGGCGAGAACTTTTATGATCTACTGCTCTCTTAGCAACTTTCAAATATACACTACAATATTGTTAACTATAGTCACCATGCTATACGTTACATCCCCAGGACTTATTTATTTTATGACTGGAAGTTTGTACATTTTGACCACCTTCACCCATTTTGCCCATCCCCCACCCCCTGCCTCTGGCAACCACCAGTCTGTTCTTTGTATCTGTGAGTTGTTTTTTTTTTTTTTTAAGATTCACATATAAGTGAGATCATATGGTATTTATCTTTCTCTGTCTGCCTTATTTCACTTAACATAAATGCCCTCAAGTTCCATCCATGTTGTCACAAATGGCGAGATATCCTTTTTTATGAATATATGTATATATTCTCACATCTATATATATTCTCACTATATATATATGTATCACATTTTCTTTATTCATTCATCCGTTGATAGACACTTAGGTTGCTTCCATGTCTTGACTATTGTAAATAATGCTACAGTGAACGTGGGGGTGCATATATCTTTTCGAGGTAGTGTTTTTGTTTTCTTTGGATCAATACCCAGAAGTCCAAACACTTATTTCTTTTCTTATTGATAATAGCCATTCTAACAGGTGTGAATCTTATTGTATTTTTGATTTGTGTTTCCCTGATGATAGTAATGTTGAGCACCTTTTTTTTCATGTACCTGTTAGTCATCTATGTGTCTTTTTTGGAAAAATGTCTTTTTTGGATCCTCTGCCCATTTTTAACTGGATTATTTGTTTTTTTGCTGTTGAGTTATATGAGTTCTCTCTATATCCCTTATTAGATATATGATTCTTCTAATATTTCTATTGCTTCAATTTTTATGTTTAGATCTCTAATCTATTTGGAATTTATCATGATGTGTGGTATAGGGAATAGATCCAGTTTTGTTTTTTTTCATATAGCTATCAAATGTTCTACTGCTTTGCCTTCCCTACAATAGTAAATTAAAACAGACCTACAAAAAAAAAGAAAAGAAAAGAAAGGTAAGAAAACACTTTGTTGACTGATATGGAAAGATTTCCACCAAGATACAGTGTTAAGAGAAAAATAAATCCAGGAGTAGAAAATGTGTCCTTTATGCCACCACTTGTGTAATCAAGGTGGGGGGCATGAGAAAATAAATTTGCATTTGTTTGTTCAAATAAAACAAACACAACAAACCAGACCCACACATATCTGGATATTGTGTTTATAGCACAGATGGCACTGAGGAGCCGTGGGGGAAGCATAGTCTTTATAATAAATGGTGCTGGGTTAATTGGCTATTTATATGAGAAATAATTAATAATGACCCCTACCTCATACAGAACCTATTCAGATTTTGCTAGTTGTTTTAGTAATGTCCTGGGAAATGCAAATATAGTGCCAAGAAAATTCAGGATCGTGATTGCGTTTAGCTATCATTTCTCTTTATTTCCTTTAATCTGAAACTGTTCCTGACCTTTTTTTTTTGTATTTCATGACATTTCAAAACATTTTTTGTTTTGAAGAGCTCAGGCCAATTATTTTGTAGAATCCCTCAATTTGTTTTTGTCTGATATTACCTTGTGGTTAGATTCAAGTTAAACTTGGCAAAAATACCACAGAAGTAATGTTGTATGTTTTTTAGTGCATCATATCAGGAGGCACATGCTGTTCATTTGTCTCATTACTGTTGATGATAACTGATGATTTGGCTAAAGTAGTATCTGTCAGATTTTTCCACTGCAAAGTTATTATTTTACCCTTTGTAATTAGTAAGTATCTTGGGGGGAGATACTTTGAGGCTATGAATATATCCTGCTACTTTTCAAAAAAACAAAAACAAAATAAAACCGTGCATGTATGTTTTTTGTGTTTATAGACAAAATTAGCAAGCTCTGAGTATTTTGCTTATTTATATTAAGGAAAATCACATTTCTTGATATTAACTAGTAATTTTCTTTCCTAGCTAGACTTGCATACTCAAGGGCAAGGATGGTATGCAAATAAAGTATTAGAATGCTTAACTCTCTGAGTCTAAAGATGTTCAGCAAACAAGAGGTTTTTAACGTGTAGTATTGGTGAATTAAAAGCTTCAAGAACAGACATAGGTACTAGGCTTCCCATAACGCTGATTGCTGAGTTGTCTTCTTTTCAAGCCCTAGATTTAATACCCATTAGGGTAGTGGTAAATGCTGTGAACACTTATCTAGTGCTTACTTCATGCTGGGCATTTTTGTGCTTTGCATATATAGTCTCATTTAATCGTCACCATAACTGTACGCACTAGATAGCATTGTTATCCCAATTTTTACATACAAGGAACCTGAGGCTTAGGAAAGTTAATTAACATGTTCTTTAAGAGCACACAGCTGTTAAGGAATAGAGCTGGCGTTTGAATCCAAATCTTTCTGATTCTAGAGGCTGAGTTCTTAACTATTACTCTGTGCTTCCTTTCCTAATACTAAGAGATCTGAGGAATTTCTAGAAAATCTGATTGATCCTCCCCCCCAATATTTGCTCTCATTTTTATGATTCATTAGTTCACTAACTTATAATGTTAGATTATAATGTCATTTGGGTTTCATATCTGTATATTATATTTTTTTAATTAAAGTATCTTTTTCTATTTTCTCACTTTAATACTTTTCCAACATAAAATTCTATGTCTAATGATATAGATTTCTCATAATATACTTTTTTCTATAATCTTCCTGAAAATTATTTCCTTATTTTCTTTTAATTTCATTATGTTGATAATCACTTTGGTTTAAAAAAAAAAGGGAAAATTAGGCCTGTTAACTCTAACCCACCCATTTCCTCTTATCCATAGAATTAATAGTAGTGTACAGGTTTTATAATCTGGATTTTAGAGATTATCTAAAAACTTTAGGAGATAGAAATAATTATGTATTTTAAAATATTAAACATTTAAAGGATAGTTATCAAAATGATGATATTAAACCCTGCAGTCAAAATCTGTGGTTCTCTTTTCTGCAGTGGGATGCATCCATTCATTCATTTTGATTACATGCCTACTGTGTGCCAAGAAAGATCGATTTCTGTGTCCTAAGAATGATTTTTTTTATCTTGGTAGCTAACAAGCTCCAGATTATTGTTTCTGTAAATTTTTTTCTCATTATAAAAATTGTGTTTATTGTACAATGTTTAGAATGTACAAAAATATTGGGGAAGAAAATGAAATAATCTAAAATCTTATAACCTATGTGTTATATATAGTTTTTACAGTTTAATGAACTAATGAACCATAAAAATGAGAGCAAATATGGGGAGAAAAACCAATCATATTTTCTGGGAATTCCTCTAATACTGTTAACATTTTCAGATGTTTCTCTCCAGTCTCTTTTTTTTCTGTATATAATATATTATGAATTTTTAAGTATTATTTGAATCATACTGTGTCAGTTTTAGAATCTGGTTTTTAAAATTAACACATAACCAGATTCCCACATCATTAAAAATTCTTTAAACTATGTATGTAATTTATTTACGCATTCCTGTTGCATATCATTTATATGGTTTCTCCTTTTACACTGTATCAGGTGATGCATTAAGCATTTCTTGACATGTCAGATGTAGTCCCAGAACTATAGAATAAAATGAAAGCATATAAATATTTTAGATTTTCAGTCATTTATTTGATAAGTATTCACTGAGTGTCAGGCACTGTTACATAGTGCAACATGGCTTTTCAGAAGGATTGTACTTACATAAACTTTCACTAGCAATGTAAGAATGTCCCCATTTCTGTCCGTCTTGATTATTATCACTTAAAAAATATTTTGGGGAGGCTAATTTGATAGATTAAAAAGTGGGATCCCAAAGTAATAGAAATTTATTTAATTTCTGGTGAAGTTAATTTCATATATTTCATATTTATTAGCTATTTGTGTACACTCTCTGTGAATTATTTATTCAGGACATCTGTCCATTTTTCTGTTGGCCTCTTATTTTTTTTTTTTTTTTACTGAGGAAGATTCTCCCTGAGCTAACATCAGTGCCAGTCTTCCTCTATTTTGTATGTGGGTTGCCAGCACAGCATGGCTGCTGATGAGTGGTGTAGGTCAGTGCCCAGGAACCAAACCCAGGCCACTGAAGCAGAGTGCACTGAACTTAAACATTAGCCACGGGGCCGGCCCCTTGGCCTCTTATTTTTAAAAAGTTATCTGAATGATTCTTTATGGCTTAAAATATTAAACCTTATTTTGTCATAGGTATTGAAACTTTTTTCCCAAAATATGTTTGCCTTTTAAAATTACTTTTCTTGACATATTAAAGTTTTAAATTTTCATGTAGCCAAACCAGTCAGACCTTATATTTCTTGTTTTTTCCAGTTACTTTCATACTTACAGTGCCTGCCTGTCCCATCCAAGATCTGATATTTACCTTTATAACCAGTATTACAATGTGTTCCCTGTCTTAGGATTTGCAATATTTACCTATATATTTTTCGTAGAGTTTTCTTATGGGATGATTTTTAAAAAATATATAATCTACTTAGAATTTATTTTCATCAGTAGTGTTGGGTGAAGATTTAAAATTTATCTTCAAATAACTATCTAATCTTTTTCCCCATTTTATATCCTATTTATTATATACTAAGTGTTTATATATTATGCTTCTGATTAGGGACTTGGCCCTTTGTTCTGTTGACCTACAAGCCTATTCCTGTGACAACATTATGCTGGTTTACTTATTGAGGAGATATGGTATATCTCTGGTTGGATTAGTTTCCTCTCATTTCTCCCCTCCACCTCCCAATTTTTCTTTACTGTTCTCACCTGTTTATTCTTCCAGATGAACTTCAGAACCATTTTCTAAACTCTTCCCTTCACTTGTGATTTGTTTGGAATTATTTTAAACTCATAAATTAATCTGGGAAAAGTAGTTATCTTTATAATAGGCAGTTTCCTCAACTAGGAACATTCCCCATACTTTTTTGTATCATTCTAATTTTGAAACATTTGTTAATTATATATTCATAATTGTATTTAATGTAAAAATTGCTCAATTTTTAACAAGGTACATATGAATAGTCATAATAGAGGGTATAATCTTTTTACGTATAGAGTTTTCCATGCATGTAGAGATTTAGACTGAGTTTAAACAATATTTGAAGGTCACTGCAACAATAATAATGATAAGCAAATAAATAATAATAGCAAAAAAGCAATTTACACCTAATTTTGAGAAAGACTGCTTTTATTACAAAAAAATTTGTTGACATATAATGTAATAAAATAAATGAGAATCTAAAATTCTGTTAGCCCTTTAAGCTCTTCAGTTGCAATATCCCTATTTTAACAAACTATACTCATTTGAGGATGCTTTTTCTTTGCTGTATTTCTTTTCTATACCTAAAAGCTCTGTAATTTGTTGGTCTTTATGTTGTGACACAAGAAGTTCTTAAGCCTGTTTGATTTTTGTGTAGTAAAGTGGATCTTTGTATGGGGGTGAGATTGAGCAAGTTTAAATGGATCCATAAAGTTCCTTCTAATTCTGAGTCTTTTAATCAGCTGTTAGATTTAATGCAGCAGTTTTTTGATAATTCAAAATTATTTTTATTCTGAGTAGTTTTTAATGGACCTGTTTCTTACCACTTTCTTTTTTATTCATAGGTCAGCAAGGATTTTTGAATATTACTTTTCCTTTTACTCTGTTCTCCCTTTTGTTTGGGTCCGGTTTCACCCTTTTTGCATACTTCCTTTTGAGTCATTTAATTCATTTCATTAAAGGAATTGTCATAAAACCACAGAAATACAAAAACGTATAGGACCTTTAGGCCCTAATCTCAAGAAGTTTGTAATTTACTATGATCTTTCTTCCCTTGGCTCACTTTATCTGTCTCTTTATACTCTGAAGTCTTAGCTGTCTAGTTTTTGTCTCTTTTGCCACCTGTTTGTTCATCCATCCATCCATCCATCCATTTTTCCTATTCATTTTTCATTTATTTGTTTACTCAGCTAGTTTTTATTAACTGTTTTAATCCAGGCGTTGGGGAAATAATGGTAAACAAGATACAGTTCCTGTGGAAGCTTCTTTTCAGGGCACTAACAGTGTCAAGGTTGAATTAGAGGGACATAAAACTAGAGGAGATTGAATAGTTAGGTGGCCATAGGGATGACAGAGAGGGAATAAAGATAGAGTCATCAGGACTTATCAGGACTTATTGCCAATTAAATATAAGGTCAGTAAGAGAAGATGGGTTTGGGATGTCTCCAAGTTCCTAGCTTATTTATTTGGTATTCTTTATTGTGTGTATATTATGTTTTAGATATTTTGCTAAATGCTAGAGGATATAATAAATAAGACGTATCAAGACTAAGACTATAGAAGAAAGAGTAGATTGCTCATGACTAGGATGGGATTGTGTGTGTGGAGTAGAGTAGAATAATCGTGAGTTCAGTTTCAGGCATGTTGAAGTTGAGCTGCCTGTCGATATACAAGTGGAGATAGTGGATATTCAGATAGAGAGTTCAGGAGAGTCATGGCTAGAGATACAGGTCTGGGAGTCATCAGTATATAGTTGGCAATTGAAGTCATGGGTGAGGAGGTTTTTCAGAAAGAGTCCTTAGTATGAAAAGAGAATGAGAGTTGGAGCCTTGGGGACAGCACTATTTTTAGATGGTCAGAGGAGGAAGAACCTATCAAGAAGACTAAAGTGGAGTAATCAGAGAGGTAAAAGGGAACCTGAGAGAGTGTTTCACAAAAGCCAAGAGAATTTTCCAGACAAGAGTGTTCAACTGTATCCAAAGTTGAGAGTAAGTAAAGATAAGGATTGAAAAAGTCCCACTGAATTTTGTAATTAGGAAATCCTTGTTGACCATATGGGAAACCATTTCTGTGGGGATTTGGATAATAGGTGAGGAAACGGTGTCCCCCTCTGATTTTTTTACAATTAACTTGGGGCTTGTAAAGAAGAGACACTAGATTTGAGAGACAAGAAATAGTAGGATTCATAGCATTATTGGAGGATTAGTTTTGGAGAGGAGGACAAGGATGTTTCTAGAGAATGGGGACATTCAAAGAACTGTCTTCCTCTGGCAGTTATAAGCTTCACAGCAGCAGGGATTGGTTTACTCACCAATGTATCCAGTGCCTATAGTACAGTAATCAGTAAATATTTTTTGAATGATGGAGCCTAATAAAAGAGTTGAGCAATTTTTGTTCGTCTCAAGTCTAGTCTGAAGTGTAGCTTCAGAATTTAGCCAATTCTGGAAACTTAAGATTTACTTTTGTTCTCTGACATTAAAAATTAAACCTGTGATCAAAAAATTTAACCTCGTAAAGGAGTTTTAAAATTCTATGAGATAAGATCTGCTTTATAATATAGTCTGTGTTTTTCATAGTACTATACATTCCTAAGGTTTACTACTTTATCTTTTACAGTGTATTTTAAGTTCTGCTTTCGTTATCTTTTTTTGAAACTTGAAAAATGTTAAAGCTTTTATTTGAATTTTATGTTAGTCATAAGTTGAAAGAACTTTTTGACAAGAGATATTAACCATGCCTTTTCAATGTAATTTGTTTGTGAATTGTACCTGTTCTTTTTTTGTAGTGTAAACATTTACTTTTTAGTGCTAAGTTTGTGATAGCAGGTATCCTAGGTGCCACCCCATTTGTAGTGAAACATATTCTCTTAAGTTCCATTTAATGCCTCATTCAATTTCTGTAATCTAAGAGATCAGAAAGACTCTTAATCAGGTTAATGTATCCCAATTGTTTACTTTAGTAAGACCTAATAAATTTTCTGTGTCAAGGAAATATATAAGTCTAAAAGATTATATTTTTAGGTCAAAAATATGGCCCCTAACTTTTTCTTTTGAGAATTCTTAGTTGCTTATGACAGTTTTGTTTCTGTTCCATAGACTTGTATGTGAAGTATAAAATGAATTAGAAAGAAAAGATATATAATAATGTCTAAAGTGATTATGCATTTTTCTTTTAGGCTGGGAAATGAAGAACAGCAGCCTGAGGTTCCAATTCTTTATCATGATGTTACATCCCTTTTGCTCGTCCAGATCTTAATGATGCCACAACCCTTACGCAAAGGTATGTCTTTGTAATTCAGATTCTTAGATTATATAGTATATATAATGAATATTCTAAAAACTGTGGGGACAAATATAGCATTCAGTCTGGTGGAACTGTTTTGAGGTAAATAACATTTTTTCTATTAGTAGATAATAATCATATATATCTAAAGAAGATGACAGTGAAATAAAGGTTTTTTTTCTTGTGAGTCTAGTTTATTCAGCTTTTTACTCAATAATAAGGTAAAGACGTGGGGAAATCTTTCTGAAAACTTTTGTATTTAAAAAATTAAAGTGATAATACAAAAATGTGAAAAATAGATCAAACTGTCAGCATTAATGCCATCATCCTATCTATATACATACATATTTTGATATAGTAGTATCAGAGTTATTAAAATGTGATGTCCCATCATTTTTAATTAGTGTTAATATCATAATATTGTGATATTAACAGCATTACTATTATATTAGCAACATTTTAATTATTGCTTCATGGTCTGTAGTTTTCATTTGAAGACATATAAAATATTCTATCAAATAATTAACCATTCTCCTTTGGTGGAAAACTAGATTTCTCTTTTGTTTTGTTTTTGTGCTATTATAAGTTTTACAAGAAAGAACATCTGTGAATGTCTAAAAAGGCCGTATCTTGCTGGGGAAGATATTCTTTGTGTGTACTTCAACTTGATCTTTTGATAAAACCTTTTACCTAAGGGTATGAAGTGATCATTTATTTTAAATATAGACAAATTGATATTTCATGCAAATTATGATACTTTGTAAGGAGTTAAATAATGTCATTACTAAACAAGCATAATATTTTACTTATACTAGCACTGTGAACTCTGGATTAATGTTTTCAACTATAGAATTCATATAGCATAAAATGCACAGTTTTAACAATTTTAAAGTGTACAATTCAGTACATTCACTGTGTTGTGCAACTATCACCATTATCTAGTTCCAGAACATTTTCATCAGCCCAAAAAGAAACTTTGTACCCATTAAGCAATCACTCTCCATTTTCTTCTTCCCCTGACCCCTAGAAACCACTAATCCGGTCTCTATGGATTTGCCTATACTGGATATTTCATATTAATGAAATTATACAATATGTGATTTTTTGTGTCTGGCCTTTTTCACTTAGCATAACGTTTTCAAGATTCATTTATGTTGTAGTATGTGTCATATTTCATTCCTCTTTATGGCTGAGTAATAGTCCATTGTATGGATGTAACACATTTTGTTTATCCATTCGTCAGTTGATGGACATTTGGATTGTTTGTACTTTTTCACTATTGTGAGTGGTGCTGCTATGACATTTGTCTACAAGTTTTTGTTTGAATACTTGTTTTCAGTTCTTCTGGGTACATAGCTAAAAGTAGAATTACTGGGTCTTGGTAATTTTATGTTTAACTTCTTGAGGAACTGCCAAACTTCAGATATTTTTGAATGTTACTTCTTTGGGGTTTGGCTATGTGTATGAATTTCATCATTTATTTTGCAGACTGTAAAATAGAAACCTGTCAAATGGCTTTATTGAAATAGATCTCTTTGCAAAATTAGTTACAAATTCTTTAGTTTTTTGTGTTATTTTGGTTAGTTTTCCTTAGTTTAGGGAAACAGTTGCTTTGGAGTTATGCTGGTTTACCCTGACTGTGCTCTTATAATTATACTAGTAGTATTACACTTTGAAATATAAAAAAACCTTACTTTGTTTTATAATATCTTCAAAATAGTTAAATATTTTATTTAAATATACCTTTTACTTATAAGCATAATTATTACATAAACCTTTTAAGTGAAGGAAACCTGATATATAGAAATAGTTTTATTTCTATAATCAATATTTTTCTAAAGAGAAAAATACTTCAGTTAATAGTAAAGGACCTATTATATCAGTGTCTTGAGAGCTGTAGCTAGTGCATCTCCCTCATCATCATCAGATGATAACTGTTGGCACTAGGTTTCAATAGAAGGGAAGTTAATGCCAAGAGAGGGTGTAATACATTGAATTAATTAAACATAGTAAATTTAATTCAGTAGAAATATATCCTACAAATATTTATTAAAATATGAAAGAGTTAAGAAAATTGATCCACTTAATTTAATAATGGTTAAATGAATAGAATAGATTCAGGAAAACATCTATGTAAAAATTTAGGGTATACTATTAGTAACTATACCCTAAAGTAGTATCATTTGAGTGTTTGATGGAGACATTTAATCAACAAATGTTTATTTAGTACTTAGTTGTAAGAAACATTGCCTGATTCAGTTCAAGAAATATATGTGCCAGGTTGCTATGCTTCTTTGCCAGATGCTGGAGATAAAAAGATGAATAAAACATGGACTTTGCCCTTGGGGAACCAGAGAGCTGAGTATTTAGCAGTCATTAATTTTACTTTAGTTAGAATTACTTGTACATACTTGTGATTTATACTATTTCCTAAAACTTCATAATAACTCAAGATTGGATTATCTGTATTGTTTTTATAGAACAGCTTCAAACACATTGTAGGATATATTGCTCACTGTCATTGTAGTAATGAGTTCCTCTTAGAATTTAGGGCCAGAAAAAAAATTGCCATTCTTTATTAAGTGTTTTTAGTCTGCCACACATTGAGAACTGGATAGAGACTTTTATTTAAACTTTATATTTTACTGAATAGATAGAGACCTATATTTACTTGCTAGGCATTTCAGAGCTTAATTATATTAATTTACTATAATTTTCCTCAGACGGCTTTTTTGGGAAGGTGGAAAGTTGTAGATTAGGGGAGGTAGAGTTAATATAAATTTTCCTTTTCTACCCCTATTGACATGAGGATTAACAATTGGTGGTCTTAGTTGTATCTGTCTTTTTATTGTAAACTGTTTTTATTGTAAGAATATGTATTTGTGTACCTATTTAGTTATTGATTGTTATTAGAAGAGGAAAGGAAAGTGAAGGAAATATTCCTGTTTGTATGTACTAGAATGTTAAATGCTTCCCAGTATTTTACCTGAAGGTGATACAGAAACCTACCTAAGCTTTTTAATGTTCAGCACTGTTTTTAGGTTAAAAGACCTTTGTTACACCGATTGTCTCATCAGAAGCTTGATATATTAAAGACAAGTGTTTATTTTTCTTTGATCTCTTTTCATGTCCTTGTATTCTATCCATTATAGTACCCATCACTGGTCTCCAAAGAAGAAGCTTGAAAGTAACTTCTGATAATCACTGTTTTCAGGTCTTCATGTTTAGTCTTTTGTAACTTAGGATCAAGTTTGGCTGTATACAGCAGAGAGGAAACCCCAAATAACACAGTAAGACAGAATTTTATTTTTCATTCATGTAGAAAGAAGTCTGAAGGTAGGCAGGTCAGGTTCTTCTACTTCAGAGCACCATATTAATATCCTTATGATGTGGTTCTCATCTTCATGTTCCAAAGTCGTTGCTAGAGTTCCAGCCATCACAGTCTTGTTTAAGGCAGCAGGATGGAGAGTTGAGATCAGAACTTCACTCTCTCTTCTAAGAAACCCTGTTGGAAGTTCCGCACAAAACTTACACTTATATTTCTTTGGTTAAAGTTCTTCCTTCTTTTTTAACCTCCAATATTTAAAACATAAAATTATCATCTTTTTTAGGAAGGGTCAGTTACTCAGGTTTGGATCATGTTGCTGTTCTTTCTCACCTCTCTGTCATTGATGAGCTTCACAAATTCTGTTCAGTCATGCTCTATAGGATAGAGACTCCAGGATTCTCTGGAACATCTGGTACTGGTGATTATAGACCATCTTCTGCTTCCAGGATCCCATAAGCAGGGCCCATGCAAGAGAGATAGAAAGGTGTTTATTACTTCCCATTCACTTTAAGAAAGGAAATGTCTCAGTTTTGCTTTCTTACAAATGAAGGCTTTAAAAATAAATTGCTTAATTTAGAATATCTAAAATATATATAACAGTAAAGAGCAAAGTTTAGTGAACCCCCGTGTACCCACCAGTTATCTACTCATGGCCAATCTTTTTTTATCTATACCCTCACCTTTTCCGTCCTCCCTCCCACCTTGGTTTATTTTGAAGCAAATCCCAGACGTCATACCATTTTATCCATATAATCTTTATTGTGTATCTCTAAAAGATAAAGATTCTTTCAATAAACATAACCACAATACTATTAATTCATTTAAAAATGGACAGTTTTGCGTTAATATTCTTAAATATCCAGTCAGTTTTCAGATTTCTGTAGTTGCTTTTTGCGAATGATTTGTTACAGATGGTTTGTTTAACTTAGGATCCAAACAAGATCCACACATTGGATTTCGTTATTTCTCTTTTAAATCTGTGGGTTCACTCTGTTTGCCTCTCCCCACCCCCTTATGTTTTATTTGTTGAAGAATCTGGGACTTTTGTCTGTATTTTGCTAATTGCATCCCCACTGTATCTTTTAACAACTTGTTCTTCTTTTATTTATTTATTTATTTATTTATTTATTTATTTATTTATTTATTTATTTATTTTTTAAATTTTTTGTTTATTGCAGTAACATTGGTTTATAACATTGTATAAATTTCAGGTGTACATCATTATACTTCTATTTCTGCATAGATTACATCCTGTTCACCACCCAAATACTAATTACAACCCATCACCACACACATGTGCCAAATTATCCCTTTCGCCCTCCTCCCTCCCCCCTTTCCCTCTGGTAACCACCAATCCAATCTCTGTCTCTGTGTGTTTATTGTTGTTATTACCTAAGTGCCCATCAAGGGACGAATGGATAAAGAAGATGTGGTATATATACACAATGGAATACTACTCAGCCATAAGAAACGATGAAATCCAGCCATTTGTGACAACATGGATGGACATTGAGGGTATTATGCAAAGTGAAGTAAGTCAGAGGGAGAAGGTCAAATACCGTATGATTTCCTTCATTAAGTAACATGTTCTTCAGTTTCCATGTGTTTCCTACAGATAGATATAGACAACTGGATATATAAACTGGATTCAGTTTCTTATTTCTTTTCCCTTTTGCAAAAATTGTTCATGGATGAGTGTTACTTTCATCAGGAGACAGTTTTCAGTTGTCTCTTTTTGTGACGTTAGAGGCTGTTGATGATTGCCTAAATTTATTCTTTAATGATTTCATTTGTTAGGTGGAATTCTTATAAAGAAGTTTTTCCTCATCAGCTGTTCTTTTACCCAGTGGTAGAGTTGGTACAGGAAAGGCAGTTTAAATGCTTGATATTTTTGGTTACCAGTTTTCAGAAAAATGAGTGGTTTTTTTTTAGTATCTCCAAAAATGATTGCTTTTTTGTTTTTTAGTATTATTATGAATTCATGGGTTTTAACAAATTTGATGTCTTTCAGTCTCAGTGTAGAATAATAACTGTTTAAACACTTGTGTTTGGTTCCTGTTGGCCTGTGTCCTGTTGATTGACCCCAGTAGTCTTTGATAGCTTCTTCAGACCAAGGCTTTTTAATCGGTGGTTTCAGAGTTCATTAGTGGGCATCAAGGAATTCATGAATCTCCTAAAATGTAATAGGAAAGTTTTGTATGTATGTGTGCTGTTTTTTTTTCTGAGAAGTTCCATAGCTCTTACCAGATTTTCAAAAGAATCTTGACCCCTGAAGTGAGTTATTTATAAATTCTCATGAGGACTCCTGGCCATAGACAAATAAATAGTTCTATAATAAAGAATAGCAGTAAGGACATTGCTTTTGAGTAGTTGTAGAATCAGGAGCAGATTATAGTGGATGAGAAATGAGAGGGAGATGAGAGAACAGAGATTGTGAGTAGAGAGAATTATCAAGAGTGAATATGGGGAGAGAGCAGAAGCTACATGTGGATATAATTCAAGGGGTTATTTTTGTTTGTTTTTAAGATAGGAGAGTTTTGAGCATGTTTAAATATTTGCCATTTTTCCATTATTCACTTAATAACTCCTGTGGTCCGCTACCTTAAGTCTTACCCTCTCCTTGAAACATTTCTCTGGGATGTCCCTTTTTCTGTTTCCCATAATAACTTGTCCATTGTTCTATTTTGACACTTGTCTCATTGTCAGAATAGATTTTCTTTAATATCTCCTTCTCTAGACTATCAGTTTCTCCAGGACTAGCATCATCTTATATGTATCTCTAGTGCCTACCCGGTACATAATATGCTCAGTAAATGTTTGTGGGATGGATGTGTTAAGTATACACTTGTCTTATTTTCTAGTAAATTGCTTATTTTCTATTTTGAAATTCAAGAAAGCTATTACTTTGGTTTGAATCTTTATATCTTATATTGTGATCACTTCTATATAATATTCTTTGAGAATGTTGGCAGTTTATTAAACCCAAACCTCAATTGGCCTGAAGTATACCCAAGGGAACAGCATTAACTAACTTATTAGTTGTTAGATGGACTTGGGATCTTTTCTCAGTTTTATGTTGATTAAGGCAAAGCAAGTCTTATTAAACTGGGTTCTTCAGTCATCACAGAGAAAATAGACTTGAGCTTTCACACAAAAAACCACATCACAAATTGATTTTTGTTGTAGACTAGACTTTTTGAAGAGAGTCAGAGCACATGTAGTTAGTAACTCAGATCATAAAAGGGAAGACTAAGAAGATTTGATGTTCGCATGGATGTGTGCAAAGTGCTTTATGGAAGCAGTGGAGTAGTGTATATTTTTACAAAAATTTTTCATGGTAATTTTAGGAAAAGAATAAAATGACTGGTACCATCTTCAGATTGTGTCCTGTTTACTTATATGATTTTCTCCTTAAGGTTTTATTAGTTTACGTATACTGTACCTTGTCCTAAAAGAAACTTGGAGCATTTTGTGTTACCTTAACTCTACAGCAGTTTATAGGAAAGGAACTTGTGCAAGCGTCTGAATCCTGTTGTCTTCTTGTTTATCACCTGTACTCAAGCCTGTTACCTGTAGGCAAGCCAGTAAATAAAGGGATGTTTGTTGAATAACTGTATTTTCCCTGAAGATGATAGATTTCTTGGATTATTCTTGCAAAACCCAGTACAAATGCCATTTATAGAGTGGGGACTCAACTAAATATTTAACTGTCTGGTTTTTGAAAATTTTTTATTGTGTTTTCATGCCCTACTCACTGAAGAAAATCTGGTTTACTCAGATTTTGTTGGTATCATTCCAGAGTCAAGCTGTTGTCTCAATTAATGTCAATATCCTTTGTACTATTTATTCCTTTTTTAGGTTTTTATCTTGATGAAATTTGTTTTAATTTCATGAGTTATGATGTTTCAAATTTTTAAAAATGATGAATTGCATGTAAATGACAAAATGATGATTTCATCTTCTGAATTAGTGTAATGAGGTAGGGATGGCACCTATTTAGTCATTCAGTCCTCACCGCAATTTAGAATAGGAAGTAAAGAATATAATTTTCATGTGTGATTCTAAGGAAAAATTCATTTAAGAGCCCCAAGCTAGCATTTCTACCTTACCAAACTCGTGTATCTTATGTGATCAGTAGGAGCAAGCTTTTATTGTTGAGCAGCCTTGAAAGTACCATGTCTTTCCACCTCCCTTTTTCCTATCATGTAATAGCACTATAAAACTTAAAATCTGTGCCATTGTTTAAAGTCTGTTTCTAAGGCGTTCCAAATAAGTATTGATCTTCCTTTGTTCACCTTCAGGTGTGTTGATAGTGGATTTTTGTTTTTTTAAAAAAACACATTGACTGAGAGTAGATATCCAATCCTGTTTCTCCTTTTTAAATTTCAATAGTTGTATTTGAAGGGCTTTGCTCTCTTTTGCAACCTTGTAAGATAGCAACCTGTTGACCTAACATACAAGGAATGTGAGTGGTTCCTTGTTTTTTTCTAAGTCCCTAAAAGACATTGATTTCACACATGGTAAGCATTCAATAAATAAATATTTGTTAAATGAATAAGTGAATGTGAGAACTGAAGCTTAAGCTGTGACTTTAAACTGCCAGTTTAAATGTTTAAAAAAATGATAGTCAAGCCAGACAAAACAGAAATTAGTACTTTGCTACAACAAAAGCTAAAATTATGCTTACAGTAGCTGTCATTTTCTCCTAAGAAGCAGCAGTGAATATTTTAAAATGCAGGTGTAATATCATCACTATCCTGCTTAAAATGCTTCAGTGGCTTCTCATTACCTAGTCTAGGTGCTATAAACCAAATTCGTGTAGATATCAAACAAGTAACGTAAATAGTAATATTAATAACAATAGATATTTACTGATTGCTATTGCCAATCACTATTTTGAGGATTTGAGTATTTAAACCTTATTTTACTTAATTCCTTTAAGGTAGGTGATATTATGTTTCCCATTTAAAAGGTGAAGAAATAAAAGCACAGAGTGTTTAACTAACTTGCCTAAGATCAGAAGAGTCAGAATTTACATGTAGACAATTTGGCTTCATAGCCTAAATTTATTCTTAACAATAATGTTATATACTGACTCCTTGTGAAATAGTTTTTGGTTTGATATAATTGGGAGTGGGGGACTGTGACAAGCTAGAGAATATATGCTTGGCCAAAAAGGATAATTACTACTCAGCCTCAGGTAATTGTTGACATATAAGAATGTGGGCCCAGTATTGTCAGATCTGCCTATTTTTCAAGAGTAAGTGGAATTCTGGACTTTTACAAGAAATATTCTATTTTTAGATGTCAGTAACTAAAACCAAAACAGGGTAAAGGCAAACCAAACATCTCTGCAGGCTGCATTCAGATAGGTAGCCTATAGTTTGCAACCTTTGGTCTTCAGCATAAAGATTACTTTTCTAGCTTCATCTGTCAAAAATCACTACCTGTAGTCTAGTTATACTGGACAATTTACAGTTCTTGTAAGTTTTAGGCTCTTTCTGTGATCCTCTACAAATGGCTTCCTCTGTCTGGAATTCCCATTCCTTTACCTCATCCCATCCCTGCCTTCCTCATTATGTCTTATTTCTCTTCATCATTCAAGACTAACTCTCCTGTTTGGGGCAAGAGGTTTTATTTTTTTCTATGCCTTGTCCTTAGTCTATATTAGTTCCTCCTCCTGTTTGCTCCCATTACACCCTGGACATGCTTGTAGCTCTCTGTCTCTCTTCTTCTGTCCAGACTGTAACTCTTTGTTGTCCATATCCTGGCATATGTTTAGTACCTAGGTGTTAGGATATTTAGAAATCCATTTAGAGCTAGCTTGTAAGCACAGAGGAAAAACATTGATGAACTCACGTAACCAAACTGTAAGAGTTGGGGGTAGTCTTAGGGATGACCAGAACCAGGGCTTCAAATTCTGGGGAGGTTCTTGCCATTTTGAGTCTCTCCTCTCTGTGGATCTCTTTCATTCAGTTTTGCTTTAGACAGTCTCTGCCATAGACCAGGAGCATGACCTCTGCCATTTCCCAACTCACATCTTTATACCTTCCCTTTACCTCTAGTTAGAAAAATCCCAGATAGGTACTCTGGCTCAGTTTATGTCAAGTTCTCACCCCACCCATCAACATGGTTAAGAGACAGTGCATGCACATATACGCACACATACAAAATTTAAAATCAGGGAAGATTTTCCTTAGCAACTGACTTTTAAGGTGTCATCTGACTAATTTAAGAGTTAGCCAAGCTACAAGGAAAAAAGTGTTTCAGCTTGTACAGAGACCCAGTGGAAGGATGCCAAATATTTCTTTTAAAAAGATCAATCTGGGGGGGCCAGCCCGGTGGTGCAAGCGGTTAGGTGCGCACGTTCCGCTGCGGCGGCCCGGGGTTCGCCGGTTCAGATCCCGGGTGCGCACCGACGCACCGCTTGTTAAGCCATGCTGTGGTGGCGTCCCATATAAAGTAGAGGAAGATGGGCATGGATGTTAGCCCAGGGCCAGTCTTCCTCAGCAAAAAGAGGAGGATTGGCATTGGATGTCAGCTCAGGGCTGGTCCTCCTCACAAAAAAAAAAAAAAAAAAAAAAAAGATCAGTCTGGGGCCGGTCCCGTGGCTTAGCGGTTAAGTGCGTGCGCTCCGCTACTGGCGGCCCGGGTTCGGATCCCCGGCACGCACCACCGATGCACCGCTTCTCCGGCCATGCTGAGGCCGCGTCCCACATACAGCAACTAGAAGGATGTACAGCTATAACATACAACTATCTACTGGGGCTTTGGGGGAAAAGAAAAAAAGGAGGAGGATTGGCAATAGATGTTAGCTCAGAGCCGGTCTTCCTCAGCAAAAAAAAAAAAAGAGGAGGATTAGCATGGATGTTAGCTCAGGGCTGATCTTCCTCACACACACAAAAAGATCAATCTGGCTGTAATGAAAAAAATAGATTGCAGGGGGCTAAGAGGTGATGCAGATAAACCACTGTGCAGAAAAGAGTTAACATAGAATGCCTGACGGCTGTCCTTTGAAAAACCTGCTTACAAGGTTGGCCCTTGACTGGCATCTGGGAACTTTGATTTGAGGAGGGTTTCCAACATCCCCGGAACTGATAAGAGTGTCTCCCTATGCCTAAAGTATACAAACTGGTTTATGCTGAACACACCTGCTTTCCTGCTGGGAGTCTAGAACTTTGGCATGTGCCGGGCAGAGGGTGCCCATGTGATCTGCTCCCAGTAAAAAATTTGGGCACTGAATCTCTTAATAAGCTTCTCTGGTATATATTTTACACTTGCTGTCACAACTCCTTGCTGGGGGAATTAACATGTCCTGTGTGACTTTACTGGGAAAGGACTTTGAATGTTTCCTGTGGACTCACCCAATATGCCTTTTCCCTTTGCTGCTTTTCACTTTATATCCTTTTGCTGTAATAAATCATAGGACTATATGCTTAGTCTTGTGAGTCCTCCTAGTGAATACCTGGAGGTGGTCTTGGGGACCCCCAACATGTCTACTTAGGCTGGGATTATAGGCCTAGGCAAGAAAGGATGGAAGCCTGGTCCAGGATATTGGAACTGACTTGAGAGATATTTAAAAAGTAGAATTGCCAGAATTTGGTGATTGTTTTAATGTGGGGAGAAAGAGACAGGAAAGTATCAAGGATGTCTACAAGTTTCTGAATTTAACAACATTAAATGGTAGTACTCATTTACTAGGCAAGCAGCATATTATCCTAAAAGGAACACTGAATCTAAATGATCTGTATGGATTCAAGTTCCGACTTGGGTGCTTATTAGCTTTGTTATCACAGGCTCATCCTTTTGAAGCTCAGTTGTCCAATTGAGACTGTTATGAAGATTGAATGAGATATTTGAGGAAATTTTGTAAATTATTAGATGTATATATAAAAGTTAATTATGATTATTAAGCTACCGTTTATTAAGTACCTAATATGTACCAGAAGTTACCAGGCATTTTACTTGTTGTTACTATTTTTGCATTGTGATAGTTTTCACTGAGTTTTAAAACTTAAAGAGAGTACCTAAAATATTGGGATTTCTTTTTTTTTTTTGACTTTAGAAGTTCTATATTGTATTGTATTGTATTATTCTTTAGAAGATCTGTATCATATTAGAAGTAGATGAACTATTGGTTTTAAACAGATACCCAGATGTTGTTATTAAGCACCTGATGTCCAGTAGGGGGATTTGCCAAGGTTATACAGCTATTCCAAGGTTGAGTGGTATTAACACTTGGTCTTCTAAAACAGAGCATACTTTCTACTATGTTAAATGCCTCTTATTTACATATTCTAAAACAGAGCATACTTTCTACTGGGCTAAATGCCTCTCATTTACATATTCTTTGGATGAATAAAGAAGCTTTGCTTTCATAATTTCAGATCTGTTGGATAGCAAATGTAATATCACATTATAATCTCATTTTATTAACTAAAGTGTTGAACAAAAACCAATTACACGTGCAAGGAAAGGCATATATTTGTGAAATTATCTTTAGTACGAAATGTTTAGATTCCAAAGAAATAATGATCTCTTTTTCTCATAGACCACTTCTCCTGCATTGTAAAGGTGCTTTTTACCCTACTGTACACACAAGCTCTTGCAGCACTTTCGGTTAAATGCAATGAGGAAGATAGGTCAGCCTGGACACACACCGGCGCTCTCAAAAAGGTTAGTGTCTTGTATGCATTTGTCATTTAGTAGTTTGGTGAACTCACTAAAGTTGGGGATATGAGTGAATGAGATTAGGTGTTTGAAAGGCAAAACGAGTTATTAACAGTATTTTAGTTGGAAATGGAACCCGTTCAGGCTAAAAAAGTTAAAAATGTTTTCCTTGCACAATGAGGTCTTCTGCAGCTATCGCTAGACCTTGGCCTTTATCCCTTTATATTCGGGCAGTTGTGTTTTGCTTTTGCTGCAAGCCTTAAACTTAAAGAAGTTATAAAAATTGTGTTAATACAGTGAGTAAGTAATAAAATGTCTGCAGACTTACCTATTTTACTTATCTGTTGTCTTTTCTTCTCCTTGTCCCTATCCCCCAAGCACAATCCAAAGATGGATTTTGACTCACTACTTCTAAATTAAAAAATTATAGCCTTTTTTTTTTTTCTTTTTTGTGAGGAGATCAGCCCTGTGCTAACATCTGCCAGTCCTCCTTTTTTTTTGCTGAAGAAGACTGACCCTGAGCTAACATCCATGCCCATCTTCCTCCACTTTTTATGGGACGCCGCCACAGCATGGCCTGCCAAGCAGTGCGTCGGTGTGCGCCCGGGATCCGAACCAGCGAACCCCGGGCCGCCGCAGCAGAGCGCGCGCACTTAACCGCTTGTGCCACTCGGCCGGCCCCAATTATAGCCTTTTTTTAATTATGCCTCTTTAAATACTACTTTTTCCCCATGTTAGATTATATGTAAGTTCTTAGTAAATTTGAAGAAGTTCTCTTTAAGTTAAAATTATATAAACAACTTAGAAAAATTGTGCAAATTTAGTTAAATGTAAGTATTTTCAGTGGCTTGAGAACAAATGGGATACTATAGAACCAAAGAACTGCCTGAGTGGTTTGGCTTAGAGATAGGTAAAGTAAGAAAATTACTTCAGTGTTCATTTGGGGAAGTTGGTAGGAAAAATCATAGGTGTAGTGTAAATTGAACCTTTTGATTGGCTTATAGACTCTTAAAGGGGTTTTAAAATCATAGCTACTTATATCAAAGGAGAGAACACCAATTATAAATACATGAAATATATTCAGTATAACCTTCACTTTTATCACTGGTTTACTCTCAAATCATGATTATGTGTACAAAAGTTTAATATAGTATCATCACAACGTTTGTTATGTCTTAATTAGGGATATTGGTTGGTTGGCCATTGAACCTGAGTACTAGGTTAAGCTCCTGCCACTACAGAAAGAGATAACTTTTTTGGTCCAGACGTAAAAACCCTCTGAACCTCAGCTTTCTCAAGGGTAAAGGAGAGGTTTTGGAACATATGATTTATAAGGGCTTGTTTCTTTCTAATATTCTATTATTCTAAGTTCTCAAAATGGATTTTTGTATTTTCTTTGAATGACTTTTCCTGCTTGTTCCTAGTTGATTCTTGTATAATTTTGCCTTCTGCAGTTATCTTTCTTTTTTCTAAATATTCTTTCAATTTCTCTGAATGTACTCTAATCTGATATTTGGATTGTTAGTATTCAAATCGTGTGTTAGATTTCTATGCTGTGTCATTGTTTATATGTTTTCTTAGTAAGCTAATCATGAAGAATTGCACATTTCAAACATTTTCTGATATAATTTGGGTCTAAATCTATTCATCTGACAGTTTGCTAAAGTGAGATATTAATGACAGAAATGTAGACAATCTGTAAATTGTTAATCTATGATGGAAGGAACATGAACCAATTTAGGCAACTTTTCTGTCAATTTTCTTTCTCAATTTGATAATTGTTAGCTGTTTTTAAAAATACCTAATAAAACATTTAATGAGGCAGATTCTTGTCAGAGCATAAATTAGAAGTTTATAGCCATATAAATTGCTTTAGTGAATGAAAACAAAAGTTACAATATTCTGTAGGTTGGTTTGCCACATGTTTTTAGCTTTTCTACAACAGATCTAAACATTTAGATATATAGCAGATTGTAAATAATAGCAACAACTATATTTATGAATAATGAAATATGTCCCTGTGACTTCTGTAACTACTTAGATTTCTGCATCATTCATTTCTCCTTTTTGTTTTCATTTCCTTCCTTTACTTCTTCCCTCCTCTCACCCCTTTCCTTCCTTCTTTTCTTTCTTCATTGAGTCTCATTCGTTCCATCCCTATAATTCCTTATCCTTAGGTATGATAATTCCATTGAAAATAAATTTTTGCCAGATCTAATCTGGCCTAGGGCAATACAAATATAGGTACTATGTATTTTTGGAAGGGATATTAGAGTTAATTTGTTAATGAGGTTTAGTTGTGCTAGAAAAATGACCATTAGAGTTAATGTAAATTTTGTCCTTTTGGTTCTTTGGAATATTAAAAAGATTAAAAAGAGTGTTAAAAGAGACTTTATTTATTTAATTGAGGTAACATTGGTTTAGAACATTATGTATATTTCAGGTGTATATCGTTATAATTCCACTTCTGTATACATCATACTAAGATTTCTTAATCTGGGGTGCTTTCACTTTGGTTTTGTTTTGTTTTGCTGGGGAGTAGGACCATAGCATTAAGCATATACTCAATGGGCCTGTTACCCGCTAAAATTGAAGAAGTGCTATAATTTAGACAAAGCATCTACCCAACACAGCATCTGTTGCTTCTCTCAACCCTTGATCCTTTTGTTTTATTTAACCGACATGCCTTTGCCACCTCTTCCATAGAATTCTTTTAATCTTGATTCTAGGTCTTTCATCCATGGTCTCAGATAAGTTTTACAAGCCTGCTCTTTGGTATTCAAATATTGCCTATATAAAATATACTTTCTTAAGACTTATGTAGGAAATTAAATTATTTTTTCATCTAATACTCTTTTGATGAAAAGAGTTCTGAGTACAAAGCAGCAAATATGACATATTTGACTTTCTGATCTGATATGGTACCTGCTATGTGTAAAAGAAGTGCTTAAAATATATTTGATAATAATGATTTAAAAGCTGTTTATCACTCAGTAACTTTCTTAGGTGATCTGAACATTATTTGTTTTTATTGGAGGGTATTTTTCCCATAAGTTGGAAAGTATTATTCTTTGAAGTACTTTTCTGTTTTTATACAGAAAGTACTTTTTGTACTGTAAGTCTTTTACTCAAAAGAGTATGTTGAATTTAGAAAGCTTTGAAGCTGAATTATATATTTTCAGAACCTTAAATATGTCACATTGTTTAATAAGTAGAAAATCCATGGTAATATTTTTTTTGTTTTCTGTATTTTGAGTTTAAATGAACTCTGCCTATTTAGGAACTACTCTGATTAATTCAATTTTATAATATGTTGCTGTTTTGATATTCTGTGGAATATTGATTCTTACAAATTATATGTAACCTATAGGTCATCATATTTGGCAAGTGATCATCCTGTTGATTAAATAGACAAGGGTAGGGTGGTTAAGGAGAGTGGTTGCATAGTCAGATGTTTACAGTCAGGACATGATAACACTACATGGCTGAGTGAATATGGCAGAAAGGAGAAGAGTGAACTAAAGATAGTGCAAAGAATCGATTATCAGGCAGGTTCCAAGATCAAAAACTTCAACATTACTGAAATAAATTTCATCACTTAGCCAGCAGGTATTTATTGCTTAGATTTTTGTTATGCAAAGGGATACATGCAAAATAAAAAGCATAGTTCCTGACATTTTGGAATTTACAGTCTAGTTGGAGAGCACAATAGCGTGTGTGAAACAATGAGGGCCTATACAAAGACTATCATTAAGTAACAAACTCTGTGGTCCAGACTATCAATGCCTTAAAAATTCAGGATAAAATTATATTCCACAATGTTTACTCAATTCTTGTATTTTACTATTTAAAGAGTATAGTTAGTTAGTAGAATAAATAACATCCTAGCAAAATTATTACTTTATCTCATTTTACACTTTACTATAATTTGCAACAACCTCTAATATCTTATGAATATAAAAAGAGGTGCATTTCTTTATGTGTAAAGATCTTATTGAAACAAATTTGAATTTATAAATAGCTATAATTTTTCCTCTCCTATAGTATAGAGTCATTAAGCTTAATTAATTTGTAGACTGTGCTTTAATATAATTATCTGTACATTCTGTAATAAATATATTGTCCAATTTTATTTTTACATTAAATTGTTTTAATACATCCCACTCATGGAATTTGAGGGAAATTGTAGAAGAAAACAATTGGTGATCTATATTTTCTTCTGTTTCATGCATATATGATTTGTATATAATGAGTGTACATATACTTCTGTTGGCTTTTTTTCACATATTAACATTTTTCGTACAGCTTAAATTTGTCATATTCATTGCCTGTAAAATATTCTGTTGAGTTGATATGTCGTAATTTAGGTAACTGCCTTACTTTTGTTGCTCATTTTAATTTTTCACTATTATACTGCTGCAATGCATGTCTTGAGCATTTAGGTATTTTTTTCTTTTGGATTATTTCCTTAGGAAGGATTCCCAGGGGTGGGAATTACTGGGTCAAATGATATGATTTACATATGTTCATTTACACATATGTTATGTAATTTATATGCTGTCTTTTAAAGAAGTATTTAATCATCTACCCAATTTTATGTTGAATCCAGAGGTGTACTGTTGTACACAGGTTTTGAGAAATTGGAGGTTACATGCTTGAAAAATAATGTAATCACAACTATACTCTACTCATTAAAAAGTGTTTTTTTAATATAATTTTTTTTTAAATTTTCAATTGAAAGTGAAACTAATATTTAAATTTTTTCCAGAATATGTGTGATGCAGAAAAGTCTTATGAAGTGTTATTGAGCTTTGTGATAAGTGAACTATCTAAAGGAAAGTTGTACCATGAAGAAGGAACTCAGGAGTGTGGAATGGTATGCTCTAAGACCAGATGTAATGGTTAATTAGTTAAAAAATTTACATTTTATTGCCATTCTGAATATAATTTTTTAAGCTGTATCTATTAAAGAATGAATTGTTCAGATCTTCTTTTTTAACTTTAGGTTAGTCCTATTGCTTGGTCTCCTGAATCCATGGAAAAATACTTACAGGACTTCTGCTTACCTTTCCTCAGAATCACCAGCCTTCTTCAGCACCACCTTTTTGGGGAAGATTTACCTAGCTGCCAGGTATAATTTGGGGTAGAGAGTAGGGAGCCTTGTTTTTACACTTAGCTAATTTTTTGAAATATACTGATATATGGTATAATACTTATATCTATATACAGAACTGTCATATATGTTAGTGTAACTCAAAGGAATACATATTTAGAATATTTATTATTATTGTTATTTTTGTATTTGTTAGCATCCACCCATATTTATGATAATGTTACTAATATTTGATATTTGAGCAGTTTTGGATTAGATCAGAGATAATAAATGCCCAATACTTGAACAGGATCATAGTTTTCATATTAATATATTTATCACTATTTTTATCATACTGATATATTTATCACTGTCTCTATTGATATATTATCACTAATCATCTGCTTTTAATATCCTTTTAAAAGTTATGTTGCTCAGCAAACTGGTTGTTTGAAGATATGATGGCATTTATGTAATTTTAGAAAAGCAAAATGTTTGATTTGTAGCCAGTTATATTAAAACTTGGATGAATGAATTGTCACTGGTTTAATCTATATCATAAGACTGTGGGTCAGTGTGACTAGGCAAGAAAGTGACAGGGTAGGAGACCAGAAGGTGAGTAAACCAAACTATGCTTACAAGATTATGATCCTGACATCTGCCATTCATTTCCAGGGAATTTGATGTGGAAATTAAGACATTTATCATGTTTATGGTCTTTGGAGCCTGAAGCATATCACAATTAAGCAGTGGATTATTCCTTCTCTCTTAATTGACCATTGCATTAAATAGTTTGGATTCTTTGGTTTTCGTCAAATGATTTGAGATAAACTCTGCACATTTGTTCCCAAAACATTTTATTTAGAGTTATAAGATATTGAACAAATTAAAAGTATTCATCCATTAGATATTTTCTTTCTTGGTTATTTATTTTTAAATTTTAACTTAAAAGAAAAGTTTGTTTCCTTCTGGCCTTTGAGCATCCTCAAGCATGGAGATTAATCAAACAAAGTCTACTACATCCTTCAGCAGCTTTGCTTTCTTCACATTTAAAGGCCATAGGCTGTGGTTCTTTGTGTTCTTGTTACCTTATGGTTTATTTTGTCATTTGTATTTATTGGAGGATATTTTTCTCCCATAAGTTGGAAAGTACCTGGAGGCAGAAGCTCTTGAACTAGGCGTTGAAAGTTGGTCTGGGGTTTGGGTGTACAGTGCTGCCTGTAGTAGAGCATCAGGCATGTGCTTAGAACCGAGGAAGAAGTGCATTGATTAGGATGCATGAAGAGGAACAGTGCAATGTAGTGTCAGAAACATAGATTCAAGTGAGATTGTAGTGGATCCTGAATTTCACATCAGGGAATTTGGACCATTGAAAGATTTTGGATAAAAATGTGACATGATTCAAATTTTATTTCAGGATAAAACCTCATTTCTAATATAAGACAGATTGTGGGGTGTGAGGAATGGAGGGACTGGGAACAGAAAAGCCAGTTGGGGAAGGACATATTAGAAATAAAAGAGGATAGGGAGTGAGTAGAGATTTCAAAGGTGGACTAGTCAGGATTTGACACTTGAACATGTGGGAGTCAACAGAGAAGAAAGAGTCATACTGTACTTAGGTTTTGAGCCTGGGAAACTTGAACCTTTGTAGTACAGTTAGTAGAAGGAAGAAATGTTTCTGGTTCAGCAGGTTTATGGGGGCCCAAATACCTGGGCCCCCATAGGTAATGGCTGGACCGTTAAGTGAATATATTCAACTGAGGTGAGAAAAGTAAGATTAGAACTTTAGATAGTTTACTCTCTCTTTGCTTAGATTTCTGTCATCTGTGTAATCTTTTTTTTTTGCTTTTACACATGTATGTAATATATAAATATATATAAATATTTGCTTGTTCTTACACTTTATTCTCTAGCTTTTTGTTTCAATTAATCATGGTGTGGTATAGATGGGTTAATGTTATGCATACTTTTAACTTTTGTGGATTTGGCATTTTTTTCTTTATGTCACTTTCTTTCATTTAGAGGATTTTGTTTCACCCGTTCATATCTCATGCTTTTATCCAAAAAGTGTTTTATTAAAATTTATTCTTTCGTTCCCTTTGATTCTAATTGCAAATCTATTCATTCAGCAGTTTTCACATAATGTTTTCTTTCATATTTCTCAAAGTTAACTCGAGTCATTCATTTATAGCCCTTTGTTTCATTTTGGGGAGAAAGGACTAAGCATTTCTTTGTTCATAGCTATTTACAAAGCAGTTTATAATGACTGGCTCTTTATTAACCAGTTTATAAAATAGGTTCTTATTTTACAATGAAGAAATTGAAGGATGAAGACATGTATAAGCTAATAAATCAGTTAAAGGTAGAGTTTACCTCATTCATCTGATAGTATTTATATTGGTCCCCTTGTTCACTTCTTTACCTTTTATCTTTTCATTTTTGAGAGGAAGGATGGAGTTGCTCATACATGGAATTCAGTTGATCACACTCCTCAGTTCATGGCATGCCATGAGTAGTGCCTCTAGTGTTATTATTCTTCCTTTGTTTCCATTATCCATTCCATTATCCTTATCCTTTATTCCTTCCTTCCTTATCCATTATTTCTCAGAAGTAATGTCTATGTTAGTATAAACTGCATATAGTGTTGTTTTGTGTTTAATTTGCATAACTGGTATTGTGCTATAAATCTTGTATCTTTCTTACTTTTTCTCTGCTATATATTATACCATTTAGACCTAATCATGTGGTTCTAAATGATGGTTCTTTCTTATTGCTGCCTTGTGGTATTCCAATATAGGTATATTCCACATTTTACTTACTCCTCATTGATGAACATCTAGGTTGCCCCCAAATTTTTTCTACCGTGGAAAAAATAAACTATAATAAACCTAATGTCTTCTGTGCTTTAAACTTGCTCTGGGTTCTATACGTAGTTATGGGATTGCTGGATCCATAGGATACATTCTGCCTGTGTGCTTTCTAAAATGGCTGCTCAAGGTTCACATTCACATTTGCAGTGCATGAGGGTTCTTGTTTTCTACCCTATACTTGCCAGCACTTCTTATTATCCAGTGTTCTAATATTTGCTAGATGGGTGCAAAGTATATGCTTATGGTTAATTTGCATTTCTCTAATTATAAATGCAATCGAAAATCTGTTCATATACTTATTAGCCATTTCAGTTTTTCTTTGTATATTTCCTATTCCTTATACTTTGACCGTTTTTAAAAATTGGGTTTTCCATTATTATCTTGCTGCTGCTTTGTCAGTTTTACTCATTGCAGGTATCTTTTCACAGACTTGTTTGACTGTTGCCCTTGTGGAACAGAAATATTTAATTTTAATGTTGTCAGACCTATCACTTATTTCATTATGACTTGTGTTTGGGAATCTTATTTTAAAAATCCTTCTCCAGTGTGAGGTTATAAAGTTATTTTGTATTTTCTACTATTATTTTAATAGTTTTATCTTTACATTTAGATTTTTCATTCAATCGGAATTTATTTTGTAGTAAAGTATGAAGTAAAGATCTAATTTTTTCTCCATCTGATCAGTTTTCCTGACACTATTTACAGAATAATCTATTCATAAAATAATCTTTTTCTTACTGACTGTTGTTGCTAACGAGTTTCTATGTTTCTGGATTTTTTATTGTATACTATTGAGCTATATTCTCCGGTACTGGTAGCAGGCTATTTTAATTACTATGGGTTATTATAGACTTTATATCTGGTAGGATGAGTGTCTCTTCTTTTTTTTCTTCTAACTTCTTTTTGCTAACTTCTTTTTTCTATTTTTTTATGGTTACTTTTATATAGACCTTTATTCTTATATATAAATTTTATAATCAATTTGTAAATTTTTTTCCAAAATCCTACAAGATGCTAGATGAGAATTGCTTTGAATTTACAGTTTTAAGGCATTGAACGTAGTTTGTATGTCCATTTATTCAGGTCTTCTTTTAATACTTTTCATAGTTTTTAAATTGTCATCTTAAAGTCTGGAGCATTATTTATAAAGCTAATTCTAGAGGATTTATGGCTTTAGTTTATATTTAAATGATATTTTCTCTAACATTCTCTGATCACTTCTTGCTGATATAGAATAATACTATTGATTTTTGTGTGTTCTTATGACTGGCCACTTTCTGAACTCTCTTATTCTAATAGTTTGCCTGTTGATTCTTTTAGGTATTCTATGTAATTCTTATCATATCATCTGAAAATAATGACAATATTGTCCCTTCCCTTCAAATCTTTATTACTCTGTTGTTGTCTTAATGCATTTCCAGTACTGTGTTGAGCAATGGAAGAAATAGCATCCTTTTTTGGTGCCCTACCCCAAAGAGAATGCTTCTAATATTTCCTGTGCATGACTTTTTGTTTTTATTATAAATGGAATCGTTTAAAATTTTATATTTTCTAATATGTTGTTGCTGAAATGTGGAAATCTGATTGGAATTTTTGAACATTAATCTTCTATAGTTAGCTACCTTGCTAATAAATTCAGTGATTATTTCTAATCCAGGAGACTCTTGAGTTTAACAATATATTTTTTAATCAAATATTTTGTTAAGCATGGGAAATCATCAAGAATGGTAACCTAGTACATGTTCTGATACGTCAAGCCTGCTCTCCACAGTAATCTATTAGACCTTCCTAATTCAGGTAAATGTCTTAGTCTAACACTATTTCTACTATCATATTAGGGCTAATTATAGTAACCTATATGATTCTTTCATCTTTTCTCCTACTTAAATGCATCCTTTCTTATTGTCCTTTAACTCTGGAATTCTTAACAGAGGGACTTCAGGTAATTTTTGAATTCTGTAGCGTTATTTGTAAAATGTTTGTGTATGTGTATTTTTCTTGGAAGAAAATAGTTACCACATTCTTATAGGGAACTATCATTATCCACCTGCCCTCCAAAGTTGAAAACCACTGGCTAATATATCTCTTTTAATTCTTTTTTTTTTTCTTCTATCTGTCCAAAATAGTTTCCCTACAAATAATAATAATGATAGCCAGCATTTATTGTACGCTGACTACATGCTAAGCACTGTTTTAAGTGCTTTACATTTAAATTCATTTAAGCTTCACAACAACTATGAGGTAGCTGCTATAACATTCGCTTTACAGACGAGGGAACAGGCACAGAGAGATAAATGACATCCTCAAGATTCACAGCTGGTAAGTAAAGCAGCCAGGATTTGAACACGTTTAGTCTAGATGCCAAATCTGCACTATTAACATCTGAGCTATGCTGCTGCTTGCTACACAAAACATTTTTTGAAGAGTACAGGTAATTTTCTTTTAGTATTAAGTCTGTAAAAACCACTGTAATATTGCATATTGTACTTTCTTTGATCCCAATATAACTGTAAATACTCCATATGTAGACATTTCTTGTAGTATAATTAATATGGTGATTGATTTATTGATAGCTGAATAGACATAGAGGAATAGCAAAAAACTGAAAATATCTCAAGTATCCATCAATGGGAAACTGGTTAAATTGTGGTTTATTCATACAATGGAATACCCTGCAGAAAAGGAAAGAATAGAAAGTTTTCTATGTGCTAATATGGAAAAATCTAAAAAATATATCAAGTAACCAAAGGTAAGGTGCGCTTATATTAAATGCAGATGAGGGAGAAATAATGGTATTCATACTTGCTTGTGTGTGTGTATATATATGTGTGTGTGTGTGTGTATATATATGTGTGTGTGTGTGTATATATATAAGATACTCTGGAAATATACATTAAAAACTATGATGAGTTCTTACCTAGGAGTTGGGGTAGGCAGTTTGAGATTTGGTAGTGAGTTTGAGATTTGGCGAGATTTGGGAACAAGGATGATGGAAACACTTTTTTTTTAATGATATCTTTTCATACTTTCTAGTTTTTAAATAGTGTAAATATATTACTGCAATAATTAAGTTTACGGAAAAAAATGTATGTATTTTTTGAATAGGTAATGTGTTTCCATTTTTCAAAATGCAAAAAGTACAGAAAAATATTCTATGAAAAAAATCTATTTTACCCCTTTCCCTAGCCACTCAATTGCTATCAGGTGCTATCAGTTTCCTCTGTATTATTCCAGAGATATTTTATGCAAGTACAAAAAATATGTGTGTGTAGGGGTGTGTTTTTTTTTTTTCTTTAGCCCCTTGTTTACACATTGTTCTGCAGCTTGCATTTTTTCACTTTAGGGTATCTTGATCATTTTATTTTCAATACATGAAGATCTTCCTCATTTTTACAGGTTTAGAATATTTCATTGTATGATGTACCAAGAGGTATTTAATCAGTCCCCTGTTAATAAACATTTGGTTTTTTCCTAGTCCTTTCCTATTTGCATATGATACCACAATAAATAATAGTCCGTGCAAGTTATTTTGCAAGTTTTTGATTGTATTTGTAGGATAAATTTTTAGAGGAGGTTTGCTGTGTCAGCACTTACATACATTTGTAGTTTTGATGGTTATTATCAAACTGCTCTTCGTTGAAGTTATACCAATTATATTAACACCAGTAATGTATCAGAGTTTCCTTATACTGTGTCTACTTAGTGTGTTATCAAACTATTTGATCTTTGCCTCTAGATCTTTTGTCTAGGTAAAATATATCTCAATGTAGTTTTGATTTGCATTTATCCTAAAGTTGAGCGGTTTCCATATTTAGGAGCCGTTTTATTTTCTTTACTATGACCTACTTGTTACATAATACTTCTTTTGAAAATAGTTAGAACATGAAAACAATTAGAAAAACAATTTACTATCCCTTAAAAAAAGTATCTCATGAGTTTTTCTTTGTTTAGAGTAATCTGTCACTCTTGTCTGTTTTGTCCAAGTCAGATGATAGGAATGAGAAACTTTTCTTTCATTTTTTAATTCTTTCATATAAAATTTTCCTCAGTTAGGTTCCTCATTTTAGTGACCCACATTTGGACTCAATATCTGCTTCATAACGGAGGCCAAGTAATCTTGAAATAGCCTATGAATCCAGGAAAAAAATGCATTTATGTAGATCTTTGTTAATTTTTATCCAGTGTTGGATTTATCATAAAGAAAATGAAAAAATATTTTTTTTTTTACCATTAGTAGCTCCCATCTTTTCAAGTTATTTTTGTGCCTTACATTAGAAAATAAATGCCCTCTCTCAATAGAGCAAGAAGGTATAACAGTTATAAATATATATGCACAAAAGAACAAAACCGCAAATTACATAAAGCAGAAATTGACAGAATTGAAAGAAGAAATAGACAAATCCACAATTATAGCTGGAGACTTCACTGTTCTTTCTTTTTTTTTTTAAAGATTTTATTTATTTATTCCCCCCCCCCCAAAGCCCCAGTAGATAGTTGTATGTCATAGCTGCACATCCTTCTAGTTGCTGTATGTGGGACACGGCCTCAGCATGGCCGGAGAAGCGGTGCGTGGGTGCGCGCCCGGGATCCGAACCCGGGCCGCCAGCAGCAGAGTGCGCGCACTTAACCGCTAAGCCACGGGGCCGGCCCTTCACTGTTCTTTCTTAGTAGTTAATAACAAGTCGACAGAAAATCGACTAGGATAAATGAGACCTGAACAGTACTATCAATCAACTTGATGTAATTGACGTCTACAGAATACTTCACCAAACAATAGCAGAATGCATACTTTTTACAAGTGCACATGGAACGTTCACCAGAATATACCATATGCCAAGCCATAAAACAAGTATCAATACAGTTAAAAGAATTGAAATCATATATATCTTCTGGCCACACAGAATTAAATTAGAAATCAATAACAGAAAGAAATATGAAAATCCCCAAATGTGTGGGAATTAAGCAACATACTTCTCAATAACTTGTGTGTCAAAGCAGAAATCACAAGGAAATTAGAAATTATTTAAAATGAGTGAAAATGAAAACACAAAGTAGCAAAATTGTGGGATGCAGCTAAAGTAGTTCTTGGAGAGATATATCTTCAAATGCTTATGTTTAAATAGAAGAAAAATCTCGAATCATTTATCTAAATTTCTACTTTTTGAAGCTAGAAATAGAGTAAATTAGACCCAAAGCAAGTAAAAGAAGGGAAATTACAAAACCCAGAGCAGAAATCAATGAAGAAATAATGGAGAAACAGTCGAGAAAATCAGTGAGTCCAAAATCTGATTCTTTGCCAAGATCAATAAAATGGATAAACCTAAATGTCAGGAGCTCAGCTGAGCTGGAAGAGAGAACTGAGGTGCTAGATGTTGGAGTAGCTGATTAAAGCAACAAGCCAAAAATGAAAGAATTAAGCCTTTAATCACTTACTGATGATGGTATAAGCTAGAGGCTAAAACCAGAGAACACACCAATTCCACTGTTCCATTTATACTCATGGAATGAAATGGCACATTGGTCGAGGATCAAGTGGATCAGTGCAGATGTGGCCATCTATTGAGGGAGCCCCAAACAAAAAGTTCTGACAGTTTTATGGACTCTGAGGTAGAGAGGCGGTGAGGGAGGAAAGATAGGAGTGGAAAGGTACTGGGTACTGAGTCAGAGTGGGGAAAAGCGTCTTCAAGGTTTCCCCTTCTTCCCTCCACAATGTGGCCTCGACAGAGGCACTGAAGAGACTCCTGCCAAAGGCCTCAGATAAAAAGGCATAGGAATAAAGGCATCAGGGCTAGGAATGTAAATATGTTGAAGAGCGTGACTGGCCAGAGGGACCTGAGACCTTGATTGCAAATACCTTCAGAGATTGCAATGCATTGGTTGTGTACCCACTCTGGTATAGGAAGGCAGTTTTCATCCATGAGGCCTGCAAAATAAAACCTTGGCAATTGCCTATAGTTAGGCCTGAAAAATCACACATAGGCTTTTAACCAGGAGCTGGACTCCTCACTAGATTGATGAGAAAAAAAAGAGAGAAGGTAGATATTACCAATATCAGGCATGCAGGAGGAAACATCCCTACAGAACCATAAGAGAAGATTATGAATAACATTTGCCAACATATTTGAAAATGTAGATGAAATGGGCAAATTCCTTGAAAGATACAAATTACTAAAACTAACTCAAGAAGAAACAGAAGATCTTGAATAGATCTATATCAAGTAAGAAAATTGATTTAGTTATTAAACTTCTATGATTTTATCCTTCCAGAGAAGAAAAGTCAGCAACTTTATACCAACAAAGATAACGGTGAATTCTATGAAAAATTTAAGGAAGAAATTGTATCAATACTATACAAACTCTTTCAGAAAACAGAGAAAGAAAGAACACTCCAAACTCATTTGATGAGGCTGGTTTTACGCTGGTGCCCAAACTAGGCATCACGAGAAAAGAAAAATACAAATCTGTATCTCTCATGAACATAGAAACAAAAGCCTTAACAAAATATTAACGATACAAAGGATAATGTACCGTGACCAAATGGGTTTATCCTAGGAATGTACAATTTGTTCTACAACAGAGAAACCAATTAATGTAATTCACCATATTAATAGAATAGTTTTTTAAAAGCATATGACTATTTAAATAGTCAACGACAAAGTATTTGACAAAATCCAATACCCTTTCCTGGGAAAAACACTAAGAAAAACAAGAAATAGAAGAGAATTTCCTCAACCTAATAAAGGGCACCTATAAAGAACCCATAGCTAACTTCAGACTTAATAGTGAAAGATAAAAAACTTGCCCCCTTGGATCAGGAACAAGACAAGGATGTCTGCCCTCATCACTTCTTTTCAGCAATGTATTGGAGGTTCTAGAAAGAGCAGTTAGGCAAGAAAAAGAAATAAAAGGCATCTAGATTGGAAAAAAACAGTCTCTTTGCAAATTAGATGATCTTATATGTGGAAAATCGTATGGAATCTCCAAAAGAACTATTAGAGCTAATAAACAAGTTCAGCAAAGTTGTAGGATACATGATAAATGTACAACAAAATTAATTGTATTTCTGTGCACTAGCAGTGGGCAATCTGAAAATGAAATTAAGAAAGTAATTCTATTTACAATAGGGTGATGAAAATATTCTGGAATTAGATAGTGGTGACAGTTGCACAATTTTGTGAATATACTAAAACTCACTAAATTGTATACTTTAAAATGGTGAATTTTATGGTGTACAAATTATATCTCAATTTAAAAAATATGTTGAGAAAGGACATGTATTAAAAACACATAAAGAACTGTTATAACTCAATAATAAGAAAACAAGAAACCTAACACAAGTTGGGCAAAAAATCTGAACAAGCACTTCACATAAGAATATATATATGATTGAACAACAAGTACATGAAAGGTGTTCAACATCATTGTGATTACAGGAGTAGAAATTAACGTCAGAAGTATTGGTGAGGATTTGGAGTATCTGGAACTCTCACTCATTGCTGGTGGGAAAACAAGTAGTATAGTCAAATTTGCAAACAGTTTGGCAGTTTCTTTAAAAAGTTAAGCATACACTTACTGTACTACCCAACAGTTCTACTCCTAGGTATGTACTGAAAGAAATGAAAACACATGTCCATATAAAGAATTTTAGATGAATGTTTACAAAAACCTAATTTGTAGTAGTCAAAAACTGGAAACAAACCAGAAGTCCATCAACAAGTGAATACGTGAACAAATGTGGAATATCCATGCAGTGGAATACTACTCAGCAATAAAAAGGAATGGGCTACTGATAGACACAATAATATGAATGAATCTCAAAATATTATGCTAAGCAAAAGAAGCCAGGCTCAAAAGACTACCTACTGTGTGATTCCATTCATATGAAATTTTTTAAAAATCCAAAACTATAATGGCAGAAAGCAGATCAGTGGTTGCTTGGGGCCAGGAGAAGGGGTTGGGATTGATTGCATTGGGGCACAAGGGAATTTGGTGAGGGGATGGAATTGTTCTAAAATTTTATTATAGCAATGGTTGCATGACTGTACATTTACCAAAATTCATTAAACCACATTTAAAGTGGATGAATTTTATGGTATGTAAATTATACCTCAATAAAGTTGCTTTTGAAAGTGCCTTCTTTATGTAGCTATATAAATGGGGGATTTGTGGCCCTTCATTTCTAGAGATTTTTAAATTAACATCTTTTTCAGCCTGTATATCACTTTGCTTTTTCATCTTTATTTCGTCGTTGTAGCATATTTCAGAGTTTTTACTTAGTCTACCTAATTAGAACAGTTTTGCAAGCAGATGTTTGTTGAATGTCTACTATGTGCCAAGCGCTAGGAGGACAGAGCTCCTACTCCCTAGGGCTACTCCCACAGTCTTAAAAGGAAAGGCTGGCTTATTTTTAAAGTAATTAATAGAAAATGTAAATGCAAGAACAGAAGTGTTTACAAGGTATGGAAGGATTAATTTTATCTGAATTGACCTACGTAGTCTAAGGTCTCATTAAGTGGGGTCAGGGAAGCTGGAATTTGAAGGATGGAATTGATCCAGTGGACAGGGGAAAGTAGACATACTAGCCTCCTAAATGATTTTTTCAGTTAAATCAAGAGGGATTGGGGGTATATTTTGGTGTTTATAAGACTAACAAACTCCTTTAAAAATCAACTTTTTGGATATGAGTCCTTGAATCACTGATCTTCCTGGTTCTTTTATAACTGAGTAGAGCTTCGGATTGGCTGGCACTTAGATCACTCAAGTTTTTAAAAACTCCACTCTCTTTTTAAAACTGACTTTGTTCACTCTCCTTGAGGGTCTGCACAAGTTATTTAGCACTGCCTCTTGTGAATTCCATGTTTCTACTATTGTTTTTCATCTACGCTGACAGCCTATGTCTTTTTAACCAAGGCTTTCCTTTTGCCCCAAATTAACATTCACTTTGATAGAGTAGCTATGTTCTATAGACTGTGTTCATCAGATATGGGACGACACTATTTAAAAAGTAAATGTATAAAGGAGGCGGATGCTATGGCACTTGGGAGTTAAATTTCAAAGAGAAATAATGTGGGGATATTTGGATATAACAGCTGAGAACCTTTTTCACTCTTATTTGCTTTTCTTATTCCTTTCACTTTTCTTTAGTTGACTCAGTTAAGAAAGTTTTCTTACTGTCCAGAAGTAATTGATGAGAACAACACTTAAAATATCCGTAATGGGAAATGTTCTTGATGAAATGTCTTGAGAATTTTCTATTTCATGTCTAAAAGGAAGAAGAAGAATTTTCAGTTCTTTCGAGCTGCCTGGGACTTCTGCCAACATTTTACCAAACAGAACATCCATTCATCAGTGCCTCCTGCCTGGATTGGCCAGTTCCAGCATTTGATATTATATCTCAGTGGTGTTTCGAGATAAATTCATTTACTGAACGACATGCAGAACAAGGAAAGGTATGTAGAAGAGTAGTATTCACTTGCCATAGTGGTAGTATGCTAACAGATGAGAGAATAATGAAGAACTTAAAATTTCAGGCCATCTGTTCTTGGCAGCATTTATTAAAGTAGTTATATTAAAAAAATGATTTAACATATAATATTTGTATATGAGTATAAAAGCAGAAATATTTCAGTTAACAAACCTAAGTATGTTACTTTTGGTTTGTTTTAGGTCATCAGGTTTTTACTGAATACCTTAAATAATCGCAGTACTAGACTTGCAAGATACGAAGGAATTTTAAAATAGACAAGGAACTTGTAAGCTTATTGGAAAGAGAACTGTCACATAAAAATCAAAGATTTGGACTAGCAGATCTAAAAGGTCATGTCTCTTAACTTTAAAATTTGCTGGGCCTAATCTGCCAGCTCAGCTGGTAAAATGTTTTGTGCTGGAGTTGAGTGAATTGGAAAGGTTGAGTGGGGTCAGTGGTGGGTGGCTATGGATGCCATGGTTTGGTGCTCAGACTTTCTTCTATAGCTAGAACTACAGGTTTTGAGAAATGGAGTAATATGATGAAAGTAGTGTTTTAGAGAGGTAATTCTTTTTTTTTTTTTTTTGTGAGGAAGATCAGCCCTGAGCTAACATCCGTGCCAATCCTCCTCTTTTTGCTGAGGAAGACCGGCTCTGAGCTAACATCTATTGCCAATCCTCCTTTTTTTTTTCCCCCCAAAGCCCTGGTAGATAGTTGTATGTCGTAGTTGCACATCCTTCTAGTTGCTGTATGTGGGACGCAGCCTCAGCATGGCCAGAGCAGCGGTGCATCGGTGCACGCCTGGGATCCGAACCCGGGCCACCAGTAGTGGAGTGTGCGCACTTAACCGCTAAGCCACAGGGCCGGCCCTAGAGAGGTAATTCTAGTGACTTTTTTTTTTTTTTTTTTTTTGTGAGGAGATCAGCCCTGTGCTAACATCCGCCAATCCTCCTCTTTTTTTGCTGAGGAAGATGGCCCTGGGCTAACATCTGTGCCCATCTTCCTCCACTTTACATGGGACGCCGCCACAGCACGGCTTGCCAAGCAGTGCGTCGGTGCGTGCCCGGGATCCGAACCGGCAAACCCCGGGCCGCCGCAGCGGAGCGCGCGCACTTAACCGCTTGCGCCACCGGGCCGGCCCTCTAGTGACTTTTTAACAGATAAATTGAAGTAAGGAAAGAGGGAAGCCAGACATTATTTTGGTGGTGAAGAAAATCTGGACTGTTGTTCTGATAGTGGGAATTACACAGAATGTAACCAATGAAAGAGACATTTGAGAAAAATATATAGGACTTGGTGATCAGATAAACATAACTTTTAAGATCTTGAACTCAAATCATTAGAAGAGTAATAACTAGTATACATAGTTCTGATAGGAACCTGCTCCTGCTTAAACACCATTGATGATGTCCCATTGCCTACGGAGGAAGATAGGGACTCCTTGCGTGGCATTCAAGGATTTTCACTAACTTGCTTGCCTTTCTAACCTCATTCTGTACCACTCCCCTGCCACCACCTTGCTCAACCCACAAAAGAATGTGGGCTTTATGTTTTCAAATGTCTGTGCTTTTGCCTATTGCTGTTACTTTTATCTAAAGCAACCTTCCTACCTTTCTGCTGTTGAATTAATCACCCGTCAAGGCTGCCAAGATAAATGTTACCTCCTCTATAAAGCTTTGTCTGATAGTCTATCTTCCTATACCCCCTCCCTCTGTTGTGCTGTACGACAGTATTTTTGCTATTGTGTTAAACTGTTGCCATGTTTATCACTTTTGTTTGTTTAATATGTTGGAATGGGGGCTCCACAAAGCAAAAATTGTTTCTTATTTATCCTCAAATCCCTAGTTCCTAAAAGTGCCTGATATAGACTAGTCACCTAATAAATATTTGTGGAACAATTAAGTGGTAGGATGATGTCATTGGCAGAAATAGAACTGATGAAAGGGGAGCTAAGTTTCAGGGAAAATGAGAATTTTAATATTAACATCAAAAGGACAATAAAAAATTAGTATTTCAGATGGACATGTCAGACTAGAATTAATTTTTAAAACATTGAAGTGAATAATAAAGTCAAGGTAAGCATAAATAATAAATGTCTCTGCTTTTGTTCATTTCCATTTTTTGTTGAAATCCTTAAAAAGATATCTCATTTTATACCTTTTTTTTCCTTAAAGGAAAAGGAAATTCAAGATTTGAACCTTGTGTATCATGTCTAAAAATCTTTTTCCTGTCTAGTAATTTCTTTATTCACAGATTTTAGCTAGAATCTGAAGTTAAATTTTGGTGTCTGAAAACCTACGAGGAATGACTTGGAGTAGGAGATGGGTATAATTGTAGAACTGGGACAGGAGAAAAAGTGATGAACATAGTTAAAATTTTTTGTC
The DNA here is from genome assembly GCF_020826845.1 of Diceros bicornis minor. Classification (NCBI taxonomy): domain Eukaryota; kingdom Metazoa; phylum Chordata; class Mammalia; order Perissodactyla; family Rhinocerotidae; genus Diceros; species Diceros bicornis. The sequence continues at coordinate 51,654,989 of NC_080749.1, forward strand.
TTCATATGAGCCATGGGTTAAGCAATAGATAAAAATTAACTAATTTGATAGTGTAAGAGCAAGCCTATATTTTAGATGAATGATTATTGGTGTGGACATTAATGGAAAATAAGAATTTATCATTTAAAAATATTTCATCTTTTTGTAAAATTGAGTAATAATTATTTGTTTTAGAGTCAGAAGAGTAGACATTTATTTCTATTTATGCAGAATTTTTACCAGTTATTTGAGTGCACCCTCAATCTGACCTACATTCCTCCCATCCCTGCTCCACTCTGTTCTGTATTTAACCCTGCCTCAGACCCTAGGTCAATCAGATTTTCTTTACCAGGAATTTTAAATTTGAATAGAGAGACTTAGCAAGATAGTGATTCGAACTGAATGGTCCAACAGTAGTACCTTTGAAAAACAGCTTAATTTACTTCTTCTAATTTTTTGTATCAGTAAAAGTTCTTTGGTTGCAAATATACAGTTGGGTTGCAACTCTCTGATCTGTTTTCTCTGAAGTGCTACCAGTGAATGACTTACGCCTCAGTCGCTTTCCTTCCTTCCATCTGTGTGTTCAAGATTCAGATTCCTGGGAGATAGAATTTGATTAGCCTAATTTGCATCATATGTACACCCCTGTGATGGGCAGGATCTTGTGATGGGGCACCCCCATCAGACCTGTATGAAGCAGGAAAAGAGGTTATTTTCCAAAAGGACTTGTAATGCTGTTAATACAAAAAGATAGATAAGGATGCTACACAAATTGAAAAAAACACTGGTGGCCCACTACCTTCACGTCTTACCTTCCTGACACATAGACATCCTTCTTCTCATTCATAGAGTTTCACTCCTTCCCCTGTTTGGAATGATGTAAACATCCCACTTACAACCACAGATGCATCCACCACTTTCCCAAATATGCAACCTGAAGTCACATCCAATAGTTATATCACTGGCCCTCCCTGAATCCAAAAGTTCTGGGAGATGTCCATTCCTTCTGTGATTTGTTGTACTCATACCCTAATGGCCTGGAAAATTTTAATTAGCACCTACTCACCCTGAATTCAATGAAAGGAGAGGAAAGAGAATGAAAAATGTATGCCACAGCAAGCAAGAAAATTTTATAAAGCTATAGCTACTATATGGTCAAATATGACTTCTTCTTTTGCCTTCTTTAACTAGCATCTCAACTGATTGGAATTGTTTGACCAAGGATGTGACCCAGACTTTGTTCTGAGAGGTCTCAGCTTCTGGTGATTGGTGTTGTCTTGCTTATATAAGGCTGTAGTAGTTTTGTGTTAAATTTTTAACTTTTAAGCTTGGGACATGGTGGGGGGATGAGAGGGGAGAGTCTCTAAGTTCCAAACATACTGCTACCAATTGTATAGCAATATTTCTATTCCTCTCAATAGTCAAGATCAGTCCCTCCAAACAATGCTGTAAGCCATTCCCTTTCTTCTCCTAGTGGTGTGGGGAACCCAGAATGATCAGATAACATTTAGTTTCTAATTCAGCAGAACTATTATTATATTCCCTGATGGAGGATAGTATACAGCTTCCTTCAGATGGTACTAAAACCACAGAAGAATCCAGAATAGCAAGGAAATCGAAATTAAAGACAATTGTTAGGTGTAATCATGAGACAGGCCACAACCACTTTCCACCCCCTGGGTCCTGAACCTGTACGTTGCAGCTGAGAGAACGATCACCCGTATATACTGGTTGCTTGTTTAGACCATATACCTCATTCAGTAGGAGCATATACTTCATTCTATAGGTGTTTTCTTCTAGCTGGTGCCATCTAAAAATCAGCAAAGTAGTTTATCATTTAAAAGACCAGTAATTTTTTTCAGATGATTGAGTATATGTTAAGATCAGTTAATTCCGTAGACATCTACCTATTGCCTTATATCTTTCTTTATGAAGAAAATTCTTTGATTAGAGGCCATGTGGCATGGGCTACTGGGTAATTTACAATCTAATCTAGATAAGTATCAAGTTCAGTGAGGATAAATTGTTTTTCCTTCCACTGATGGAAGGGTTCCAGTATAATCACTCCATTACAGAATATGCAATCTTTGGAGTTCAGGGTTGGACACTGAGTACTGGCAAATAGCATATTGTAAGCCCATATATTGTCCTTATCCTTGTTATTGATAAACACCAAGCTAGCTACTTAGTTACTGCATTGACTTAGTTGGATTATGGCTGTAGGTAATTTGAGATGATCGCCATATAAGTTGCCTGCCATCTATATAATTTCTTAAAATAATAGATTCATACTATGTTTTATCTATTTTAAATGTTAGGTCTGGCACCATGACCTAGTGGTTAAGTCCAGTGTGCTCCACTTCAGCAGCCTGGTTTCGGTTTCTGGGCACAGACCTACACCACTTGTCAGCGGCCATGCTGTGGCACCAACCACATACAAAATAGAGGAAGATTGGCACAGATGTTAGCTGAGGGCGAATCTTCCTCAGCAAAAAAACAAAAACCAAAAACAAACAAAACAAAACGAAACGTTAATGGAGTAGCATCTAGAAAAAAGTTAGTGCTATTACCAGTATTTTTATACAGCTGCAAATAATGAATAAAATATACCCTGCAGGGAAATTTAACTAATTTGATATTTTTTTTCATACTTACAACAGAAAATTTATGAAAAGAGTTGTAGCCCCAGCACTTATGGATACAAAAGATTTTAGCTTGAGGTATAAGAAGATTTTATATCTTCTAGGAGGGAGACTGTAGATTATTAAGTATTGAAATAGAACTAGTGAGTTATAACTATGACCTTTCCTAAAGAAAAAGCCAATGAATTATTTATCTGAGAAAGGTCAAAACTTGGTTTTTAAAAATATGTAACTGTTTAAAATTTTACATTAAGCATATTTAGAAACAAGTACATCTAGATATGTTTTTCATGCATGCTTAGTCATATTTAATATTTTTCTTTTAAAGTAATAACAACTTTGGGGATGCTTAATCTAAAAACTTGCATCATATAGTAATTGGAAACTACGTTAAACTGGAGAATAGAAATTGTTGAAATACTATTTTAGTCATTTGCAAAATGGAAATGAGAAGAGTGTTAATAAAGAAAATAAGCCAAATTCTTGTAGACAGATTTTTTTCCTTCTTTAAAAAAAGATCTTTTAAAAAATAAGTATTTAAGGGCCAGCCTGGTGGCGCAAGCGGTTAAGTGCGCGCGTTCCGCTGCGGCTGCCCAGGGTTCGCTGGTTCAGATCCCGGACGGGCGTCAACGCACCGCTTGTCAAGCCATGCTGTGGTGGCGTCCCATATGAAGTAGAGGAGGATGGGCATGGATGTTAGCCCAGGGCCAGTCTTCCTCTGCAGGAAAAAAAAGAGGAGGATTGGCAGATGTTAGCTCAGGGCCGATCTTCCTCACAAAAAAATAAAATAAAATAAAAAATAAGTATTTTGTGTTAGTGACTTAAATACATAGGACTAATGAATATTTTTGGATAATATTTTAGGCCTTGCTTATCCCAGAGTCAAGATGGAAATTACCACACCTACTACAGTTGCCTGAGAATTATAACACCATTTTTCAGTACTACCACAGAAAAACCTGTAGTGTCTGCACCAAGGTTCCTAAAGATCCTGCCGTTTGCCTTGTTTGTGGTACTTTCGTATGCCTGAAAGGACTTTGCTGCAAGCAACAAAGTTACTGTGAATGTGTATTGGTAAGCAATAATATATAATAAAAGATTTATGAAAACTCGAATTTCATATCACATGGAAATGTGATATATATATGGTCAAGCGAGCTCTTCAAATTTGACTGCTCTTTGAATTAAATACACAATACGTATAAGAATTTGGTTCGTGGTTTTTCGTTGTTGTTCTTTTGAATCCAGAAGGGTAAAAAAAACACACCTGAGGGTTTGAGTGAGTAAAACCTTTCTTAATTGCAATTCCAGTTCCTCTCCCTACTCCACTGCCCTTTGATGGTGCATACTTTTAAATGTTGTGCTATGCAACAGCAGTCAGATATGCTGTTATAGATGCTATGCTAGGCTCTGAATTAGGTTTGGGTTGGCTCTTAATTGCTTTCTCAGATAATTCTTACCCAGATTCCTCCTAATGTATTATTAATAAAGTGTTAGGAATGAGATTATAAGTTTAACTTAGAGAAAATCTTATTAAACATTTAAAAAATATTTCTGTATTATTTAGAAGACATTTAACTAAAGCATTCTTGATTTTCTTATAAAGTCTATTTGATTATGAAGTTCATTGATGTGTTATTAATTTTTTAGCATTCTCAGAACTGTGGTGCTGGAACAGGGATTTTCCTTTTGATCAATGCATCAGTGATTATCATCATTCGAGGCCACCGCTTCTGTCTCTGGGGTTCTGTGTATTTGGATGCTCATGGAGAGGAAGACCGGGATCTTAGGTTAGATGTGCATGGGTATATCCAGTTGTTTTATTAAAGTTTGGTCGGTAAGAACAATGTGCCATTCCTGGCTTTGTAATTGTAATAATTATTATTTTTTATATTAAGAAATTCTGACAGTCATTAATTTAGAGCTGTTTCTAGTTTTTGAGCTATTTTCCCCATCAACATGCTAAGGGAACATGAAATAAACCAAATTACTAAGTGAGATTTTTGCCATAAAGAATCTATTAAAAAAGAAATGTGTCTGAAATCTTCATTGTATTGTATTATTTTTAATACTTTTTTTTCCTTTTTATTCCAGGCGAGGCAAGCCTCTCTACATTTGTAAGGAAAGATACAAAGTTCTTGAACAACAGTGGATTTCTCATACTTTTGATCACATCAATAAAAGATGGGGTCCACATTACAATGGGCTGTGACTCACCGCCTCAGCATTGTATTATATCATCATTTTCATTAAGAATTTATCAACAATAAGCTTTACCTTAATTTGAGGATTAACGCTTTTGCTGAGGGAAAAAAAGAAAACGTATATTATAAAGCCTTTCCAAAATTAGGTGCTTGGTAATCACATTAATGGTATAATAATTTTTTTAAAAAGTATCTGGAGAAGATAACAAGTAACAAATTAAATCATTCTTTAGTGGTCATTTTTTTTCAAGTCCATAATTAATAAGAAGCACAACTTGTTGACAAAATCATTTAAAAATGATTCTCCCAGCAATGCATATCAGCTATTCATTGATACTAAGAGTGGGTGTGATTTATTTAAAATTTTACTGCTTCTTTATATTTATATGTTTTAATTTGCATCTGCTAAACTTAATGCATCTTTTCCTTCTGCCATTCTTGTGTTGATTTGAGATTTTTGCTGTATGTAATTAGAAAAAAATGTAAAACATGATTTATGTGAAATATTGTATAGTAAAAGTTGGTCTAATAGTAGAACTTTAAAATTTTTTCTTATTGTGAGGAATCTGTTAAAAGTTTAAGGCTTTGCTGAAAACTTAATTCATTCTCAGGAATTTCATAAATATTCTCCGCAGGTAAATAATTGAAATAGTTGTAAAATAAATAGATAGCTGCTGTTAATATAATACAGTACATTTTGGGGGCATATGTGTGTTTGGGAGGGAGTCCTTAAAAATCAAAATTTGCCATTTCAGTTGGATGAATTAGTAGAGGTAGCAACAAGTAAGTTTTACTACAAAATCAAAAGTTTTAAGAACGTACACATGGCAGATTCTGATTCTGTGCATGCCCCCTTTTATTACCAGCTAAGTTTTTTTTTAAATGATTGGATTGGAAATGCTCAGACTTCCCCACAAATGCAGCATAGTTTTGAAACTTTCTTATCAGCTCAAGAGGTTCATCTATATTGTATTTGTGCAGTGTAATCACTGCTCTTTCTGCTTGGTATCCTAAAAGAAAAAAAAAAAGGCTCAGTGGTGATGACCCTCATAAATGAGCCATGCATCTGCGTTCTTTTTAGAAGCTGCTGTGAAAATTAATTTATGTTTGTAGGGTTTTTAAATCAGTAAGAATGGGAATGATTGAGCTAAAACCCACTCTATAAGTAGAGAAGGAAGATTACAGAAAAGCATGTTATATATTGCTACCAAGATTTTTCTTCCAGATGATTCAGTAATTTGGTGATTATTTCATATATAGTGCTATCAAGCAATTCCTGGTACTTTGGACTTCCATGGCGTGTTATATAAAATTACATTTTTACATGTAAAAATAAGCTAAAAAAATCTAATGATAAAATATAAAAATAAAGTCAGATCTATGTTCTAAAAATTATTGAATGACATTACAGAATATGAAAGTGGACATTAAATGATGGCCTTGCATTAAAATAGAACAGAACAGTACATATTCAAATATGTTCAGAGAGTCAAAAAATTACCTATCGCTCTACAATAAAATACATGGAAATAGCTTGCTATTTTTCTATACGTTTCCAAAATATTAAGATAACTTTCTGAAAGGCTATAATGATTCTGTTTAACTAAATAGCTGTCCTTTCCAACACATTGCTACTTTTTTAAATACTGTATCATAAGTTCAGCCTGTCATATTTTTTGCATCGGTCATTATGAATACCAGACCATTTGTAAGTGTGGGTGAAGAGCAAAATGCTAATTTACATCTGTAGTGAATACCGTTACAGGATTCATGAACTTGAATAATTCTACAGTTTGAAATTCTGATGCTATATATACATGGTATAATGTATTCAGACTTTGATTACTACATATTTAAAATGGAATGTTTTATGGTTGTGCATATGGATGTGAAGTGAAAATATTAGCCTTAACATTAAAATTTGGGTATTTGATAGTGTTTATTTTAATATTGGTGAATTAGTCACCAGTAAATTTTAAAAAAGCACTTGGTTGAAAATTGTACTTGAATACATACATGCATGCTGCTAAACTAGAACTTTAATTTTTTCCCCCATACCTTTTATAAGTCCCATTTATAAACCCACTTTTAAAAATAACAGGTCCAAGTTAGAGTGGTGTGTGTATATTATTCAAAAAAACGTACTGGTGTGATATCTTGTATGAATGATCATTTAAATACAGTACATTACTGTAGAAGCTAAATCAATCTTGATAATTAAGCAGAAATTACAAAATAGGAATAATCAACATTGTAAGATATGTTAATAAAAACCTACTGTCATTTGGTTTGTGAAAGGTCCTTAAAATGTTTAATGCTTGCATGTTTTTCTTTTTTTTCAAAGCTGTTGACAGTAATATATGTAAGTGAGCATAGCCAAAAAGATGAAAGCGTAACATAACTAATAGTTGCTTTAAGGTAGAGTTAAGTATAAAGGGTTTGCTTTTCCTTTTACCTTTTATATTCAGAACTAGTTCCTGTTTCTTCTATCCTTGTCTCATAATTAATGCAAAGCCTTTGCTAAGCGTGTGTGTTTTTTGGAAGGGGGAGTGAAAGAAACAGGTGTGCAGATCTGAGGAACACTGCCATGATCCTTGTTGCTTTCTGAAAATTCCGAGCTAAACTTCAGAAATCTGAAGTGCTTTAAGATAATGTTTATTTTGAGTGGTCTGTGGTCTTGTTTGAGTTGACAGTCCTTGCCCCTACCCCTCTATCCTCTTGCTCACCAGCCAGTTATCAGCTAGGAATCCATTTGTGTTCGCAAACGTTTCTTTCTGTTTTATGTATTTTGATATTTATTGATTTCTGTGACTGAGAAAAGATGCTGACTAAAAGCACTGAAGGCTTGGAGGTAACAACAGTATGAGAGGAGATGTGGCCCAAGAATCTATGTACCGTCTCTAGGCTTGTAATTGCTAACTCTGAAGTTCCTGTTGTTGGCTTATATTTGAGGTCATGTTGAACGACAACAAAAACCAAAACAAAACAGCATTTAACCAGTAGAATCAAATCATCGAGACAAGATACAGTCACTGGTGGTTATGCCTGATACTTGATGGTTAGTGGGAAACAGACGACTTGTGACTGTCTCAGTCCCACTCCCAACACATAGTTCTTTCCTTTAACTTTATGATCTGGCTGGATGATATCAAGCTCTGCTTAGTTCATCAGGGATACACTGGAGTAGGCAGAAGGATGGCAACATGATCACCTCTCTATTTATGACACTTCAAGCTCCCTTGATAATGAGGCACATCAAGTATGGAAGAGCTATTATTTACCATCCCAGTGTACAGTAATCAACTAGCAGTGGGTGAATGTGACTCTAGCTGATGGCACACAATGAAAAGGCATAATGGAATTATATAGAGCTGTCTTTGTGTGAGTTAATTAACATAAGATGAGGCTATACTAAAATTGATGTGGCAGAGCCAGAAAGTATAGGGTCAGGAGCACAAATGAAGGCTTCAGCTTGAGGGGAAGGAAAAGGGACAAGAGAACAGAAAGAAAGTCTAGAGCAAAGTAAGAGGATTCATATCTGATTCTCTCTTATTTTGATCACAGGATCAGGATCATCTGTTGAGAGTGAGCAGGCCTATTATTTCTGGGGGCTAGGTAAGTGGTAAAAGTTTAGACATATGATAGGAGAGAATAGGCTAGAAATAAGGAGAAGCACCACGGAAGTCATATTGAGAGCTCAGTAGGGTTAGAAGCCATAACATTTTAATGGAATGAATTAGAAAGTTTCCATGACTTTATGGAGCCCCTGAGATCAGCAGTGTAGGACCTGAGGATAGAAATTAGGCTACTAAATTAATTCATGATTTGGGGATTAGAGAGGTGGATACAGTGTAAGGTGGTAAGAGAATGAGGGGTGCTGGTTGAAATGAGTGTGAGGTCCATGCTGGGTAAATTGAGGGATATAGGATTGGAAGTCACAATAAGATTTAATGAGCAGATTTAATGCCAGCTTTCAAAGTTTTCTTTCAAAGTTATAAAATATTGCCTTAGTGTTGAAGCATTTGAATTCATTTATTCAGTAAATATTTGTTGAGCTCCTCCTATGCGCCAAGCAATGTGCTAAATACTGGAAATCCAATGGAAAAGAAGCCAGATAGTCCCTTCTCTCACATAGCTTTTTATGTGATTAATGTTACAAATGGTGTGGGGAATGGGGAGGGAGAATGGAGTATAAGGTACTGTAGAAGGGACCTCTGAATCAGATTTGGGAAGTATGAGGAGGCTTCCAGGGGGTAGAGATGTCTAAGATGATCCTCAAATACTGTGTAGGAGATATCTGGGTGAAAGAGGAGGTGTGGGGAGTAGTGTTTCAGGCTGGTGTGGGGAATACCATTTGCAAAGATTCAGAGTTGAAAGAGAACTAGTAGTTACAGACCTGAAAGAGAATCATTCTGACTTTAATATAGGTTCTTTTGAGAAGTAAGTAAAACCTAAATTACAAAGGGTTTTATAAGCCTTCTAAGGGTTTTAGACTTTGTTCAGAGAGCAGTGGGAAGCTATTTTAGGCCTTTAGATAGTAGAGTGACATAATCAGATTTGCATCTTAAAAAAGTCAGTCTGGCTGCACTGTGGAGAAAAATTCAGGGTGGGAAGACCTGGTAGGTATCTACTGAAAGAGTCCAAACACAACGTGATAGTTGGGTCAAGTAGGGAAGTTGTGGTGGAGACAAAAAGAGGTGGACAGTATCAGAAGAGGTTGGACAGAATTCAGTAGGGTGAGGGAGAGCAAGGAATCTTTATTAAGTGCCTAGTCTATGCCAGATACTAAACTAAATGCTGAGGATACCACACTGAACAGACAGAAAGAATTAGTGTCTGCCTACAGTGTAGTGGAAAACAACACTAAGTATGTAACTACAAGTAAATGTGTGTTATCAGCAGGTTAGGCAGAGGGCTATGGAAAGCAATGGACTCATTTAGTTTGGGGAGTTCACAGAAGGCCACATGGAGGAAGTGATGCTTAAGCTAAGACTTGAAAAAAGGGTAGAAGTGAGCTAAGTGAAGGAGGGAATGGGGGAGGGCGTTCTCAAGGATATAGCACATAAGCCCTGAAATAAGCATGAGCAGGGTACACTCAAGAAACTGAAAGAAGTACAGTACAGTTGACGCATTGAAAACAGGAGTGGGGTGTGTGACAAGAGATGATGCAGAAAAGATAGGCACGAATCAGATCATGGCCTCTTGACTCATGTTATAGATTTGGGTCTTAAGGGCAGTAGGAAGTCATTGTAAGAGGTGAAGTAGTGCAGTAAATAATCAGATTGCAATATTTAGTAGATCAGTATAGCCTCAGTTTAGAGCAGAGGTCAGTGAACATTTTCTATAAACGGCCAGATGATTTCTGTCACAACTATTCAACTCTGCCATTGTAATGCAAAAGCATCCACAGACATAGATAAGTGAATGGGCAGGCTATGTTCCAGTAAAACTTTGCTTACAAAAACAGGCTGTGGGCCATAGTTTGCCAACCCTTGGTGTAGAGAATGAGAGGACAGGAACAGGAAGATTTGGGGAAAAAACCCAAAACATTCGGGCAGGTAATTTAGCAGCCAGAGGAGACATGAAAATGGCTTGTACTAGGGCAGTGACAGAAGCCTCTTATGTTCAGGCCTGATGGTTGGTAGTGTTATTTCATGAGTTAGGAAATGGTGAAAGAGGATCAGGTATAAAGTTGAGTGTGATGTGTACAGATTTTGATATGTTGAGTGTGAGGCTCCTATAGGTCACCCAAATGGGTTTGTCTTAATTGACAGTTGGATTTGAAGGCTGGGCACTCAGGATAAAGTTCTGGAATGAAAATCTAGATTGAGGAGTCATCATGTACAAATTGTAACTGAAGCTATGGAAATGAATATCATCCAGAGAGAAGAGGGTCTGTGACAGTACTCTAAAGAGCATCTTCATTTAGATACAGGTAGAAGATGATGAGCCTAAGGACAAGACTGAGAAGGAGAAGAGTGGCTGATAGGGAGGAAGAAAAGCAAGTGAAATCCTAGAAGGAAGGATATTTTAAGAAAAAGAAAGTGGTAAACAAATATCAAGTGCTCCGGAGAGGTTAAGTGAGATAAAAGCTAAAAACGTATTCATTGGATTTTGTGACAAAGGAAGTAATATCCTTGATGAGGATAGTTCTGGTGAAGAGGTAGAGGTAGAGGCCAGAGTATAGCCTCTGGAGGTGAGAAAGTAGAAAATTGACAATGAAGTGGAGAGGTAGAACACAATTTTCTAACTCTCCCTAGCATGGCCAGGACTTATTCCTGTCTGCAGGACCCTTGGACGTGTTTGCATCAAAACCTACTTCCAGTTAGTTTTTGCTTTTATTCAGATGGTGTGTTTACCATCTGAGTCTAGGCCTTGAAGTCAGCAGACCTGGGTTTGAATTACCTTTCTTCACCTCAGTATATTAGTTAGGAATGTGCTCTGTTTCAAACATCAAAAAACTGACTAAACAATGGCTTGAAGAAGTGTGGGATTTCTTAGTTTCAAGCAAAAGGAAGTCTGAAAGTAGGCAAACCAGGAAGGGACAGCTGCGCACGGAAATCATTATGGATCTAGACTCCTCCTGTTTTCTTTCTCTGGGTTGTTAGGTTATAGCTTTCGTCCTCATGGCTTCCAGATGGCTGCCAAGAGGATGAAAGTAAGATGGCTACTAACTTTATTTTCTAGGCAGGAAAATAAGCCAAAAGCTTCTTCCTAAGGCTTTGTCTTTTAGCAAGAGAAGCCCTTTCTCAGCACACTTTTACATACATCTACTTTTATATACATCACACTGTCAGGTGACCACTGCTAAATGCAAAGAAATCTGGGAAGGTAAGTGTTTTAGCTTTTGAACCTCTATGCTAGAGGAATACAAGGGGAAAAAAAAGGATTGTGAGTGGCTTTTAGATAGCTAATTCAATGTCTGCCACACTTTGGTTTTTTATCTGTGCAATGGAGACATAAGCTAATATGATGATTAACTGAATATAGACACTTCTTGCTTCTAGTAATGGCAGATTAAGTGATTCAGACTGTATTAGTTATCTATTGCTGTGTGACAAGTTACCCTAAAATTAATGCAGTAAAACAATATTCATTACATCACAGTTTCTGTGGATCAAGAATCCCAGGAGTAGCTTAGCTGGGTGGTTCTGGCTCGGTCTTTTACAAGGCTGCAAGATGTCAGCCAGGGTAGAAGTCATCTGAGGCTTGACTGGGGTTGGAGAATCTGCTCTCAAACTCAGTCATGTGGCTGTTAGTTAGAGATTTTAGTTTCTTGCCATGTGGACCTCTCCATAGGGCTGCTAACAACACAGCAGCTGACTTTCCCCAGAACAAGTGATCCAAGAGAGGGAGAGGGAGAGATAGAGAACACAAAAAGCATGCTTAAGATAAAAGAGCCAATGTCTTTTATCACCTTGTCTTGGAAGTGGCATATGATCACTTCTGCCACACACACCAACCTGGTACAATGTGGGAGAGATTTACACAAAAGTGTAAGTACCAGGAGGTAGAGATCATTAGAGGCCCATCTTAAGAAAACTTAAAAAGCCAAATGAGTGGGCAAAAGTTGAAGAAGAAACAGTATTTTCATAGTTTCAAAGTATGTCCCCCAAGACATTTATTAACTACAAAGGGAAAGATAGTAACTTTACAGTAGAGAAACCCAATAGACACCACTTTAAAGTTAATATCACCAGTAATAAAGCATATTGACTTCATGAACTCCTTAATATGATTTACTGAGAAATATACATCATTTCTGTAATAAAACTGCAAAAAGTGCCTGACTTCATTCCAATTGTGAAAACATCAGACAAACCCAACTGAAGGACATTCTACAAAATGTCCAGTACTGTTCAAAAGTATCAAGGTGAAAGATGAGGAAAACCTGAAGAATTGTTACAGACTGGAGGGGCCTAAGGAGAAATAACTAAATACAATGTGGAATCTTGGACAAGATCTTGACACCAAAAATGGACATTAGTGAGAAAACTGGTAAAATTCATATAAAGTCTAGGGTTTCGTTAATAGTATTAAATGAATGTTAATTTCTGATTTTAATAATTTTGCTATGGTTATATGAGTTGTTAATGTTAGGGGAAGCACAGTGAGGAAAACATAGGAACTGTCTGCACTATTCATGCAACTCTTCTCTAAATCTAAAATTTGTTCAAAATAAAAAGTTTTTAAAAAATTTTTGTGAGGAAGATCAGCCCTAAGCTAACATCCATGCCAATTCTCCTCCATTTTTCCCCCCTTTTTCTCCCCAAAACCCCAGTAGATAGTTGTATGTCATAGTTGCACATCCTTCTAGTTGCTGTATGTGGGATGCCGCCTGAGCATGGCCAGACAAGTGGTGCATCGGTATGCGCCCGGGATCGAACCCAGGCAGCCAGTAGCGGAGTGCGTGCAGTTAACTGCCAAGCCATGGGCCGACCCCCCGTCAAAATAAGAAGTTTTTAAAAAAAGATACAGTCTACGAAAACTTTCCTCAAATAAAAGAAGACTTGTGTTCATATTGAAAGAACTCGCAGAGTACCAGAAAAATTTACCCTCAACAATCAACTCCCAGACATACCCTAGAAACACTATTAGACTATAAAGATAAAGGCTCTCAGGGACTACAGACAAAGAAGATGAAATAACTGAAAAGAGCAAGAGAATTAGACTAATGTCAGACCACAAACAACATACAAAGCAAGGCAATATGCAAAGCAGAATTCTCAAAAACCTCAAGGAAAGAAAGTATAACCCAATGATTTTGTTTATGGTCAAGCTGTCCTTTCAAGTATCAAGACCATAGAAAAACAGTTTTAAGCATGCAGATGTGAGACTTTCTTGAAAAAATTCTTCTGAAAGATTGACTTCATCCAACCACAAGTTGACTGGGAAAAGTTCAACAAAAATAGAGTGGAGGCATTAATTGTACTCAAGTTCTAGAAAAAACTCAAATCTTGGTCATGGACTGATGCTTTCCAGAGCTTGCAGAAAGAAAGAAGTATCTTTTCTGGAGGAGGATCACCCAGTTTCTCAAAATATTTCTGAAAGTGTTTCAAATAAATTGAAGGAACATAATGAGACAGTACACACAAGCCAGAATCAATAGAAAAATAATCAAAACAGGGATTCCAGATATTAAAACTGTAAATTCTTTTTTATTTGAAAAAGAACCAATTTGAAATTCTAGTACTTAAAAAATAACCAAAATTAAGAACTCAATGGAGCTGTTTAATATCAGATGAGATAACAGTTAAAGAAAGACTTGGTAAACTGGATTATAAATCAGAAGAGGCTAAAAGATGGAAAATTAGTAAGAGAGGCAAAAGACATAGAGGACATTGTGAAAATGTCTAACTTGTAATTGGAGTTACAGACAGAAAGGGGAGACTGTGGCAGAGACAATATCGAGAGATAATAGCTGAGAATTTTCCATAAGTGCTAAAAGACATTGAGCCATAAATTTGAGGAGTTCATTAGATCCCAAGTAGGATAAATAGAAAGGAGTCCATACCTAGACACATCATGATGAAATGGCAGAAACAATTTTTAAATTAAAAAAAAAATCTTAAAAGCTACTCAGTAGAAGAAGAATGAAGTACCCTCAAAATACTTGATTTCTCACTAATAACATTGGAAACAAGAATACAGTAGAAAAACATCTTCAAAGTGTTGAAAGAAAACAATCCTCAACCAAGGATTCTCTGCACAACAGAAATGTTCTTCAAGAATGAAGGCAAAATAAAGACATTAAAATAAAAATTGAGAGAATTTAACAGCAGCAGATCCTCACTAAGGAAGGAAAATCCAAAAAAAGTTCTTCAGGCAGAAGGAAAATAAGCCCCGGTGGAAGATTGAATTTCAGTAAGAAATGAAGACAAAAATTGTGGTAAATATGTAAGTATAGCTAAATGAACATTTACTGCTTAAAATGATTATGATAATACATAATGTGGGATTTCAACATATATGTATGTGCGTGTTGGACAACAATAGAATTTAAGCTATAGGGATAAATGAAATATTCCGAAGTTCTTACATTGTCTCATAAGAGAGTAAAGGTAATATTTACTCAGAAGAAAACAGTTATAAATCATTGTGACCTTGGATTAGGCAATAGTTTCTTAGATATGACACCTAAAGCACAAGCAACCCTTTGCCCCTCAAAAAAAAGATAAATTGGACTTCATCAAAATTAAAAACTTATCCTTCAAGGGACACTATCAAGAAAGTGAAAAGACAACTCACAGAATGAGAGAAAATATTTGTAAATCATATGTATGATAAGGGTTAATATGCAGAAGATATTAAAAACTACAGTTAAACAACAAAACAACCCAATTAAAAAATGGACAAAGGACTTGAATAAATTTCTCCAAAGAAGACACACAAATGGCAAATAAGCACATAAAAAGTTGTTCAGCATCATTAGTCATTAGGGAAATGCAATTCAAAACCACAGTGTGATACTACCTAATGCCCGCTAACATGGCTGTAATAAAAAAGATTGACAATAACAAGTGTTGACAATGTGGAGAGATTGGAACCCTCATACTTTGCTAATTGGAATGTAAAATGATGCCATTGTTGTGTTTGACAGTTCCTCAAAAAATTAAATACAGAGTTAGCACATGACCCAGCAATTATACTCCTAGGTATATACCTAAGAAAACCAAAAATATGTGTTCACACAAAAAAATTGTACAGAAATGTTTATAGCAGCATTATCTAGATAGCCAAATATGTCAATCAACCAATGAATGGATAAACAAAAAATGGTATATCTGTATCATGGAGTATTATTCAGCCATAAAAGGAGTGAAGCACTGATACATGTTACAGTATGGATGAACCTTGAAAACTTGATGCTAAGTGAAAGAAGCCAGAAACAAAGGATACACAAAAAGGCAGGATAGGAAAATCCATAGAGACAGAAGGTAGATTAGTGGTTGCCAAGGTCCTGGGAGAGGGGGAAATGGGGAGTGACTGCTAATAGAGACAGGGTTTCTTTTGAGGGAGATGAAAATGTTCTGGGATGAGGTAGTGGTGATCATTGTACAACCTTGTAAATATAATAAAAACCACTAAATTGTACACTTTAAAAAGATGAATTTTATGGTATGTGAATTACATCTCAATAAAAAGTAGTCAAGTGACAATCATGTACTCTTCAAGTATTAATATATATTAAAAATTCTCTATCCTACATTTTGACGAATCCTGCCAGGTAACATGGTGGAAAAAAATATAAGCATTAGAGAAAGGCAGATGTGGGTTTGAATCTACCCCACCACTTACTAGCCATATGATCCTGGGAAAATCACTTAATCTCACTGAAATCAGTTTCCTCATCTGTATAATGGAGAAAATACTTCACCTTGAGGTTGTTGTGAGGATAAGTGTAATGTGTAGAAAGATACTTGTAAAGATCCAGAGCAGCTGGATCCTCTGAAAGGATGAACCAAAACCAAAAAATCAATATGTGAAAAAGATTGATGTAATGGACTGCTGACAATCTCTACAGTAAGCTTATAAAATCTTTAGTTTTTTAATAAACAGATGATATTTGCATAATGAAAAAATGTAGTAGTCTGAACTTGGGAGACCTAGAGATTCTTCAAAAGAAAAATAAAGGGATTGGTTTAAACTAAACTTCCTCAAAGACCAAGACTGTGCTTCTCATCTTATACTCTGTTCCTTTTTACTTTACCTGATGTATGGAGATACTCAATACATGTTTGGTAAATGAAAATATGTTAATAATTATACCTTGGAAAGTAAGTTTCTCAGGTAAGTTTTAAAAATCTTTCAAGTAGAATAGAAAGAGAGTAAAAGTTCCAAACCAATGTGGGAGTGGAAAATGGAATAATAGAAACCCAACCCCAAATAAGAAAGGAATGAAAAAGAAATGTAGCCAGTAGAGAGAAATAAAACTACATAAGAGGGTGGTAATTTAAATCCATACTTACAGTAATTACTTTAAAGGCAAATGTCCTGAACTCCTATTTAAGATAAAGGTTGTCAGACTAGATTAAACAGAAAACCAACATGTGCTGTTTATAAGAGACACATCTAAAAAAATCATGGCTACATTTTGAAAGAGAGTTCTAGAGAGACACACTGAAGCATGTATGGAAATAATGATATAATGTCTGGGCTTTGCTTTAAAATAGTCTAGGGGTAAGGGTGGAAAATGAGAAAGTGGGAGTATAGAGGAAAGAAAGTTAATTATGGAAGTTGGAAGATGGGTACATAGGAGTTTTTATATTATTCTGTCAACTTACACGTATTTGAAAATTTCCATAAAAAATTATGACCAAGTTGGGCTTATCTTTCAAATAATGGAAAGATTGTTTAACATTAAAATATCAATCAATGTAATTTGCCACATTAACATATAAAGGAGAAAAATGTTAGGATCATCTAATAGATGCCAAAAAAAAAAATGCATGTGACAAAAATCTAGCATGCATTTATAGTTAAAATTGTTAACAAATTAGGAATAGAAGATAATTTCCTTAATCTGATAAAGGTTAGCTACCCCAAAAAAGCTATACTGAAGGTCACATTTAATGGTGAAACATTGGAAACTTTCTGTTGGAGATTGGGAACAAAGCAAGATGTCCTGTACTACTACTCTGTTCGGCATTGTACTAGATGTCGTAATCAGTTCAATGAGGCAAGCTAAAGAAATAAAAAGTATAATGATTGAAGAGGAAGAAATAAAGCTGTCATTATTCAGCAATGATATGGTTGTGTACACAGAAAATCCAAAAGAATCTACAGATAAATTATTCCAATTAGAGTTTAGATAGGTTACTGGAAATAAAGTCAACATACAGTCATGCATTGCTTAACAACAGGGATATGTTATGAGAAATGCGTCATTAGATGATTTCATCATTGTGCAAACATCATAGAGTGTACTTACATAAACCTAGATGGTACAGTATAGCCTACTACACACCTAGGCTATATGGTACTAATCTTATGGGACCACCGTTGTATATGGGGGTCCGTTGTTGAAAGAAACGTCATTATGCGGCACATGACTGTATAAAAATCAATTATTTCTATTTACCAAAAAATGAAAATTTACATTGTATGCCATTTACAAAGGCATACAAATATAAAATACTAATAAAAGATTTGCAAGACTTCTTTAGATAAAACAATAATATATTAATGAGAAGAATCAAAGATATTAATAAGAATCTAAACAAACTTACATATTATAAATTGGTAGATTCATTATTGGTAAGGATGTTATTTTTCCTAAATTGTCAATGCAATCAAAATTCAAAGATATGCTGATTTTAAATTTTATGTGGAAATGCAGAGGTCCAAGTTAAGTGAAGACATTCTTAAAGAAGAACAAGATGAGAAGAATCGTTTTATCTGTAATCAAGACTTATAATAATTCAATAGCAATTAAGATAATGTGCAGCTGTTGTAAGGATAGATAAATAGACCAAAGGAATAGAGTACAGAGCTCAGAAATAGCCATGCATATCTGAACACTTGATTTATAACAAGAGTAGCACTGCATAGCAGTGGGAAGAGAATGGACTTTTCTATAAATAATGCTGGTATCCATATTGGATCCCATCACACCATACAAAAATCTGTCAGGTAGATACTAGCCTTAAATGTGAAGAGCAAAGCAATAAAGATATTGGATGATGTGGTAATCATTAATCCTGCCCATTAAATATTTCTAGTTTCCTTTCAGGTTCATTTTAGGGTTATAATTCCCTACACCCTTGAACTAGGTATAGCCATATAACTTGCTTTGGTCAATGCAGTGTGACTGGAAGTGATGTGTGCTTCCTTGTGGAATCTTTAAAAGGCAGTGAATGATTCACCCTGTTCTTTTTTGTTTTTTTTTAAGATTTTATTTATTTTTTCCCCCCAAAGCCCCAGTAGATTGTTGTATGTCATAGCTGCACATCCTTCTAGTTGCTGCATGTGGGACGCGGCCTCAGCATGGCCGGAGAAGCGGTGCATTGGTGCGCGCCTGGGATCTGAACCCCCGGGCTGCCAGCAGCGGCGCACAAGCACTTAACCGCCAAGCCACGGGGCCGGCCCCACCCTGTTCTTTTTCCCACTGTCATGGCAACTGGTGATGCTTCAGGTGGTGGCTACTCTGTCCCAGAGTACTACTGGGTCCCAGTTTGAGGACAAGCCTACCCTGTGCAGGATAAGCAAAATAAATGAGCAAAAATAAACCCAGTGTTTTAATTCAATGAGATTCTTAGTAATTGTTTGTTATTGTAATATAACCTAGATTATCCTTACTGATAGAGAAATTGCTATGAGGAATGGGATGTTTTGTCACAAAAAATAATAAAATATGTGTCAATGGTTTAAGAGTTAATGGTAGGGCCGGCCCTGTGGCTTAGCGGTTGAGTGTGCGTGCTCCGCTGCTGGCAGCCCGGGTTCGGATCCCGGGCGCACACTGATGCACCACTTCTCCGACCATGCTGAGGCCACGTCCCACATACAGCAACTAGAAGGATATGCAGCTATGACATACAACTATCTACTGGGGCTTTGGGGGGAAAAAAATAAATAAATAAAATCTTTAAAAAAAAAACAACAAAGTTGTTTCCTTTAAAAAAAAAAAAACTAGGGGCCGGCCGGGTGGCGCGGGCGGTTAAGTGCGCGCGCTCCGCTGCGGCGGCCCGGGGTTCGCTGGTTCGGATCCCGGGCGTGCACCGACGCACTGCTTGGCAAGCCATGCTGTGGCGGCGTCCCATATAAAGTGGAGGAAGATGGGCACAGATGTTAGCCCAGGGCCGTCTTCCTCAGCAAAAAAAGAGGAGGATTGGCGGATGTTAGCACAGGGCTGATCTCCTCACAAAAAAAAAAAAAAAAAAAAAAAAAAAAAAAAAACTAAAAGAGTTAATGGTAGACAGCTGATATTGAAGGATGAAAGGGAGATTGATGTTATCCAGGGGGAAAATATTTGTTAAGCTGTGGTCTGCAATAATTTATAAAATGAGTAACACACCTAATGAATTTGTAGCTATAGGGGAAAGGGTTGGAAAACAGAACATGTTGCCTGCTATTGGCTGCATTACAGAAAGTATTACAAGGAAGAGATGAGCTCAGAAAAGAATTGGCCATTTTGTAGCAGGAATAAAAAAGAACACAGTCCAGAAATTTGGGGAACTGAAGAGTTGGAAAAAACAACTGCTCTCAACTACAACCACTAAAAGATAAGACTCACAGAGCTTTGAATGACAAAGAGTAAACTCAGGCTTGTGGCAAAGATTAAATGAGATTATGGTTTTGACACCATTGTTAAAACCTCTGAAAAGCCTTTGTGAAAGTACTTGACTCAGAGTAAAGGTCAAACTAAGGGTGTGGTGTGCAATACATCCTTTCAATTGGACAAAATAGGGAAAAGAGACTAAAAATATCGCTCTCCCACTGAAGTCTGATAAGCTCAATTTACCTTCAGGTAAGTGGAAGAGAGTCATGGAAGCTAGAAAGCAATTAATAGAGCAAATCTATGAAGGATGTCTAGAAAAGAACTGTTAATATAGTTTTTGGAACATGGAACTGACTGGACTCCAATAGATAAAAAAGCCTACCATGTTTTTAAGAAAAGAGTTGTATTGTTAAGGAAACCATGAATCTGGATATTAAAAGTCTGTGACTGTTTAGGACCAAAAATGACTTTGTACTGCCAACCATATGTGGAAAAGTAGGCTGTGAGAGAGCTGTGAAACTCCCAAGGAGGCATATTCTCAAATGCCCCTTTCAGATGTGGACAAGTAGTATAATGGAAAGGGAACATACTCCCAGAGCGTGAAGCCGCAAGCCACAAAGAACAGTGGACAAAGGAGCTCCGCCTAAGGAGCAGATCTGAACCTAATCAAAAAATATTACACACCCGCAATGTTGAGGGTCTTCAAAATATCTTCCAGCCAGATTTCAAAATTGCTATGAATCAGTGACTGCTGCATTTCTTTAATTTTTCTATTTTCTAAATGGAAGTGTTTATTGTGGTTATTTAGTTCCTTTTCCCTTATTATCTATTCACGCTTTATGATTTTCTATGTAATTAGGCATTTTCACTAAAATTAATGTTTTTCCTTATAACAGGTTTTTAATAAATATGAATTCTTCAAATGTATATGAAATCACTTTTTATTTCTATTTTTAAAGTGTTCTAAGGAAAAATAATCGTTAAAATAAAACCCCCAGGAATTATAGACTTTAGATAGATGTAAAGAAGCTCAAAGTTAATTAAAATATTTTGTATAAAAGGTTATGACAGTTGTAAGTAAAATATATATAAGCAAGTAATAAAGGTCAATGAGAAAATTTGGATGAAATGAAATTAAATGCTTTTGGCATAAAATG
The DNA here is from genome assembly GCF_020826845.1 of Diceros bicornis minor. NCBI lineage: Eukaryota > Metazoa > Chordata > Mammalia > Perissodactyla > Rhinocerotidae > Diceros > Diceros bicornis. Next base: position 51,676,188 of record NC_080749.1, read on the forward strand.
TTTGAGAATTTCTGTCTGAGGTCAAGTATTTTATTTTAATGTTATTTTGCTGTTTATATTGGTCCGTATATTGGCCCATGTACTCTAGCTTGTTTCCTTTAAAAAATAGATTATATTTCTTTTGCCATCCATTTGCTAGTAAATTTTCTAAGTTACCCAAACTGGTTGTATCATGTGGATTCTTTAAATGAATCATAATTATGTAGCTTTATCTCCTTGCTTCTCTTTTCTTATATGACATTTGGGTTTTTTTAAGCTTATATTTTTTCAGTGACCTTTATATTTCTTCAGATCAGTGCCCTTCTCTTTAGTTTTTTCAAAGGGGATATCCATGATGAATGATTATGTAGAGATGATTCCATCACCTTGGAGACCCGGATCAACACAGATTGGTTGCTTGCCTAGAATGGACGTTATAGTCAAGCAATTTCTCCTAAATGTTCTTGATTATTTAAAGGAACAGTTGCTTCAAAGAAATTGCCTTCTCTATAGTTTTCCGCTATTAATTACTTATAAAAATAAAAACCTATGCTTCTCATCCATGATATTATTACCATACAGTAAATCTGTTGCTAATAAGATTCATCACACATAACTTTATTTCTCTATAAAATGATATAAATCTGCTGGGGAAAATATACTCTTGGTTCTTCTTTGTCTTTTCTCCTATTTGGTGCTTTGGGATACTGATTTGGTTTTATTGAGGAAAGTAGACAAACCCCAGACTGCATGGTAGCTAGCGGGTAGGCCTCCTGTCATACATTAGGCATATCCCATTCCTGTTTTGTAAGCTCGCTGATACTTAGTCTGATAGGTTGGGGGAATTTTTACAACATAAGGATATTTATCCTAACTTTGGAGTACACTTCCCATATCTCAACTATCCCATAATTCATTTTACCAACTCCACTTAGAGGGTTCAGTAGAGAGACAGCACAAGATCAAGACTCTGATTTGATGGAAGAGGAAGGCTAAGCCTGTGAACTAATTATGCTTGTGACTGAGAAAAGCATTTGTGAAAGTACTTGTTCCTCTTACAAATAATTCTAAATGGATGAATAAAGAGAATTGAGCAGAATGTCCCACTGCTCAGCATTTTTGACAAGATAGATGAGAGAACATTTGAGAATATGGGCACAATTTGAACAGATGCTTCAAAGGTGAGGTTGATTATATTATTACTATTGGTGCTCATTAGGAAGTTAAATAAACACCTACACACATAATGCCCTCCTCTCCCTCAGAAATCCCTATTTATCAGTCTATTTCCTAAAGCTCATCCTTCCCTTTTTTCTCTCTAAAATTTTTTTCCTCCTGCTCTCTTCTCAGTTTTTGGTCACTTCATGGCTCTAGCTATATTCCTTAGACTCTTTTTTTTTTTTTTTGAGGAAGATCAGCCCTGAGTTAACATCCATGCTAATCCTCCTCTTTTTGCTGAGGAAGACCGGCTCTGAGCTAACATCTGTTGCCAATCTTCCTCCTTTTTTTTCCCCAAAGCCCCGGTAGATAGTTGTATGTCATAGTTGCACATCCTTCTAGTTGCTGTATGTGGGACGTGGCCTCAGCATGGCCGGAGAAGCGGGGCTTCGGTGCGCGCCCGGGAGCCGAACCTGGGCTACCAGTAGCGGAGCACGCGCACTTAACTGCTAAGCCACTGGGCCGGCCCCATTCCTTAGACTCTTGATAAAATTTTCTCCCATCAATATTATCAGTTTTATCCAAGAAACATTTTTTAACAGCCTGTTCATAAAACCTTGCCTATGTCACACAGTAGAGGAGTTGGAATTCAAACCCTAGTTTAATTCTAAACTCCTGTCTTTCTTCAGTATTTTACTATATTAAAAGTGACTAAGGTGGCTGCAATGTTAGAAATGTACATGAACTATATTTTGAGTCAGATTTAAATAACTGTTAGAATGAAGTGCCGTGGGAATGCCAAGAAGGATTAATTCCATCTGGGGGATCAAAGAAGGCTCAACAAAGAATATGGCTTTGAAAGTGGCCTTGAAGGATGCATAGGATTTCATTAAACAGGGAAAAGGGATACGGGCCTTCTGGGCTGGTGAAGGAGCAGCAGAAGCAAAGGCAGGTTGTCTATAGAGCACACTCTGGGGATTGGGGATCTTTAGATGCCAAAAGGAGTTTGAACTTTATAAGCAATGAGCCATCCCAGGTGTTGGAGCAGGGGAGTGATGTTCTCCATTCTGAGTTTTGAGAGAAAGAATGCTGTGGCACTGTGAAGGAGGAATTAAGTTATTATATTAGTGATCCTCATGAGAAATAATCAGGATCTGAGGGAAATGCAGGAAAAACTAGGGAACTGCAAAAAAGCTGTTCGAAAGCCCAATCTGTTGGATGCTGGAGGTGAGGGACATGAAGGAATCAAGAGTTACTGAGGCTTATAAACTGGGGGACTGAGTGGGTAATGATTCTAGTCACCACAATAGGGAGCATGGTAGGGGAAAATTTTTGTTAGAATATAGAGTTGAGTTTGGGACAATTCTGGGTGCTAATCACATACATGTGGAGTGACCTCACAGTAAAGAGCTAGAGACACAAACCTGGGATGATTTCCATGAGGCCATGGAGATAAGACACAGTGAGAGAGGGCAGAGGACAGAGTCTTCCATTTATGAATAAATGTGGGGTATGGTTACTGTGGGGTAGGTGGTGGCACTTGTTAGATTATGCAGGCCGATGTCACTGACTAAGGGACTTGAGGATTGAATGTAGTTTGTCTCTTAGGGAATGAGAGGCCAGAGAGTGAGTGAATGGGCCAGGTTGGGGGAAATACGGGGCAAGAGATGAGGAAGGTTGTGCAGAAGAACTGGGAGCAATGCAGCAGGAATGATTTTAACTTCTGTCTGCTTAAGAGTTTTGCCTCTCAGGGGAGCCACCAGAACAATGGGAGGTCCCCACCAAGATTCCTAATGCACTGGAGAGTCTGGCTTAGTGACAGTTAGGGGACAGTCTTCTTCCATTTATGTTCTCCCCACCCACCATGCCCTGAATGTGTTCCCAGACTGGGCTTTGAATTCACCCTCTATTTACTGTTATCTTCCTGTAAAGCAAACTCTGTACTATAAAGGGTAGCAAGAGGGAGATCTTTGTGGTGACTGAATAGTTCTGTATTTGATTGCAGCAGTGATTACGCATATCCACATGTGATAAAATGACAGAACCACACACACATATTTTACCAATGTTAGTTTCCTAGTTTTGATATTGTACTATAGTTATGTAAGATGTATACACTGGGAGAAACTGTATGAAGGACATAGGGCTGTCTCTGTACTATCTTTGCAACTTTATATTATCTATAATTATTTCAAAATAAAAAGTTTAAAAAAAGGCAGGTGATTCTGTGCAGTCCATCCGTCTTTGATATCTTTGTTTTTGACCTGTTGACTGACAACAAATTTGGGGCCTTTCTCAATACACCTTAATTGTGTTTAACCATCAACCTTGAAGTTTTTTCTGTCTTGGTTTCAGTTCTGCTTGCTTCCAGATCTAACTGACTTCCTTCCAATTCCAATAATACTCTACCCCCACCATTATACTTACTTCACTGTTTGAAAAACATAGAAAGATGTATGATAGAAAAGATATACCTGCATATGTCCACATATATAAATTTATAGGGCAGAGATTCATCAGTTAAGGGGTTTAACAATGAACATACTGGCTTTTATTTATTTTTTTACTCATCCGTCCACCATGTTTACATAGGCTCTATGTTCTTGTGTTATTCTGTGCAAAAGACCCTAAAGCATACAATCTTCCACATTTTACCAATAAGAAAACTAAAACGGTAACAGAAATAACTGCCCTAAGATGATTCAACTAGTGAATGGTCAGGCTGAAGGTAGAACTAAATCTTTCAACTGCTACCATTTACAAAATTAGCCACTTAAAAAAAAAGAGGCTTACTAACACTTATGACGAGGACCAAATGAAAACCAGGCAGCATGCCTAAAAGAAATATCAAAAATGTCTATCTTCTGTTTTCTGTGGAAATTGATGAGGGGAAGTAGGATAGAAGCATATACATGTATTTTATGTACTTATTTATTTGGAAGCAACATGTGTATATTGAGGGCCTTAAGTTCAAGACCTCATGTTGGTTGTTCCTGGGAATACAAAAGGTAAAATGTCCATGTTCTCAAGGGCCTTATGCTATAGTTGGTGAAACCTTAATTTACCCATAAGAAGTAATTAGCAATGCAACTATAGTATGAACCACAAACAGCTGGTGTGGTAACAAAAATCACACACACATACAAAGACTATATATGTAGTATAGTAAAAATAAATAAATAAATAAATAAACAAACAAAACTATAAACACTTTCTAGGATTGGAGACATTGATGTTTTTCAGGAGTACAGACCTTAAAAAGGGGGAAAGGAAACAAGATACGAGAGAAGGTAAACAAGTGAAGGACTAGTGTTCTCAATCTGCTGGAAGGAAATAGAAGGTAATTGTTGAAAGCATAGACTTTTCTCATATTTACTTTGGTTTAATTTTTTCTTCTTTTTTTATTTTCCTAAGGTGGAAACTTAGATTATTAATTTTAGATCTTTCTTCTTTTCCAATAGATGCATTCGATGCTATAAATTTCCCTCTAAGCACTGCTTTTGCTGCACCTCATAAATTTTGATAAGTTGTGTTTTCATTTTCATTTGGTTCAAAATATTTTTAAATTTCCCTTTGAAGATTTCTTTGACCTATGTGTTATTTAGAAGTGTGTTGTTTAATATCCATGTATTTTGGGATTTTCCAGTTATCTTTCTATTATTGATTTCTAATTTAATTCCCTGTGGTCTGAGAGCAAACACTGTATGATTCCTGTTCTTTTAAAGTTGTTAACGTGTCTTTTATGGCCCAGAATGTGGTCTATCTTGGTGACTGTTCCCTGTGAGGTTGAGAAAAATGTATATTCTGCTATGGTTGGATGAAGTAGTCTATAGATGTTAATTATATCCAGTTGATTGATGGTGTTGTTGAGTTCAACTATGTCCTTACTGATTTTCTGCCTGCAGGATCTGTTGATTTCTGAGAGAGTGGTATTAAAGTCTTCAACTATGAGAGTGGATTCATCTATTTCTCCTTGCAGTTCTATTAGTTTTTGCCTCATATAGTTTGATGCTCTGTTGTTAGGCAGACATGGTAAGAATTGTTATGTCTTCGTGGAGAATTGACCCCTTTATCATTATATAATGTCCTTCTTTGTCCCTGATGACTTTCCTTACCTTGAAGTATGCTCTGTCTGACATTAATATAGCTATTCTGCTTTCTTTTGATAAGTGTTAGCATGGCATATTCTCCATCAATTTACTTTTAATCTATATGTGTCTTTATATTTAAAGTCGTTGTCTTGTAGACAACATACAGTTGGGTTGTGTTTTTTGATCCACTCAGATAATCTCTATCTTTTAATTGGTGCATTTAGACCATTGACATTCAAAGTGATTATTGATATAGCTGGATTAATATCTACCATATTTGTTACTGTTTTCTATTTGTTGGCTTTATTCTTTGTTCCTATTTTTGTCTTCCACTCTTTTTCTGCCTTTTGTGGTTTTAACTGAGCAATTTATATGACTCCCTTTTTTCACCTTTCTTAGCATATCAATCATACTTCTTTTTTTAACTTTATTAAATGGTTGCTCTAGAGTTTGTGATATACATTTACAATTAATCCAAGTCCACTTTCAAATAACACTGTACCACTTTATGGGTGGTGTGAGTATTTTATAATAACAAAATAATTCCTTCCTCCTGTCTCTTGGACCATTGCTGTCACTCATTTCACTTATATATAATTATACAAAAGCATAGATATATGCATACTTATATATATACACAGACACATGAGATATATATATAAGAATACATAATCTAATACATATTAGTATTTTGAAGAAATTCTTATTTTTTAGATCAATTAAGGACAAGGAAAATAAAAATTTTTATTTTACCTTCACTTATTCTTTGATGTTCTTCCTTTCTTTGTGTAGATCCAAGTCTCTGACCTATATTATTTTCCTTCTCTCTAAAGAACTTCTTTTAACATTTCTTGCAAGGCAGGCCTACTGGCAGCAAATTCCTTCATTTTTGTTTGTCTGAGAAAGTCTTTATTTCTCCATCACTTTTGAAGGATAATTTCACAGGGTACATAATTCTAGATTGTGGGTTTTTTTTTCCAACACTTTAAATATTTCACTTCACTCTCTTCTTGCTTGAATGGTTTCTGAAGAGAAGCCAGGTGTAATTTTTATCTTTGTTCCTCTACAGGTAAGGGATTTTTCCCTCTGGCTTCTCTCAGGATTTTTTCTTTATCTTTGATTTTCTGTAGTTTGAAGATAATATGCATAGGTGTAGGTTTTTTTGGCATTTATTCTGTTTGGTGTTCTTAAGCTTACTGAATCTCTGGTTTGGTGTCTGATATTAATTTGGGGAAATTCTCAGTCATTATTGTTTCAGATATTTCCTCTGTTCCATTCTCTCTTTCTTCTCCTTCTCGTATTCCCATTATGTGTATGTTACACCTTTTGTAGTTGTCCCACAGTCCTTGGATATTTTGTTCTGTTTTTTTTTTTTCTCAATTTTGTTCTCTTTGCTTTTAGATTTTTGAGTATTCTATTGCTATATCCTCTAGCTCAGAGAGTCTTTCCTCAACTGTGTCCGGTCTGTCAAAGGCATTTTTCATTTGTTACAGTGTTTTTTATCTCTAGCATTTTTTTTTTTTTGGTGCTTTGTTGGGCTCTCCATCTCTCTGCTTACATTGTCCATCTGTTCTTACATGCTGTCTACTTTATTCATTAGAGCCCTTAGCATACTAATCACAGTTGCTTTAAATTTCTGGTGTGATAATTCCAACATTCCTGCCATGTCTGGGTCTGGTGCTTGCTCTGTCTCTTCAAATTGTGTTTTCTACCTTTTGGTATGCCTTGTAATTATTTCTTGATAGCTGGACGTGATGTGCTGGGTAAAAGGAACTGCTGTAAATAGGCCTTTAGTAATGTAGTGGTGAGATGTGGGAGGAAGGGATGTGTTCCATGGTCCTATGATTAGGTCTCAGTCTTTTAGTGAGCCTGTGCCTCTGGACTGTGAATTTCACAAGTGTTTCTCCATTTTCTCTCCCCTCTTAGGTGGGTCAGGATGGCTAGAGCTGGCTGGAGTTGGGTATTTCCCTTCCCCAGGTCAGTCGGGCTCTAATACCCCAGCAGGTTAGGCTCTGGTTAACTAGTTCCCCCTGAGGCTAGGCCTTGTTAAGAAGAACACAGTGTTTTGGCATATTTCAAAATGATTTCTTTTCCCTTCCTCCTGCCAGAAATATGAGGGAGTTTTCTCTGATATTTCCTGTGGGGACCTAGTCAAGCTTCTGAAGGTAAATCTTACAATATTGTGGGATCCGCCTATGAACAGGTCCCCCTCTCAGAGTTGTTGTCCACACTATGCCTTGAGCAACTCATCAATTACAGTTCAGGTTTTCCTACCATCCTCCCCCACACACTGGTTCCCACAGCTGTTTCCACACATAACTCTCTGCTTCAGGTTCAGTAAGCTGCAACTCCCTATGTTCACCTGGTTCTCCAGTCTTGGGGGCAGTGGTTTGTCCTGTGTCCTCCCCTCTTTTATGGATCCAAGAAGAGTTGTTGATTTTTCAGTCTGTTCAGCTTCTTACATTTTAGGACGAAGTGGTGACTTCTAAGCTCCTTACTTGTGGAAACAGAAACCAAAAGTCCCAGAGCATAGACTTTTAAATCAGATAATCTTCTAATTAGCTATTTGATCATAGGTAAGTTATTTAACCTCTCTAGTCTCAGTTTTCTCATTTGTAAAGTGGGGCACTGACTTCTGGGGTCATTGAGAGGATTAAATAAGGTAGAATGGAGACTCCCTTGATGTTTCAGAGGCTGCAGATGTCTCCCCTCGTTTGGTTACCTGTTTACTTTGATTTTTCCTATAGTGTTACTCATGGAAGAGAAATGCTTAATTTTGATGTCAAATTTATCAATTGTTTACTTTGTAGTTTGTGCTTTTAGGAGGACTTGTTTAAATCATTAAAAAGTACTTAAAAGCCTAGTAGAAAAATGGGCAAAGGATATGAGTAGGCAATTCACAGAATCAGAAATCTAAATGACTAATATGTCTATGGAAGAAAGGCTCAACCTCACTGACAATCAGGGAATTACAAACTAAAAGCATCATGAGATACTGTTCTAGAGAGCAGTTTTCTGGTACTACCTAGCAGTGATAAATATACATACTTTATGACTCAGCTATCCAAACCCTGGATGTATATTCCAGAGAAAATTTTTGCACAGGGGATGGGTAGGAGGTTTGCAGTGTTTTTTGTTATTCATCACAGAAGAGAAAGACAGATAAAACATTAGTAGATACACATTGAGTAAACTCTGCAGCAGTCAGAAATAATGAACTAGATGTGCACATAGCAACAGAGATAATTGTTCAAAACCATGGTGCAGAGTGAAAAAAGAGAAAAGAGTAAGATCTATAGCACAAATAATTTATGTAAATTAAAAATTAATACACAGTTAAAAACTATAAAATTTTTTCCAGCTTTATTGAAGCATAATTGACAAATAAAATTGTATATGTTTACGGTGTACAAGGTGATGTTTTGATACATGTATACATTGTGAACTGATTACCACAATCAAACTAATTAACATATTCATCACCTCACATAGTTATCCTTTTTTGGTGGTGAGAACACTTAAAATCTACTCTGTTAGCAAAGTTCAAGTATACAATACAGTATTATTAACTATAGTCACCATGCTGTACATTAGATCTCCAGGACTTATTTATCTTGCATAACTGAAACTTTGTACCCCTTGCAATTTTAAAGAATACATTAACATCCAAGGATAATCTCAAGGACATCGTCTAGGTTCCTATGTTGGGGGGCAGGAGGAAGACACAGAGGGAAATAGAGGAATTGGGGATGCTAGAAACAAACAAAATAAAAGATGGACTTTGTGTAGATGAGGGATGATTATCCCAACTCTCTGACCCTAAGACCACCCACCCCCCAAGTGAAAGCATCCTCAAGCTTTGTAAGGACAATTAGTATTAGCCATTGTAACAACAGTTACTGTCATTGATAGGTACTAATGATGAGGAAAATATGGCTGAGGATGATGCAAATTTTATGAAGCAAAAAGATTTTATGGTGATCTAATGATCTTTGTAAATTAGGTCAAGTTAAATCAAACCAACATATTTCTGAGATCATTCTGCTAATGTTTAATTGATTAATGCCAAATGCAAACTATAATTTCAAAATGCAGTTTTACAACTGTTTCAAGACATAATAGCACTCTATATTTTCTTTTTATGTTTATCATTATTATTTAGAAATTTTTATGTAGAACATACTCAGAAAAGTACACAATTCATAGTTGTTTACTCTGGTTAATTATCACAAAATAAACATATTATCACTCAAGTCAAGAAATGGAATACTACCAGAGAAACCAGAAGTCCCCCGTGCTCCACCACAAATGCTACACCCTTTTTCCTCCCCAAAGACCTTACTGTCTTCTAACAACACTGTAGCTTAGTTTGTCTGGTTTTGAACTTTAGTTTAGAACTTTTAAATGCCTAGTACAGTAGGAGTTTGAAAAACAATCTAAGGCTGAATATTAGATTTATACTTGAGATTTAATTTTGTAAGTGGCATTAAAATTTTTTTTTTCAGTGGCAGCCCAGTGGCCTAGTGGTTAAGTTCACGTGCTCTGCGTCAGCAGGCCAGGGTTCATGGGTTCAGATCCCGGGAGTGAACCTATACACCACTCATCAAGCCATGCTGTGGCGGTGTCCCATACACAAAATAGAGACAGCTTGGCATGGATGTTAGCTCAGGGACAATCTTTCTCACTAAAAAAAAAAAAGATTTTTTTTTAGTTTTCAATTGTTCATTACTAATATAAAGAAATCAAATTGTTTTTGTGTGTTGGCCTTGTATCTTGCAACCTTATCAAACTCACTTATTAGCTCTAGGAGTTTTTTGTGGTGTTCTCGGGATGTCTATGAGGACAATTGTATTGTCTGTGAGTGGGGACAGTTTTTTCCTTTCTAATTTGTATGACTTTTATTACTTTTTATTGCCTCATGGCACTAGCTAGGATGTTGAGTATGATAGTGAATAGGAGTGGTAAGAGCAGACATTCTTCCCTTGTTAATCTTCAGGGAAAGTATTCAGTCTTTTACCACTAAGTGTGCTGTTAGCCAGGTTTTCTGTAGATCAGAAGTTCTTTTCTCCTTCTAGGTTTGCTGAGAGTTTTAATCATGAATAAATGTTGAATTTTGTCAATTTTTTTCCTCCATCAATTGGTACTGTCTTTAGACTGTTAATATGGTAGATTACATTGATTGATTTTTGATTATTGAAACCAGCCTTGCATTCCAATGATAAATTCCACTTGGTGATGGTGTACTGTTTTGTTTTATATTGCTGGGTTTTTAAAATTTAAGGTATAATTGACATATAACTTTATTTTAGTTTCAGGTGTACAACATAGTGATTTGATATTTGTATATATTGTGAAATGATCACTACAATAAGTTTCATTAACAGAATTTTTTTTCTTGTGATGAGAACTTTTAAGATCTACTCTCAGAAACTTTGAAATATGCAATACTGTATTACTAACCATAGTTGTTGTACTATACAATACATCTCCATGACTTATTTATTTTATAGGAAGTTTGTACCTTTTGACTCTCTTCACCCATTTTGTCCACCCCCACTATCAACTTCTGGCAACCACCGATCTATTCTGTGTATGTATGAGCTTGGGTTTTTTTGTTTTTATCTTTTAGATTCCACATACAAGTGAGATCATATGGTATTTGTCTCTCTCTGACTTATTTCACTTAGCATAATGCCCTCAAGGTCCATTCATGTTGTTGCAAATGGCAAGATTTCATTCTTTTTTTATGGCTGAATAATGTTCCATTGTATATATATACATATACACCACATTTTCTTTATCCATTCATCTGTTGATGGACATGTAGGTTGTTTCCGTATATTGCTGGATTTGGTTAGCTATTATTTCATTGAGGATATTTGCACCTATGTTTATGAGAGATATTGGTCTGTAGTTTTCTTTTCTTGTACTGTCTGTGTCAGGTTTTGGTATCAGAGTAGTTCAGGCCTCATAAAATGAGTCGGGAAGTGTTCCTTTCTCTTCTGTTTTCTGTGTGGAATTAGTCTTGTTTCTTCTTTAAATGTTAGATGAAATTTACCAGTGAAACAATCTGGGCCTGGACATTTCTTTTTCAGAAAGTTTTTAACCATAAATTTAATCTGTTTAATAATTTTATGACTATGTATGTTATTTATTTCATTTAAGGTGAGTTTTGGTAGTTTGAGGTTTTTAAGGAATTGGTTCATTTTATCTAATTTTTTGAATTTATGAGCAATGAGATGTTCATAGTATTCACTTATTATCGTATTAATGCGTATGGAATCTATAGTGATGTCCTTTCATTCCTGATATTGGAAATTTGTGTCTTTATCTTTTTGCTTTTCAGTCTTTCAAGATGTTCATCAATTTTATTGTGATTTTCAAAAAACTAATGTTTTTGTTTATTTTTTCAATTTTTTAAAATTTTATTGAGCTCATAATAGTTTATAACATTGTGAAGTTTCAGTTGTACATTATTATTTGTCAGTGACAATATATATGTGCCCCTTTACCCTTTATGCTCACGTTCCAATCCCCTTCCCCTCTGGTAACCACTAATCTGTTCTCTTTGTCCATATGTTTGTTTATCTTCCACATATAAGTGAAATCATACAGTGTTTGTCTTTCTCTGTCGGGCTTATTTCACTTAACATAATACCTTCAAGATCCATCCACGTTGTTGCAATTGGGACAATTTTGTCTTTTTTTATGGCTGAGTAGTATTCCATTGTATGTATATACCACATCATCTTTATCCATTCATCAGTCAATGGGCACTTGGTTTGCTTCCATATCTTGGCTATTGTGATTATGCTGCAATGAACATAGGGGTGCATAAGTCTCTTTGAATTTTTGATTTCAAGTTCTTTGGATAAATACCCAGTAGTGGGATAGCTGGGATGTATATATTTCTATTTTTAATTTTTTGAGAATTCTCCCTACTATTTTCCATAGTGGCTGCACCAGTTTGCATTCCCACCAGCAGTGTATGAGGGTTCCCTTTTCTCCACATCCTCTCCAACATTTGCAGTTTTTTGTCTTGGTGATTATAGCCATTCTAACAGGTGTAAAGTGATATCTCATTGTAGTTTTGATTTGCATTTCCCTGATGATTAGTGATATTGAATATCTTTTCATATGCCCATTGGCCATCTGTAGATCTTCTTTAGAAAAGTGTCCATTCATATCCTCTGCCCATTTTTTGATCAGGTTGTTTGTTTTTTTTTTGTTGAGTTGTATGAGTTCTTTTTATATTTTAGAGATTAACCCCTCGTTGAATATATGATTCACAAATATTTTCTCCCAGTTTATGGGTTGTCTTTTAATTTTGTTCCTGGTTTCCTTTCCTTGCAGAAGCTCTTTAGTCTGATGAAGTCCTATTTGTTAATTTTTTCTTTTGTTTCCCTTGCCTGAGTAGACATGGTATTTGAAAAGATCCTTCTAAGACCAATGTCAAAGAGTGTATTGCCTATATTTTCTTCTAGGAGTTTAATGGTTTCACATCTTACCTTTGGGTCTTTAATCCATTTTGAGTTAATTTTAGTGTATGATAAAAGATAATGTTCTACTTTCATCCTTTTGCATGTGGCTGTCCAGTTTTCCCAACACCATTTATTGAAGAGACTTTCCTTTCTCCATTGTGCATCCTTGGCTCCCTTGTTGAAAATTAGCTGTCCATAGATTTCATGGCTCTCGATTCTGTTCCATTGATCTGTGTGTCTGTTTTTGTGCCAGTACCGTGCTGTTTTGATTACTATAGGCTTGTAGTATATTTTGAAATCAGGGAGTGTGATACCTCCAGCTTTGTTCTTTTTATTTATTTATTTATTTGTTTGTTTATTTATATATTTATTTTTCTGAGGAAGATCAGCCCTGTGCTAACATCTGCCAATCCTCCTCTTTTTTTTTGCTGAGGAAGACTGGCCCTGGGCCAACATCTGTGCCCATCCTCCTCTACCTTATATGGGACGCCACCACTTCATGGCTTGACAAGCGATGTGTCAGTGCGCGCCTGGGATCTGAACCGGTGAACCCCAGGCCGCCGCAGCAGAGCACGCGCACTCAACTGCTTGCGCCACTGGGCTGGCCCCAGCTTTATTCTTTTTTCTCAGGATTCATTTGGCTATTCCTGGTCTTTTGTTGTTCCATATAAATTTTAGGATTCTTTGTTCTATTTCTGTGAAAAATGTCATTGGAACTTTGATAGGAATTGCATTGAATCTGCAGATTTCTTGAGGTAATATGGACATTTTAACTATGTTAATTCTTCCACTCCAAGAGCATGGAATACCTTTCCATTTCTTTGTGTCTTCTTCAATTTCTTTCAACAACGTTTTATAGTTTTCAGTGTACAGGTCTTTCAGCTCTTTGGTTAAATTTATTCCTAGGTATTTTATTCCTTTTGTTGCAATTGTAAATGAGACTGTATCCTTAATTTCTCTTTCTGCTACTTCATTGTTAGTGTATAGAAATGCGACTGATTTTTGTATGTTGATTTTGTATTCTGTGACTTTACCATACTCGTTTATTATTTCTAAAAGTTTTTTGGTGGATTCTTTAGGGTTTTCTATGTATAAAATCATGTCATTTGCAAATAGTGACAGTTTCACTTCTTCTTTTCCAATTTGGATCCCTTTTATTTCTTTTTCTTGCCTGATTGCTCTGGCTAGGATTTCCAATACTGTGTTAAATAAGATTGGCAAAAGTGC